>NC_056733.1:1634555005-1634637505 GCF_019279795.1 Protopterus annectens
TTGCTCTCTGTAAAAAAAAAACAAACAAAAAAAACAAAAACAAAAGATCTTTATACTAGTGGGTCTAATCGCTGTTCAGAAAAGAACTTTCAACCAGTAGGTATAACCTGGTCAGGAAAATAAATAAAAATGATATAATATTTCAGTATACTTTGAAACTGTTAGCAAAATATAAGGTAAGCACTGTTTTTTCTGAAAGAGGTTTTCTCTGCAAATGCTCTGCTGAAAAAAATTGTATGGTAGAACTTCAAGTCTTCACTCCTACAAAGGAGAATTCTACCAGTTCTATAAAATATTATCAAAGCTTATTTATTCTCAGCTTTGTCAATACCTAAATATAATGCCATCTCACAGTCACCATGGCTTCTAGTTAGGAAGAAGCTCTTATCTATATACCCTGACAAATGACATATTCTAGAATCTGGTGAAAGAGAACTTAAGAGGGTCTGTTTTCATTGTCCTCACTAAGGCCTATAGCTTGGAAGATCTGTTTTTTTTAACTCACTAATTTAAGGAGCATAAATACTTAAGCTGTCCTCTGGTTAAAAAAGCTTCCTAATGACAGAAACTTTGCAGTTTAAATAGGTCCCTTAATCTCACCCTCTACCTCAAAGGCATCCTACAGGGATCCATCTTTTCATTAATACTATTCCCTTTGTAAATACTCTGCCAGCTAATTTAACACAACATTTAATCATCTTATATACGTGTGACATGGTGATCTAAATGTCTGATTCCTCACATACAGTAATTAAACACAAACATGAAGAAGACCTTGTACAGCTATTTGACTGACTACGGCTGGAGTGCAGGGAGTGCCTTCTGTGTGGAGTCTGCATGTCCTCCCCGTGGTTGGGTGGGCATTAGAAAGACATGCATAAATGGGCGTGCCTTCATTGAAGGTTGAACGTCGAGCAGCACAGCGGCGTTCATGAAAATCTACTGCCAATCATTAGCGGACCGGAGTTCCACTGTGGCGACCCCTAACCGGGAAAAGCCGAAAGACAACAACAAACAAAAATACATCGTCCTTAAGGGCATAAAAGCTGGCTTTCTTTACCCAACAAAAATGTCTCTGTCCTCCTGAGTGGTACAGACTTTACCACAGCTGAATTCCTTTAGAAACTACCCAAAGTTTCAAATACTTGGGAGCCTGTTGGAGTCAAGACCTTAACTTCAAGCACCATAAAGGCCAAAATCAATTCACTCCTTTTCTGGGCAAGCAAAATCTCTCACTTTCTAGTACCAAAATAAAGGATAACAATTGATAAAGAAGTATTTCCTACCCAGCCTGAATCTGGACTGCCATTACTTTCACCTGCCTCAAAAAAAAAAAAAAAAAAAACTCAGACATATGTAGATTCATTAGTCTTTTTCCAAAATATAAACATCATTGCATGGTACTTACAAAATATTTTATTTATTTTTATTTTACATTTGTTTACCGGAAATGTCTGACTGGACACAGGTCCATTTTCAGCAGAGGCCCGGGAGAAAAGCTCCAAATAATGTACAGTACATGAAGGACACAAGAGGAAGCATATAAGAATACCTATGAGCACAAATTAGAAAGTACATATAATCATATATACAGCTATATTACATAATGCATTATACATGATGATGATGATAGAAATAACAAGACAAGTTCTGTAGAGTACATATTATTGAATCTGAAGGGTACATATCAATGGATAGACAGGTGTACTGGTAGGATACAGGTGTTACATAATGGAATCTATTAGCAGTGCAGTGAGGTGATTAGCCAGGGGTGTGGCATGAACAAAGCCAGTTGTTTGCATAGTAGGTTTTTAGGAGTCTTTTAAATTGGGAAATAGAGGTGGTGGAAGTAATTAGGCTAGGGAGTGAATTCCAGGTTCTGGTAGTAATGCAGGCAAAGAGTGATTTACCAGCATACTTTTTGTGTTTGATGACATTTAAAAGGTTTTGGTTACTAGATCTTAAGGCTCTAGTGGTGGTATAGGGCTGGATTAGGCTTTGGAGTGTGGAGTTTTATCTGGAAGGTGGTATAGTTTGTGTGCTACTGATAGTTGGTTTAGTAGGAGTAGTTTTGGTAGCTCAATCCAGTTGAGCTGCTTGAGGGAATGACAGTGGTGGGATCATAAGAGGCTTCAGTTGCAAACTTGGCTATCTTGTTATAGCAAGATTCCATTTTGTTTAGTTCAGTGCGGTTAAGATTAGTCATGATGGAGGAGGCATAACAGAGGATGGATAAGAGATGAGTTCTTGCAATAGTGACTTTGGTATGTTCAGTGATGAACTGTCTATTCCTATAAAGGAGACCAAGCTTGTTGTTAACTTTCTTGATTGTTTGTGCTATGTGTATGCTGAATTTTAGATTATTGTCTATTTCAATACCTAATAGTTTTGTGTGTGTAGTTGGGGAGATTTGGGTATTATCTTTGGATCTTATGGTAAATACATTGTTGAGGGGAGGTGATCTGCCGGGACTGAAGAGAATAAGCTTGTTTTTTTTTTGGGGGGGGGGGTTAAGAATGAGCTTGATGTTTGTGAACCATGCTTCAGCTAAAGTAAAGTTATTTTGAGTTAGAGTTTGTAGCTCATGTAGGGTGGGGGTGGCACATTTAATGGTGGTGTCATCTGCGTATTGCACTATTGAGGCAGAGAGGGAAGATGAAGCTAACTGGTTTGTAAATAGGGAGAAAAGCAGGGTGCTGAGGATGGATCCCTGAGGGACACCTATGGATACTGGCAATAGGGGGATAGTTGGTTTTGCCATAGGACTGCTTGCTGACGACCTGATAAGTAGCAGTTAAACCATGATATAGTGGAGAAACTTGTGTTAAGGGTAGATAGAGTTTTGAGAAGCATATTATGGTTAACCATATCAAAGGCTTTAGATAAATCTAAAAATACGGAGGATATGAATAGTCCGTTGTTTCTATGCTGATTGACTATGTTGGTAAATGAGAATAATGCTGTGGTCATGCTATGGGAAGGTCTAAAGCCATGCTGAGATTTGGACATTAGATTGTTATTGAGGAGGTACTGCATTAGTTGAGTATGAACTTCTCTCTTTAGAATTTTTGATAATGGAGATAGAATTGCGATGGGGCGATAGTTGTTGAGCTCAAGGGAGTTATCTCCTTTGTGGAGTGGGATAATATGTGATATTTTCCACGAGTTAGGAACCTTGCATTCTGATACTGATCTCTTTATGAGAATGGACACGGGATAGGCTATGGCATCTGCTGTTATCTGAAAGAAGTCAGCTGGAAGATTATCAGCTGCCAGTGTGGTTGGTTTAAGTTTTTTGAGGAGATTTACTATTATGTTGGTGGGCACTGGGTGTAGAGAAAAACTGGGGGAATGGTTTTGTGAACAGGGGTGGGTAGGGGTAGTTGTTGGTTTGAAGCTACTAGTATTGTTATGGGTGTTGGCAAGGCCTTGGACTGTTTCGGTAAAGTATTTGTTAAACTGAGTGGGGATTTTCTCATGCTTATTTGGTTGCACAGGGGAGGGGGTAGTGGGTTTCCTTGGGTGGAGTAGTGTCTTTATTGTGGCCCAGAATTTTTGAGGGTTGTGAGCATATTTTTCCTGTGTGGATTTATAGTCATTTGATTTGTCAAGTTTAATTTGTCTTTTGGCTTTATTATGGAGTTCCAGGTAGTTTTGTTAAATAGTTTTGGATTTTTGATATTGTGACCAGGCTTTATCCCTTTCTTTCATCATAGTTTTGGTATCTTTTGCTAGCCATGGGGCATAGTTAGTTTTGACTCTAATGGTTTGGGAGGGTACATGACAGTTTAAGATTTCTAGGAAGGCTGAGTTAAAGTATTGCATGGCATCATCTAGGGGCAGTTGTTTTAGAGGAGTCCAGTTGCAATATTTTAGTGCATTTATTAGGTCATTGGCTCTGAAGGACTTTTTGTTGCATACTACTCTGAGCATAGGTTTAGTAATGTGGTGGGATCTGTTCTTAATTAGATAGGTAGCTTGATGGTCACTTAGGCTGTCAGGAAGACAGCCTGATTGTTGTGCATGAGTGGGGTCAGATAGTAGTATCCAGTCCAAGATGGATTGATGTTTGGATGATTTGTCAATTCTGGTGGGGGTAGATATAATTAGGGTAAATCCATGTAGGTTAATGCTGATAGTGGGACTGTGGCTGGAATAGTCAGACCAGCCAATATTAAAGTCCCCTAATAGTATGGTTTCCTGTGGAAAGGAGGTTGATAGCCAGTTTAGGAAGCTTTCCATTTTAGTAATATTATTGCCAGGTGGCATATAGCTATCTGTAATGATTATATGTTTGTTGGAATTTAGTTTTAATTTGGCAAGAATTAGCTCTATGTCTTTGAATTCTTGGGAATTACACTCAATTTGATCTATAGTGAGATAGTTTTGGAATAATATTGCTACACCACCTCCCTTCTTTCCTATCCTATCTTGACGTATAATACTGTAGCCAGGGGCAGTAATCTCATTACTGTGGTGTTCTGGCTTTAGCCATGTTTCAGTTAACACAGCAATGTCAGGTTTGTATAGAGCTAAAAGGGCATGTAGGTCCTGAATTTTGTTAAGTATACTTCTTACATTTAAGTTTAAAAGGAGGAGAGATGAGGTAGGTCTTGGATATAGTGGATTTGGTTGATTTAGGTTTGTGTTGGTTGATATATTGGGACCTGGATTAGGGTGTATGTCTCCACAGCAAGTGAGGTTTTGGAGAAGGTATAGGTAGAGTTTAGTTATTTTATGTATTACTTTAGTTTGTTTTTGAGAGGAGTAGGGTTTAGTTTTGTTTATTGGCTTGCTATATAAGTAGGAGGTAGGTTGGGAGGAGTTAAGGTGGCATGGTGATATGGGGAAGTTTGTTAGTTTTATGGAATTGACTATGGAGTCTGTTTGCCCGGTGGTGGGGTGCTGATATAAAGTTGTGTATGGTAGGAGGAGAAGATGGAAAGTGTGAGCAGAGCAAGGATGGTTATTGGGTATAGTAAGGCTTTCAGAAGTTGTGTATGATGTGGAGAGTTAAAAGTATCAAAGGGTTAGAAGTGACTAGGAGTGATATCTTAAGCTGTAAAGGTTGGATGATGTATAAGAGTGAAGTATACTGGGGATGGAAAAGTGAGTTGATGCGGGAATTGTAGGTGAGATATGACTGGGTAATTGGGAGTGATGCTTGATTGCAGGATGCGGGAGTGGTAATTGATTGCAGGGTGTGGTCAGTAACTATAAGAATAAGTGTTATGGGGTGGATGGGAATGGGGGTACAGTAGGGGAGTGAAGTGAGCCTGAGCATTAGCGAGGCTGAACTGAGCGGGTTGAGTTGAAATAAATGATCGCAGTATTTCAAGAAACAATCAGTCAGGCCAGGTACCACTGTAGCCCCTGTAAGTAATCTTTTAGCCAGTACAAATTTGTGTAACGTAGCCTTTTATTGTATTTAGATATGTATTTATTTTCTTTGTAGCCTTATTTATGTTATTTTACCTTTTTGCCCTTAATGTCAGTGTGGGAGGGCAGTGGGGTTGCCTGTGTAGAGTATCAACCAACTTCACCTGAGCTTTAAACACGTTAACCTACAGTCTCGCTACAAATACAATAGAGGGAAAAAGATTGCACATTTTAAGTGTATAGAATACAACTATATAGTTGGGTGATCTGGAGCGCCTAATGGGGAGCCCTTAGCTGGGTGCACACCACTTAGTGATTCCTTAACAAATAGTATTGCATGCCTACTAGTATTAGGGTGATATATACACTGTAATAAAACTTGAGCAGTTTCCCGATGTTTTCTTTTGGGTTAGCGCAGAGTCCAAATAACCAGTATTAAAGGGGTAGTCAGCGCTCACAATAAAGGGAACTGTAAGAGATAAAAATGTAACAGAAAAATGCCTAAATTAGTTAGGTCCAGATTAACGTTGGCAAAGATGAAATTGGGTAGGTGAGAGGGAGATTAGTTAAAGATATAGTGGCAGTGGTTGATAGTTACATTATACCACTCTGAAATCCCCTACTGAGTATTATAGCAGCTACTATTAATTTGTCTTATAGGTTTATACGCTACAGAACAGGCCAGATCATATTTACAAAAAGGAGCTAGCAACTGTACAGAACACAGAGAACATAAGCTACAGGCTAGAATCCCGTGATTAAAATATTTCTGTTGCTGGTAATATTTCTGGCTTATTGGTTTAAACAGGACAGGCCAGTTCACATTTACAAAGGAGCGAGCGGCAAAATGCTACAGAACCCAGATAATGAAAGCGTTGGGCTAGAAACCTGTACTACATTATTCCAAATGAAAAATGCTAAATAACTTAGACTTTATGCCTATTACATGAATACATGCAACGGAACCTTACAGAACCTTGAAAACCTTAGCGAATAACTAATGCAAGTCTTTACATATAAAAACAAGCAGTACACCATTTAGAGACTATACTGACATCGGCGTCAGCTAGAAAACAAATATTCAGCATATCTCAGTAAACAAATTAAGCACTATACAGTATAAAATGCCAGAAGACAGTTGCTTACATGGCTAGCACACTGCTAAGGAAATGCTACAGGGATGGGAGTTCCTAATGCATGGTATGGTTTTAAAACTGGTGCCGCAATTCTACTGTGCTTATATCACTTCAGGCAAGACATTCACGGGAGGGTTGGGGCTTGATGAGAACCAATGCGTTAGGTCTCAAAGGTGGGAAAAGAAACACTGGACTAATTAGGGGCTAGAAATGGAATGCAGGAGTAATAAAGAAGGACTAGAGTCAGAGGATGACCCCTTAACTATGATTTAATACATAATCAAGGGTAGGCTAAGAGTGTTTCTGAAAGAAGTGATTGCAATATTTCAAGAAACAATCAGTCAGGCCAGGTACCACTGTAGCCCCTGTAAGTAGTCCTTTAGCCAGTACAAGTTTGTTTAACTTAGCCTTTTATTGTACTTAGATATGTATTTCTTTTCTTTGTAGCCTTATTTATATTATTTTACCTTTTTGCCCTTAATGTCAGTGTGGGAGGGTAGTGGGGTTGCCTCTGTATAGTATCAGCCAAAATTCACTTGATCTTTAAACACTTTAACCTGCAGTCTCGCTACAAACACAACATAGGGGAAAAAGATTGCACACTTTATGTGTGTAAAATACAACTATATAGTTGGCTGATCCGGAACGCCTAAAGGGGAGCCCTTAACTGTGTGCACACCACTTAGTGATTCTTTAACTTATGGTATTACATGCATACTGGTATTAGGGCAATACATACATTATGATAAAACTTGAGCAGTTTCCCGATGTTTTATTTTGGGTTAGCGCAGAGTCCAAGTAACCAGTATTTAAGGGGTAGTCAGCGCTCACAATAAAGGGAACTGTAGGAGATAAAAATGTAACAGAAAAATGCCTAAATTAGTTCGGTCCAGATTAATGGTGGCAAAGATGAAATTGGGTAGGTCAGAAGGAGATTAGTTAAAGATATAGTGGCAGTGGTTGATAGTTACATTATACCACTCTGAAATCCCCTACTGAGTATTATAGCAGCTACTACTCATTTGTCTTATAGGTTTAAACTCTACAGAACAGGCCAGTTCATATTTACAAAAGGAGCTAGTAACTGTACTTTACAGAACGCAGAGAACATAAGCGACAGGCTAGAAACCCGTGATACAGTATTTCTGTTACTGGTAATATTTCTGGCTCATTGGTTTAAACAGGACAGGCTAGTTTGCATTTACAAAGGAGTGAGCGGCAGAACGCTACCTAACACAGATAATGTAAGCGTCGGGCTAGAAACCCATACTACATTATTCCAATTGCAAAAATGCTAAATAACTTAGGTTTTTTGCCTATTACATGAATACATGTAATGGAACTTTATAGAACCTTGAAAACCTTAGTGACTAACTAATGCAAGTCTTTACACATACAAGCAAGCAGTACACCATTTAGAAACTATACTGACATTGGCATCAGCTAGAAAACAAATAGTCAGTGTATCTCAGTAAACAAATTAAGCACTATACAGTATAAAATGCCAGAAGACAGTTACTTACATGGCTAGCACACTGCTAAGGAAATCTTACTTGGGTGGGAGTTCCTAATCATGGTATGGTTTTAAAAATGGCACCGCAATTCCACTGTGCTTATATCACTTCGGGCAACACATTCACAGGAGGGGTGGGGCTCGATTAGAGCCAATGGGTTAGGTCTCAGAGGCGGGAAAAGTAACACTGGACTAATTAGGGGCTAGAAATGGAATGCAGGAGTAATAAAGAAGGACTAGAGTCAGAGGATGACCCCTTAACTATGATTTAATACATAATCAAGGGTAGGCTGAGATTGTTTTTAAAAGAAGTGATCGTAATATTTCAAGAAACAATTAGTCAGGCCAGGTACTACTGTAGTCCCTGTAAGTATTCCTTTAGCCAGTACAAGTTTGTTTAACTTAGCCTTTTATTGTACTTAGATATGTATTTCTTTTCTTTGCAGCCTTATTTATATTATTTTACCTTTTTGACTTTAATGTCAGTGTGGGAGGGTAGTGGGGTTGCCTGTGTATAGTATCAGCCAAATTCACCTGAGCTGTAAACACTTTAACCTGCAGTCTTACTACAAACACAATAGAGGGAAAATAATTGCACACTTTAAGTGTGTAAAATACAACTATATAGTTGGGTGATCTGGAACGCCTAAAAGGGAGCTCTTAGCTGTGTGCACACCACTTAGTGATTCCTTAACAAATAGTATTGCATGCCTACTGGTATTAGGGTGATACATATACTGTGATAAAACTTGAGCAGTTTCCCAATGTTTTCTTTTGTGTTAGCGTAGAGTCCAAGTAACCAATATTTAAGGGATAGTCAGCGCTCACAATAAAGGGAAAATGTGATAAAACTTGAGCAGTTTCCCAATGTTTTCTTTCGAGTTAGTGCAGAGTCCAAGTAACCAGTATTCAAGGGGTAGTCAGCACTCACAATAAAGATAAACTGTGATAAAACTTGAACAGTTTCCCTATGTTTTTTTTTGGGTTGGCACAGATTCCAAGTAACCAATATTCAAGGGGTAGTCAGTGCTCACAATAAAGGGAAACTGTGATAAAACTTGAGCAGTTTCCCCAATGTTTTCTTTTGGGTTAGCGCAGAGTCCAAGTAACCAGTATTCAAGGGGTAGTCAGCACTCACAATAAAAGGAAGTGCCTAGCACACTGCTAAGGAAATCCTACAGGGATGAGAGATCCTAATGCATAGTAATGGTTTTTCAGAAGTTAAATGATTAATCATATCTTACAGGGTTTTGTTCACAGTCACTTCACTTACACATAGAGGGAATTTGCATTGTCTGAGCTTCTCAAGTGCAGTTTCAATGAGATTCACAAAGACTGGCTGTGCTTGAAGCTATTTTTAATAGGTTACAAAGATTTTTGCAGACGAGGCAATAATGAGATTTAAATTCAGTTTATTCATTCTGTAGGAATGCCATAGGATAAAGTATCTTATTGGCTCAGCTAGAATATGGTCTCACTCTGATTGCTGCAGCCTCTAAAGAAATGCCTCTAACATTCAGCTCATCTGAAATGCCATGCACACATTCATCACTTTCTTCCCAAGAAATGAACACCACTGTAAAACTATTGAGAAACTTATCTATGGAAAAACATGCTGTCTTTTTAAGTGCCTCTCAGCTATTTAAACTTATCTAAAATGAGACGTTCCCTCCACTAACTTCCAGACTATTCAGAGATGCGCTAACATACAATCTTCAAAACCTTAACCACTCAGGTCCGCAACTCAGAACCCTACACAGTAGGCTTCACTGCACAGACCAAGCTTTTTCAGTCCTTGTTCCTAAACTGAGGGAATCTCTCCCTTCTTGTCTTAGAAATCATTCCTCATTCCCCATTTTCCGATCAGAAATGAAAGCACATTACAAGACTCTCGGAAAATGCAAGTGCTACCTTTCCGGTCATACAATGTAAGATTTTCTTACCCTTCTTCCCTCTTCATATCTTGCTCTGACTCAACTTTTCTTTACGATTTTTTCAGAATTCCAACTTTGATATGCACTTTGTATATAATACATGTACATGTTTTGTTTTTTCAGTTACTGTCTACATATTGTGATTCATATATTGCTTCTATTTCTGCAATTCAACTTTAATATTCACATTTTATATGATATATGTATCTATTGCAATTTATCATTCATTCTGTATATGATGCTATATATTTCTTGTGTTTCTCCTGGGCTGAAACTTAAATAGGTCCAGTGGGATCAGTGCTCTACCCCAGTTAATAGATTCAAAATAAAAAATAAAATAAAATAAAATAAATGAGGAATTCCTTAAAACTTGCGCAACAAACTTATACAAATTAAGTATTTTCTGCTTGTTTGTGATTCATAGTCAGGTTTTATGTGTGTCTAGCTATCTTATCTTCCCATTTCCAGCCTTATAAAGACCCATTCTGAATGTCCACATAAGGACACCCAACCATTCTGTACGTAACATCTTATCTTTTTTAAGTTCACTTCTAGATAGCTGCATAGAACACTACTTTCCTTAACTGGTTACCAGCAAGATACATGGACTTGCAGTTTTGTACAAGCCCACACTTACCTCCCATTTACACAAGTAGCAGAAAGTAGTCATCAATTTTATACTCAAAAATTTACATTAGCAAAAATAAATAAATAAAAACATGAGTTTTAAACCATTTTACAAACTTATTAACAGCCTAAAAGCTTTTGTGAATATCTGCACAGCCCTTCACATGTACATAGTACCATTATGTGGCACTTAGCATATTTGCCTAAAAGTATAGTAGTGCTCTTCATCATCTGGCCTAGGGCACATATGAATCCTGAGACTATGAATACCACCCACAGAGGTAAATTACATATATGCTCACTAATCTTTAAATGCGTAAATCTGGAATTGTTCACATTCTTTATCAATTGTCAAATCAAGCATACCTCTAACTAGGGCACTGCATCACTTCCAGATTTCATATCAACCCTTCTTATAACTAAAAATAGACTATGCTGCACTGACTGCATTTTTTCTCTTATAGGACTGCATTCTTCAGAATTCCTCCCAGCAGATCTAGAACTCATTTTCTATTCAAAAATGGCTTTTGCAAGCAAATGTAATAAAATTTGTGACATAACTTTCATGTTCAATGTGTGTTAAACCGAACTCTAAGCCATTCTATCATTGTTGGTTCATACAACCTACGTCCCATCCAATCCTCCAAACTTCTTCTGAATAAAGTGCTTTCTTTCTAACGTGCCCAGGAACAGCATTCTACCACAATCCTGTTCTGCTGTGGAAAGTTTTCCATGCTAGTGAAGATTTCAGCTTAGGAACCACATCAGTCATAATTTTGTATCTAGTAACTCATGCCTGTTGTTTAAATTCAACACCAAAGTTAACAGCAATAGCAACACTATTCATACATTTATACATACAATCCCCTCTTATTAATATGTAATTAATTGTGAATAGGGAATTTATTTCAGTCCTTTATTTTCCAGTATAATACCTTTGAACTCTTTCAAACTTTTTATCTGTTCACAACTGTAAGTACACACAGGGATACAGAATATTTTTGATGACTCCATGGTATTTCCTTATAATGTCCAACAAGTTAATATCAAATGACAATTGTCAATACAAATTCCCATATCTCTTATAACTAACTTCCTCTACAAACTTATTATTTAATGCATAAGGGTAGTAAATATTTTTCCACCAAAGTGAATCACCTTGGATGTTTTAGCATTAAACTCCATATTTTTTTTATTTAGACCATATCTCCAAACTGTCCAAACATTGCTGCAGACAGTACTGATAATTTAAACTTGTAACTATTGATCCTATCTTTGTATCGTCAGCAAACCTACACACAATCACTTCAAAAAATTCTCCACACTTCTCTTAGTATATCATCTGGGTTAATTCTCTTTCATGTTGACATAGAGTCTTCTCAGTGAACGACAATCAGATTAAACATTACAGTAACATTCCTTATGTCTAATACATGCCTGACCTGTCCAAATATTTTATATGGGGTGACTTTCCACATGGCCATCTGCTTGGTAGATGTTCATATAGTAGGTACATATCATAATCTATACAGTTACTATGCAATAAAGTAGCAGACCATTACTAAAGGCATCACTACTATGTGTTGAATGAGGTGCTGGGTATACATTTAAACTGCTGATGCTGCCCCCCATCTAAAACTCACAGACTATGGCAGACATGGCTTATAATACAGTGCACACATAGGCATAGACATAGAATTTGTTCAAATGTGTTATTGGTCATCTTTTAGGAAGGTTCTGCTTTTATGATATGCATGCAGTGGAACAAGGCAGTATTCACTTAAGACCTGCAGACAGATGTTTGTAGTGTGTGCCATGTTGCGTAAAATGATTTGTAGAAACAACTTCAGCAACAGAGAAATATCCCAATAGAGCCCGCCGTACCTGGAAGAACAACAGTGGAGGAGTCTGGTATCCAGCCAAAGGAGGAGCAGGCAGCAGGAGCTGGGCTACTTGTAGGACAGAAGAGAGTGTAGTAGACTGCAGCACTGGTAAAGATACAATGTCTGGTTCCCAACTACAGGCAATAATACAAATAGCATTGAATAAAATGGTGCATACATTATCAAATGCAGGCTATGCAATATAGTGTATGGACTGGCCATGCTGTACATCACAGGTGGAGAGACACAGCAACAGATACATGTAAAGCTACATATATGAGACAGGATCATGGAATCTGAATGTGGTAAGCATGTAGTCTGGTTGGAGGTTGTGAGAAATCAGGAATAATATCCTCAAGTGGTGATGGTGGGGTGGAACTACCATGTTGTTAAAATTGAAAATGAATACTCTAGTGACCTGCATTCTCAAAGATTGATGTGTTCACTGGCCAGGACAGAGAAGCACCACAGGAGTCCACCCGTGCATCCTGAGATAATATTAACTTTGGGTAGCATCATATGTATGGTTCACAACCAAGATGTCAGCTATGAGTTGATATAATAGTCTTTCAGCCCATAGTAGATATTTATGGTGTAGAACTAAGGGAGTAAAAGTGCGCAGCCTGGTAAGGGGACTCAGTAGTGGAACCTGAAGAACACCAGTGGCCAGATATGTGAGACTGACCATGGCCGAGTATGGTAGGTTTTGTGGCAACATCCAACAGTGTTGCTACTTCAGGGACTGTCTGTTTCATTTGACCATTCCTTGCCAGCTTGCATCTTGACCCTTTCAGAGCCATGGACAGCAGGACCTGCAGGGGCAAACCAGAGAAGTTTAACACCTGCCTCATGGATGCACCAGTAAATGTAGTGTTACACACCAGTGACCTCATCATCACACTCTGCTCTTGATTCTATACTTAATGTCACACTACAGGCACTTAGTGCCATCACGTAGGCCATTTAGGTGTTACATGCTGTCATATAGGCCACACAGCACACTCACCATCTCCAATGTGGCATGGCTAGCAACCCTCTGTGCCTGGATCATTGACCTATGTATACACATATTAATTCTAAGTGCTGCAACCCTATATGGGATAGATGTGGAGCCATGGCAGCAGTGTAGACCTTAGCATATCAGAGGCAGCACAACTCACAGATGTCATCTGAGCCAAAGACTTGATTGTATGCTAGGTGGAGCTCACAGTTAAAGAATATCTACAAGAAACAAACCAGGAATCCAATGTCCAAAACCATGTTAAATAAGAGCACACAATCATAAAGCAGCAAAGCTTTCAAGACAATATCTCTTTCTCAATGTTTATACAAAGTGACTCATCTACACTCCTTATATACAGATAGCCAGCATATTACAATAATCACATAACCCAATTAAGAATGAAACATCCTTATAATGCATAAAAGACTATACATATTATACAAACAAATAAAAACATTTTTACATAACATTTTTTTATAAAACGTGTTCTCTTACATTTCATAGAAAATCACGTTTAAATTCTAACACAGGTTTTATACTAATAGTACTGTTCAGCCCTGGTGAACTATCTGCCCTAAAATAAGTTATCCATTTGTACTCTGCTTTTTCAGTTCTGTTAACTAAATCACCCCCCAAGTGGATGTTCATAACACTTCTGTAAAATCCTAAACTTAAATTTATGTTCTACACCATTCAATAACATATGTTGGATAAGTGCATTAGTCTCAATTTTCCTGCGACTGTCAGAAAGATGTGAACAAATTCTTTCTTTCAATTACATATTCATCTTTGCTATATAAAAACATGCACAGCATATGCAATTATCAAAATATATGGCATTCTCAGTGGAATATGTACCAACTTCCTTAAAGGGGAAAGGTTTTTTGCTAACTGGGTGATTGTAACATGTCTCAGTATTAATATAATTACAACATGTACAATTATAACAGGGGATAATACCATTTTTACTTATAACCCTATTCCCACCACTATTTACTACCATATCTTTATAATATAACAGTTGCTTAAGATTCCAGTCTTTCTTTTAAACAAATCTGGGCCTATTGCCTACATATTTACTAACCTCAGACCTAGAATTTAGAATGGTGCAATTCTTTTCAATAATATGTTTAACAATATCTGTACCTCTATTATGCTTAATAAAATAACCAATAGTAGAAAAGCTGTTGCTAGGCACAGATGGGTCATTATTGGCTACCAAATAAAAAGATGGTCTGGCATTGGTATCCCTTTGGCTAATTAATTTTTTTAGTATTTTCAATAAGAATTTTATTATAACCTCTACTTTCAAAATCTTTCCCTCATACAAAAACTTGTCATCTTTAGTACTCAGCCTGCTTACTCTTAAAACTGACTTTTCACAACACCTTTATGCATATGCCTTGGGTGCATGCTATCAGCATGCACATATTTAGCTACCTGTACATTCTTCCTGTGAATTTCAGTTTCAAACTCAAGTTCATTATAACTAACAACAATATCAAGAAACAACACTTTGTCATATGAGTGATTAACATGAAAAAATTGGCACTAGAATGCAAAAAATTATCATAGTCATACAGGCTTTGTACATCCCCTTGCCATAGTAAGAAGATGTTATCTACGAACCATTTATAAAACAATAATTCTTTAGTCCTAAAAGGTATATCACCATTAGTAAATACAAAATTCTCTTCCCATCTTGCCAACACCAAGTTGGCATATGTGTTTGCTACTTGTGTGCCCATAGCAATGTCTTTTATTTGGTGAAAAAAAACATCTTTCAAATATAAAAACATTATTTTCTAGGACGATGTCCAACATTGAACATAACATCTCTTTTTTTGAGTTAGAAAAATCACTATAAGCATGTAGAAATTCTGTAATGCATTCTACACCATAATCATTGGGAATGACCGTAAACAAAGATTTAATGTCCACAGTAGCCAATATAATATTAGTATAACTATTAATAGTGGACCATTCTTTCAGACTGATTAAAAAATATTTAGTGTCCCTAATATAACCTTTACTATACTTCAGAAAAGGGGCCAATTGCTTTTCTAGATATTTAGAGAGAGTAGTGATAACCCACTCATTTTCTGAGATAATGGGTCTCATAGGCAGAGTCATAAGGTTCTTATGAATTTCTGGAAGCCCATATATCACAGGAATGGTGGGATTAACAAGATAGAAATAATTATAAGTTTCAGCCATAATTTGACTTTCCATTACAAGTCATAAAGGAAAGTTTTAAACTTATTGACAATAATGTTAAAACAAAAGCTTTATTCACCTCTTGGAAAGTACTTCCATCAGATAAGAACTCATACATCAATTTTTTATATTGTTGCACATCCATAATTACTATTTTCCCTCCCTTATCGGCTTGCTTAATAATTATATTATTGTTTTGACATAAGCTCTCTATTGCTAAATGTTCAGAAAAACTCAAGTTATAAAATTTACAACATACAGTACCATCTTTGAAAAATACATCATACAAATTTTATACACAGTTTCAAAAGCTTTCACAACAGGGGTACTCAGAGGTACAAAAGTACTCAGTCTTCTTAGGCTGTCATTATGCATACTATCATTATCCTTAAAAAGTAGTTTGAGATCAATTTTTTTTAGTAAACAGCCTAAGCTCTGTCAGGACTTCGTTAAGTCAGCCTTATAAGTAGGAATAAATGATAGCCCCTTAGATAGCAACTGTAATCCTGTGGCTGTTAAAACATAGTTAGAAAGATTAACCACATTTTTACAAATGTTAATTAAGTCCTGACTTTCCTTCTTGTTACAGGTCCTACCTTGGCTTCTTTCTATGCCATTGAAGTTAACTCGACTCCTTTTCCTGTTGCATTCTTCTTCTAAATCCTGCCTCTGTAATGGTCTCTGACTTGAATTGGCTGCTGTAGTTAAAACTTTGCATTTCCTAAAAAATTATTATTTAAAATGACAGAAGTACTAGCATTCTGCACACAGCTAGCATATAGAAATGAAGCACTATTATCTATCAATAACAAGGTGTCAGAAGAACTTGCATGTTTATATGTCTCCCAGATGTAATATTTATATTTGCCATTGCCTCACTGAAGCTGTCTAAATCAATGACAGCTTCACTATATCTAGGAGATTTAGAAATAACTTAAACAGCAGAACTAGAAGCAGAGCTATTCACATTATTAGGGATGAGACCACCCTCATAGAGTTCGAGCACCACCTCACAGACCTGAGATTCCTTCAATGGGAAAATGCGTACCTTGATGCATGCCTCCAGAAAAGCCTGACCCCAAGGGTCTCAGACTACAGAAACGTCTTCTACGCAGATACAAGAATGACACCATGATGGACAAATGGAACAGTACCCTCAAAGAGGCCAAAACCAAACTGATCCAGATCCTACTTCAACATAATTCCACACAACAAGAAAAGATAAAAGATGTGATTATCATACTTGAAGATAAAATTAAGGACATGCCCAACCACAAGCAGAGATTACTACAAACATTGGAAAAAATATGCAAACTGGACCAAAGTCTCAAAGTAAAGAAACAACAAAAGAGAGACAGAGACGTGAACAATTCCAGGTACACCGTACCCCCCAACCAGATCAATATGACCAGAGTGATAACCAATGGACATGAGGAAACCAACCCACCAATGAATACCCAAGCGGAACTACCGACTCACAATATCTCCACACCCATTGAACCCCATGAACAGGATTTGTGGCATTGAAGGATGTCCCCAAGACTGATCCCCGACCACCTCCACAACCCCAGCCACAAGCAACTATGACCACCAAAGAAGATATACACCAAAGAATCTACATACAAAGGAAACTCACCATCCAAGGCTAACCAGCTCTCCAGTCCAGAACAGAGACAGGACATGGCGGGACAAGAGGGCTCTAAAGCACCTTTGCATCCCCCCCCAAAACCTGCCAAACAGAAGAACAAACAGCAATCATCCATTGTCAAAGTCTGGAACCACTCAGAAAAAGACTGACCACCACAGAAAGAAGACTACTGGAGACAGGACTCACCTTTGTGCCCCACCAATGAGGCAACATAGTACAAACATTGATTGACTTAATATTATACAGCTGCAAAATAAACCTCAAGGTTTTCTTCAACAAAAAGACAGACAAGGAAAGGAGAGAAAAATGGGTAAAGCTGAGCAACTTTTGCACCCTCCCCACCCCACAATCATGGCTTTTAAAAATAAATGCAAAGCCGATATAAGGAAGGCATTGAACAAACCACAAAGGAGGACATATTTCAACCTCAGCCTACATCAATTCAAAACCCTGAAGAATCTTTGCCTGGACCATTCGAAAAGAATAAAGAAAGCAGATAAGGGAGGTGGAGTCCTAGTGACAGACAGTGCTACATACAATGAAAAGTTCTTCAACATGTTGGATAACAGTTTTTACTATGAAAAGGTTACCCTTGACAATATAAAATATGCTTAAAACACAATCAACAATGAGCTACTCTACCTATATGAGGAAAGTTTAATCAGCGACAAACTACTGGACTTTCTCACCACTGAGTGCCCAAAACTGCCCAAATTCTTCGGGATCCCTAAACTGCATAAAAACATCAGGGATCCCCCCTACCACCAGGTAGTAGCCAGTGGGGGGAGCATCACCAAAGCAATTGCAATATACCTGGACATTCAAACTAAATCTTTAGCCAAAGGCAACCCATCATTCATCCTTGACACAAGCAACCTGCTAATGAAAATTAAGGATCTAAGAGTTGACAAGGAGGCAATTTTGGTGACTATTGATGTCAAGGCATGTTATACAGTACTACCCCATGATTACTTTATAGAGGCTGTTACTGAGGCACTCCTGTCATCAAGACCCAATAGCAGACATGAGAAAGAACCAGTAAGCAAACTGCTCAAAATATTACTCTGCAACAACATCAGTTCAATGGCCACTACTATCAGCAGAAGAAAGGGATAGCTATGGGGGCAGCAATAGCACCAGCCTAGTGAATACTGCACTGAGAAAATGGGAGAAGGAATATATATCGAAATCCTACTACTACAAAGACATGGCATGTTATTACAGATTCATTGATGACATCTTCATAGTCTGGACAGGATCAGAAAAGCAACAAACTCACTTTTCAACTACATTGGTTCCACCACAGAATTTTTGAAGTTCACCAATGACTTTAGTAGAGAAAGGGCCACTTTCTTAGACCTGACCATTACAAAAGCAGGGGATACCACCCTACTATCCAACAACTTATACCAAAAGCCCAGAAGAAGCAACCTGCTACTTCACAGCAACAACATGCCCCCCCTACTCACTAAGAAAAATGTCTTGAAGTCTCAAAGGCTTAGAATAGCAAGGGTTTCTAAATTACTCAGGGACTTCACAAAACATATGATCAAGTTTGAAAGAGACTTCCTAGATAGAGGATACTGAAGCAACTTCACCAAAGAATCTTTGACCCCATCATCGAGAATAAATGTAGAAACTCTGATTACCCAGACACAGGTGGTTCAAGAAGGAAAAAACAGGGAAACTACAACCATGACAAAACGGCAGTAGTCCTCATTTTTTTCTATGGATTTCCAGACAATTAGAAACATCATTAAGGATAACTGGACCATAATCAGCAGCAACCCTAATATTGGCACTATGCTACCATCAATCCCTAAATTCAGTTTCTGTAGAAACAAGAACCTGAGAACATACACTGAATCCATGGGTAAACTCAATGATCCACTCCCCAGGAATAAACCAGGCTCCCACCTGTGCCACAACCCTAAATGTGGATACTGCAAACTCCTAAGCAACACAGACAGATTTACCTGCCCAAACACAGGCAAGAATTTTCTCAGCAAATTCTGGGTTGTTGTCAGAGTGAATGTGTTGTTTATAGGGCAAGCTGTAACAACTGTAATGTATTTTACATCGATAAGACACTTAAACTTAAGACCAGGATGTCACAACATCTGCATGAGCTAAAATACAACAACATTAACAATGCCCTTGCTAAGCACAATCTAAAAAAAAGGACACAACAAGTTCTAATTTCATATCCTGGATATGATTAAGAAAAAGGAACTTCAGGGCCCCACCAACAACATCCTTGAGAAGCATGAACGCATACTGGCTAATCAGCCTCCTGGACTTAACACTCATATCTCCATAAAAAGCATTTTGAACCTAAGAAAAATTAACCACCAAGCCTACTACTGACACCTGAATGAAAAGCTCAATAATTTATCTTGTTTTGTAGTAATGTTTTGCTATGCTCAGATTAGCAATCTTCATAATGTCTTCTTGATACTAGCATCATACAGTCATTATATTTATGACTCAATTTGGTTAGGCCTCAATTTGGTGCTGGTATACTGGACTTGTTGCATTTTTCAAAGGTAGGTCTGATGAAGCCCCATTGGCGAAAGTGCAGTGTCAAGACACATGATGGCTTTTTATGTCTCTTTTCTAAAGTTTTTGTGTCGACATTAGCTGGTCTTTCATCTACTTTATATATATTTTATATACTTTATATATTTTTAAGCTATATGTCAAACAGAGCTCCTCATTAGCACTCTTCAAGAAAAATCTTGATGATTGGATGGGAGATAGGAAATTCACCCCAGGGATCACTTCTGTGGCTTTTCTCAACAGGGGCACAGGAAAATAATCTTCTTGGGTGGAGAAAGCCAGGGTACATTTTTGGCTAGGCTTATATAGGCCCTAGGGCCAATAGCCTAGTACCTACCTATGAACCTATGAACCTATACTATTGGAGCATTCCTCCTTGATACAGAAAGTGTATATTGATTTGGTTTATTGTATATGAAATCTTAAGCACAGGGTGGCCTTAAATGGTCCACTTGCATATTTCTCATGAGCCTCTAATACAAGGACTTTTAAGGAATCACACAGTGAAAACTCTAGCCTTGCCAGATTTTCCTGTAAATTTTCACAGATTTGGTTGGCCATTTGACATCTTTACTCACTGTTCTAGATTGTTATTAGGGATACTTTGTAAACACCATTATTGTAATAGACATCAGATAGGTAAACTTGCAACATTGATTCCTCAATGTAACAGAATTGTGCTCACCTACCTGAATTAATAAAGAGAAAGATTTTAGTATTCTTATTACTTCCTGTATTTTTAATAATCTTCTATTGAAATCCTTTCATTTACTATGTAGTAATATTGATTTTTAATTATTAATTTTTTAAATTTCAATTTTTATTTGTTGCCACTGGAGCTTTTCTCCCCAGGCCTCTACTGAAAATGGAAATATATCCAGTTAGACTAGCCTGGTTAACAAATGTAAAATAAATAAATAAATAAAATGTTAACACAGAATGATGACTCATGTGTTTCTTTCACCGTAGAAGGATTTAAGAATAAGGAAGAGTTTTACCAAGACTGGGATACAAGTAATGATTTTTTTCTTTGGTTACTAGCTGCTCGGTACCTCTTTCAACTTGCTGGTTTGAATGACATAGGCTTCCTATCATTCCAAGCTTTAGATTTACTGAGGTTTTGTTGCTCCACCGAAGTGGATATCTTAGAAAGCAAGAGATTAGGGTATAAGCAAGGCCAGTATTCGAGTGGTCCACCTACTGAATTTTGGTTTAAGTATTATTAGAAGTAACGGAAAGCTCAGTCCTTTCAGTAGCAGGGGGAGCATATCACTTGCGATACCTTCCGCTTACTGCTCCTCAGCCAATAAAAGATATTCTTCTGCTTAAATCATTAAGGTCATGACGAAACTTGCATTTCTTAATGGAAATAAGCTTTTTTTCAAACAACTTAAGTTTCTCTAGCGTATTTTGATATTCAGTAGAGACAAGCTTAAAATTTAATGAGCTCACAAGCTTGTCTTGTAGTTTTTCAATCTCAGTTTTTAATTGTACTTCGTGACTAACAAAAAAAGTCATTCATTAAGCACATGTACTTTGCGCTTAACTTAAGATTTAATTCTAGCCACTTTAGCAGAAGATCTGGAAATTTATTGCCATAGGGGTCCGAATGGAGAAATGAAAAGTCAGCAAGTAGAGAAGAGTAGCAGTGCTGAAACTTAATTCATCCTCAAGTCTTTTTGAGTACCTTCGTGAAGTGGACCCTGTTTTCACAAAATCTCAACAAGGCAACACTGATATATAGACTGTGTTTATATGGCATATATCATGGACAGAAGCAGGTCAAAAATTAAAAGAGATAGCTGGGTGCACAGGACTCAGAATAAAAAAAATGCCCAATCCTGGTAGGCGCACTGGTGTCAGGACTAGAAAAAATGACAGTGTAGAATCCTCAAAATACGTAAACATTCCTACAATGGGGCCAGGCCCAGGGGGAGGATGGTCCCCCTTTTGTAGAAAGAAGTAGCAGTCCACAAAAATCACAAAAAGTGATAGGCCAAAGAAGAGTCATAAAGACGACAAAGTGGACTATTGAGGATAAGGAAGATATCATGTATTGTTACTGTTATGCAAAAGGCCCAGAATTTCCAGACACAAGATATACAAAATGATTAAGAGAGAAATTACAGGAAAGAAAAATACTTCCGCAAGAAAAACTGTCAGAAGCTTCAAATGAAAATTTGTGTTCATTAATACACAGATTTGTGAAAAACAGTATATAGATCAAAAAAACTTTGAGCTGTTTGGAATAAGAAGCATCTGAGGAAATATGAAAATATAAACAACAAAACCTAGAGATATTTGAAATATATAGAAAAGAAATATGGACATGGGAAAGAAAGAGAGATTTGATATGGTGAAATATTTATGCAAAGGAGAAAGTCAAATTAATCAATATAAAGAAGGCAGACCCAAAGATATTCGAAGAGATATACAGGCCAAGGCATCCGGATATGAACATTTTTACAATAAAAAAATAATATCACAAAGATGGAATGTAGAAAAGAAGATTAGTAAAGTAGAAGTTAAAAAAAAATAGAAGTTGAAGTTATGAAGTCCCTGCGAAATGAAGGCTTTGGTGTAGATAGTCTAATATAGCAATAACCCGTGGTTGGGTGTGGGTAATGCTGGATTTACCCATGATTTATGTGGTTTGGTCACAAGGGTGAAGCCCGAGTGACCAAACAAAGCCAACCATGGGTAAATCCAGCATTATCCGCACCCAGCCGTGGGTTATTGCTATTATACAATGATGTTAGTTTTGTGTTGTTGTTATTTATGTTTTTGTTTGCTTTACTTTGTATTCTTCCACTGTTTGTGAGATAAAATAGTCTACACTTTGATGTAGTTAGCCACAGCCCCTCTGTTTTGTCTTGAATTTTTGAGAATTCTGATTCTGTAAATATCTTGATGTAGACTTAACTTAGTAATGCAGTACAATGAGTATTCTGCAGTGCTTTTTTGATTCACCTTTTTAGAATGCAGGGTGAGTTTAGAACCATGCCACAATCGGATGTCTTTCACTTATTATGGACTTGATGGCATCCCAAGGGGAGATTTCTATAAATGTTATTGGTCAGGGACTTTGCAAGTGCTTCTACCGAGGGAGATACATGATCTCCTATGGTGAAGCAAATTGTTTATTGTAATGAAATGCTATCCTTAAATATCGGGTCAAAGTGAAGCAGTAAAATAAATGTAACAGCACTTATAATGGGAAGCGCCGATAGAAGAAATGTAATATGACTACTTCCCAATATAGAATGTATAATTAGACAGCTCAGCCTCACATAACAAGAAAAGCAAAGCCAAGGAAAGTATAACGACAGGGTAATGTAACTCATTCATACTACAATTAGAACTCCCATACAGTTTCACATATTGATATATGGGTATTATAGTCTTATACTAATAGAGCATATCATGTGGGTGTTTCCTTACTTTCCTGTCAATATGCCTACTTCCTTTGTGGTATTTTCTCTTTTGTAAAGATAGAATTAGCATCAGATTGGATAAGGCTGCTCATTGCAGGTAGAGCATCTCTTCGTTGTATTCAGTGGGTGTTCTGTTTTGTAGCTTATTTCTAGTAGTGGGCCTACTCTGTTAATTTTTGTCCTTTTTATTACAGCTCTCTTATGCTGTGCTGCACCATGGTCTGCTTTTGTAGATTTGAATGACTACTTACTTGCTGTATGCAAGAAGAAACGCTCTCACTGACAACAAAGTTATTAAGTAAAAAAGAAAGCGTTACTTACGTCTTTTTGCAATGACATTTTGAACAGGAGAAACTGCTGTATGGCTTGAAAACACCTGTTGCTCCTGTTCAAAATGTGGTTATGATAATATGTAAGTACCACAGAAACTACCATTATCTGTTCTGTCAAAGTGCTGCAGCTTAATACGTTAGCTGCTGGACTTTTTTAATTTATGTTAGATTTACAATGTGCATGCTGGTTGGATTAACCAATCAGTGTGCACGTTTCTCGGCTTTGCCGCGTTCCCATTGTATAATACAGGTTACATCACAGCATGATGGAGTGAGTCCCCAAAGTAAGGAGAAACAGGAAGATCAGGAAACATCTGAAGACGAAATATGGACATGGGAAAGAAAAAGAGATTTAATATGGTGTAATATTTATGCAAAAGAGAAAGCAAAACTAACAAATACAAAAAGAGTAGCACCAAAGATATTTGAAGAGAAATACAGGCAAAGGAATCTGGACATGGACCACTTTACAATACAAAAAATAAGAAGACAAAGAGGAAAAGTAGAAAAAGAGATTAGTAATGGAGAAGTTAAAGAAACAGAAACTGAGGTTATGGAGTACCTGCAAAGTGAAGGATTCGGTGTAAAAAATCAAATGAAGAAAGCACAACAGGATAGAGAAATGGATATCCAAATTAAGGAGAAACCAGTGGAACAGGAAACAACTGGTCAGGTGGCATATCAAGATATTTTGGAGCCTTCCACAGGAAACCAATATAAACATTCACTTGAAGCTGTAGAGCAAGGAAAGGAACAGGAATCTGTGGAGACTCTGATGCAGTCAATGTTGAGGAGTGATAGGCCAGTGAGTTCCCATATGACAGAGCAACAGATGGCACAGGATGAAATTGAAGAGAAGGTGCCACAGGAAGATGTTATAGAACTTTCTATAGAATGCCCGCAGGAAACAGAAAACAAGGAATGTGCCCTCAGTCTGGAAACAAAATGAGCTAAGGGAAGAGTTGCTTGATTTAATAGACATGGATAGATATATTAAGAACAATGAGAGAAATAGACTGCAGAAGGTCAATAAAACCCCAGAAGTCAGAAGTCTGACAAAACAAATGAACACAGTAATTTGGACTGTCCATAGGGATCCATGTGATATAACAGAAGTAAACAGGATATATTACTGTCCAGCTAAATTAATAACTGATAAATTTCTACCACAAGATCACAGGGTAGTGAGGGAAAGGAAGGGGAGAAATCGAGTACCATCATGGAAGTATCAAACAGAGAAGAATATAACTCAATTAAGACAAGAAGTGTCACTCTTAAAAGAATATAGAAGAGGGAATAGATCAACAAAATTACTAAGAAAGATAGATATGATTAAAGCAATGCACAGTATTAGAACAGACCAGGATCTAGTATGCACTATCACACATAACAAACTAAAAATTTCAGCACAGGCAGAAAAACCTAGAAGATACACAGATATTTATAAAGGAAAACTACAAAATAAGCAATTTATTGATGACCCAAAAAAGTTTTATGGAGAATTGGGAAATAAAGCAAAAGGAATTGAAAGACCGCCAAAAAAGAGAAAGTAGATACATTCTGGATAAGTATCTATGAAGATCCTGTGGAACATAATAAAGATGCTAAATGGATAGACAAAGTAAAAGAAAGACAAATAAGTTTAAAGGTGCAGGATATGAAATGGGATGAAGTAACAACCAGAGAGATTGAAACAAAGTTAAGAAAAGCCTCTAACTGGAAAACCCCAGGCCCAGATGCAGTACCTAACTTTTGATTATAAGTATTAACATCTTTGCACAAGGATTTAGCACGAGTAAGAACTATTTATATGTGCACCCAGAACAGACACCAACCTGGCTAACAACAGGCAAAACAATGCTCCTATTTAAGAGTGAACCTGCAAGCTACCCTAAAAATTATAGACCAATAACTTGCCTTCCAATGATGTATAAACTATACAAGGGAACTGATGCTGACAGGGTTTATAGTCATTTAGAAGAAAACTCAATTATGGCAGTAGAACAAAAGGGCAATAAAAGAAAGTCATATGGAACAAAGGATCATTTGTTGTTAAGTAAAGTCATACTGGAGAACTGGAAAAAGGGGAAGAATTTAAGTATGACATGGATTGACTATAAAAAAAGCATTTGACAGTATCTCACATTTATGGATAAAAGAGTGCTTAAAAATGTATAAGATACACCCTACACAGATTGACTACATTACAGTGACCATGAAACAGTGGCAGACCACTTTGCAATTAAGCCATGATGAAGAACAGATTATTATCCCAGGGATAAAAATTCAAAGGAGGATATTCCAGGGTGACTCTCTGTCACCACTGCTATTTCTTGCCCTTAACCCATTAAGCTGTCTACTCAACAGCTTAGGCCATGGCTACAATTTGGCTCTTAGAAAACAACAAAGAGTAAAGACTTCTCATCTTCCCTTTGTCAATGATTTAAAACTGTATAGCTCATTAGAAGATGAGGAACTAAAAGCACAACTGCAAGTAGTCAAAACTTTTTCAGATGATATAAGAATGTCATTTGGTCTTGATAAGTGTGCTAAAGCAAGCTTTAAAGCAGGAAAACTGCAGCACCAGGAAAACATCAGTTTGGGACAAGAATGTGATGTAAAAGAATTTGAGCAAGAGTGAGTGTATACATATTTGGGAATTGATGAAGGATCAACAATAAAGCAATAACAAATGTGAATAAAACTTAGTAAGGAATACTTTAGAAGACTTAAATTAATTTTGAAAACAGCATTGACATCTAGGAACAAAATCTAAGCTATAAACCAATTTGCTCTTCCTGTCCTAACTTACAGTTTTGGAGTGATTGACTGGCCCCAAAACGTGTTGGATACATTACATAGGAAAACAAGAAGGATGCTTTATGCTCACCAAATGGTTTATAAAAATCAGTGTATACCAAGATTATATATTCCTCGTTCCAAAGGAGGGATGGGCCTCCTTGAACCTGATTACATGTGTAGATCTGCAATTGTGGGACTGCACACATACCTGCTGACCTCACAAGACCAAAATGTAGTGAAAGTTTTGCAACATAAGGAGAATAAATCTAAGATGACTTATAGGTTCATAGGTTCATACTAGGCTATCTGCCCTAGGGCATTTATAAGCCTAGCCAGAGTATGTTTGGCTTTCGCCACCCATTTTAAATTAATTTTGCTATGCCCTTTTTCGAGGTTAGTATACTGTGCCTCTGTCTAACAGTGACACAGAAGTGATACCTGGGGTAAACCTATGATCTCCCATCCACTCATCAAGATTCCTCTTGAAGAGAGTCAATGACGGACTCTGCCTAACCTGGACTGGGATTTTATTCCAGAGTGAAGGGAGCCTCTGGGTTATGAATCTGTCTCTCCAGCATGTCCTATTTATTTCAGTGCTGAGGTTCAAGTCTCTCGAGCGTGTAGCTCGATGGGATTTGGATTTTTTGAGGTGCAGCATGTCCCTTAATTCCGGGTTGGACATGGCTTTATTCTCTGCTTAATTTAGCAGAAGCATATTGGCGTCAAGCAGGAATTGAAATCATACCAGAAGTAGATAAAAATCAGGTAGCAAAAAACAAAAGAAAGAATATAAGGTGAAGGACCAGATGAAAAGGCAAGAAATGTGGAAAAAGCATAAATATAATTGCAAGTATAGAACATTTCTGGAAGAACGTCTTGTTGATCAGGAACGAAAGCAGGCATGGTTAAGCATACATTGGTTTACAAAGTCCATTGAACATGTGGGAGAAACAGACAAAATGTAGGTTTTGTAAAACCAAATTGGAAACAGTTGCAAACCTTGTTGCTGGTTGTGAGATACTAATGGCAGAAAGAGTATATACTGAAAGGCATAATAATATGGCAAGAATGTTGTACTGGGGATTGTGCAAACATTATGGTATTGAAGTGGCTGAAAAACACTGGAAACATGAGCCACAAAGCATCACAGAAAATGAAGAGGTCTACATCACATGGGATCACCCATTATCAACAGTTCAAAAGATAGATGCTAGAAAACTGGATATAGTGGTCTAGGAAAAGATGACAAGAGTAGCATTACTCATTGAAATAAATGCTAGAAAACTGGATATAGTGGTCTAGGAAAAGATGACAAGAGTAGCATTGCTCATTGAAATTGCCACACCTAGTGACTTAGTGACACCTAGTGAGTACATAGAGACACAAAAGTCATAAAATATCAGGATTTGCAGGCAGAAATGAGAGCAATGTGGAAGAAAGATAGCCAGACATTTCCAACAGTAGTATGAGCAATGGAGTCTTATAAAAAAAGAATCTATAGTTGTATTTAGATATGCTACCAATCCATGTAACCCCATATGAATTGCAGTCATTACTGGGCACATTGTGGGTGATGCAAAGAGTACTTTTGGCTGACATCAAAGATTGAAACAATATTAATTTCATGACCTTTAATCATACTTTGACTTGGGAATTCGGTCCTTTCCCATCATGGTATTAGAAACCCAAAAGATTTGGAGAAAAACTGTATATAGTCATTTAGAAGAAAACTCAGTTATGGCAATATAACAAAAGGGCCAACAAAAGAAACTCAAATGGAACAAAAAAAAATCATTTTTTGTTAAATAAAGTCAGTGAAGAACTGTAAAAAGGGGAAGAATCTAAGTATGGCATGGATAGACTACAAAAAAAGTATTTGACAGTATCCCACATTCATGAATAAGAGTGCTTAAAAATGTATAAGATACACCTGCCACTGATAAACTATATCACAGTGACCATGAAACAGTGGCAAACCACTTTGCAGTTAAGCCATGATAAAGGGCAAATTATTATTCCTGGGATAAAAATATAAAGGGAGATATTCCAGGGTGAGTCTCTATCATCGCTGCACTTTTGCCTTGCCCTTAACCAGTTGAGCTGTCTGCTTAACAGATTAGGTCATGGCTGTAATTTGGATCTCAGAAAGCAACAAAGTGTAAAAACTTCTCATCTTCTCCTTGTTGATGATTTAAAATGATATAGCTCATCAGATGAGGAACTGAAAGCACAACTACAAGTAGTCAAAACTTTTTCAAATGATATAAGAATGTCATTTGGTATTGATAAATGTGCAAAAGCAACCTTTTAAGCAGGAAAGCTGCAGTAGCAAGAAAACATCAGTTTGGGACAAACGTGATATAAAAGAACTTGAGTAAAAGAGTGTGTATAAATACTTGGGAATTGATGAAGGATCAACAATAAAACATGAAAAAAGGTGAATAAAACTTAGGAATATTTTAGAAGACTTAAATTAATCCTGAAAACAGCGTTGACATCTAGGAACAAAATTAAAGCTATAAACCAATTTGCTCTTCCTGTCCTAACTTATAGTTTTGTAATGATTGACTGGCCCCAAAAGGTATTGGATAGATTAGATAGGAAAACAAGAAGGATGCTTCATGCTCATCAAATGATTTATAAAATTCAGTGCATATGAAGATTATATATTCCCCATTCTGAGGGAGGTATGGGCCTCCCTGAATTTGATCACATGTAGAAATCTACAGTCATGGAACTGCAAACATATCTGCTGACTTCACAAGATCCAAACATAAAGAAATTTTTGAAACATGAAGACAATAAATGTAAGATGACTTCCCTTCTTAGTCTAGCAGAAGCTTATCAGTGTCAAGCAGAAATTGAAATCAAACCAGAAGTAGATAAAAATAAGGCAGCAACTGAATGTGCCAAAAAACAAGAGAAAGAATATAAGGTGAAGGATCAGATGAGAAGGTAAGAAATGTGGAAAATGCATATAGTTGCAAGTATAGAAAACTCCTGGAAGAACCTCATGTTGATCAGGATTGAACACAGGAATGGTTAAGGAGAGGTAAATTCAAACCAAAAGATGAAAAGTTAATGTTGGCAGCACAAGATAGTGGACTACGTACATGTTGGATTACAAAGTCCATTGAACATGTGGGAGAAACAGACAAATGTAGATTTCGTAAAACAGAACTGGAAACAGTTGCACACTATGTTGCTGGTTGTGCTATACTAATGGTAAAAAGAGTGTATTTTGAAAGGCATAATAATGTGGAAAGAATGTTGCACTGGGGATTGTACAAACATTATAGAATTGAAGTGGCTGAAAAAAACTGTAAACGTGAGCCACAAAGCATCATAGAAAATGAAAACGTCTACATCACACGGGATCACCCATTATCAACAGTTCAAAAGATGGATGCTAAAAAACAGATATAGTGGTCCAAGTAAAGAAGACAAGAGTAGCATTGCTCATTGAAATCACCACACCTAGTGACTATAATGTCTTTCGTACAGAGAGACACAAAGTCATAAAATATCAGGCTTTGCAGGCAGAAATGAGAGCATTGTGGAAGAAATATACCCAGACAGTTCCAATAGTAGTAGGAGCAATGGGATTTTATAAAAAATAATCTACAGTCGTATTTAGATATGGTACCAATCCATGTAATCCCCTATGAATTGCAGAAGAAGTCAGTACTGGGCACATTGCAGGTGCTGCAAAAAGCACTTTTGGCTGACATCAACGATTGAAACAATACTAATTTCATGAACTTTAATCGTACTTTGACTTAGGAATGGGGTCCTTTCCCATCATGGTATTAAAGAAAGATTTGGAGAAAAAGTGAATATAGTCATTCTTAAGAAAACTCAATTATGGCAATAGAACAAAAGGGCAAAAAAAGAAAGTCATATGGAAAAAAGTATCATTGTTTGTTAAATAAAGTCATAAGAGAGAACTGTAAAAAGGGAAAGAATCTAAGTATGGAATGGATTGACTACAAAAAATGCATTTGACAGTATCCCACATTCATGGATAAGAGAGTGCTTAAAAATGTATAAGATACACCCTACACTGATAAACTACATCACAGTTACCATGAAACAGTGGCAAACCACTTTGCAGTTAAGCTATGATAAAAGGCAAATTATTATTCCAGGGATAAAAATCCAGAGAGGAATATTCCAGGTTTACTCTCTGTCACCGCTGCACTTTTGCCTTGTCCTTGACCAGTTAAACTGTCTGCTCAACAGATTAGGTCATGGCTATAATTGGCTCCCAGAAGGCAACAAAGTGTAAAAACTTCTCATCTTCTCTTTGTTGATGATTTAACACTGTATAGCTCATCAGATGAGGAACTGAAAGCACAACTGCAAGTAGTCAAAACTTTTTCAGATGATATACGAATGTCATTTGGTCTTGATAAATGTGCAAAAACAACCTTTAAAGCAGGAAAGCTGCAGCACCAAGAAAATATCAATTTGGGACAAACGTGTTTTAAAAGAACTTGAGCAAAAGAGAGTGTATAAATATTTGGGAATTGATGAAGAATCAACAATAAAACATGAAAAAAGGTGAATAAAACTTAGTAAGGAATATTTTAGAAGACTTAAATTAATCCTGAAAACAGCGTTGACATCTAGGAACAAAATTAAAGCTATAAACCAATTTGCTCTTCCTGTCCTAACTTATAGTTTTGTACTGACTGACTGGCCCCAAAACGTGTTGGATAGATTAGACAGGAAAACATGAAGGATGCTTCATGCTCATCAAATTATTTATAAAATTCAGTGCATACCAAGATTATATATTCCCCATTTCAAAGGAGGTATGGGCTTCCTTGAAACTGATCACATGTATAGATCTACAATGATGGGACTGTATGCATATCTGATGACTTCACAAGATCCAAACATAGAGAAAGTTTTGAACCATGAAGACAATAAATATAAGATGACTTCTCTTCTTAGTTTAGCAGAAGCATATCAGTGGCAAGAGGAAATGGAAATCAAACCAGAAGTAGAAAAAAATAAGGCAGCAATTGAATGTGCCAAAAAACAAAAGAATGACTATAAGGTGAAGGATCAGATGAGAAAGCAAGAAATGTAAAAAATGCATAAATATAGTTGGAAGTATAAAAAACTCCTGGAAGAACCTCATGTTGATCAGGATCGAACACAGGAATGGTTAAGGAGAGGTAAATTCAAACCAAAAGATGAAAAGTTAATGTTGGCAGCACAAGATAGTGGACTAAGTACACGTTGGATTACAAAGTCAATTGAACATGTGGGAGAAACAGACAAATGTAGATTTCGTAAAACAGAATTGGAAACAGTTGCACACCTTGTCGCTGGTTGGGATATATTAATGGCAGAAGGACTATATACTGAAAGGCATAATAATGTGGCAAGACTGTTGCACTGGGGTTGTGCAAATATAATATTGAAGTAGCTGAAAAACACTGGAAACGAGCCACAAAGCATCATAGAAAATGACAAAGTCTATACCATACAGGATCACCCATTACCAAAAGTTCAAAAGATAGATGCGGGAAAACCAGATATAGTGGTCCATGAATAGAAGACAAAAGTAGCATTGATCACTAAAATCACTATACCCAGTGACTACAATGTCTTGCGTACAGAGAGACACAAAATTGTAAAATATCAGGATTTCCAGACAGAAATGAGAGTAATATGAAGAAAGTTACCCAGACAGTTTCAATAGTAGTAGGAGTAATTAGCCTTATAAAAAAGTATCTACAATTGTATTTAGATATGTTACCAATACATGTAACTCCATACGAATTGCAGAAGGAGTCATTACTGGGCACATTGCAGGTACTGTGAAGGGGACTTCTGGCTAACATCAAAGACTGAAACAATACTAATTTAATGAACTTCAATCATACTTTGACTTAGGAATGGGGTCCATCTCATTCATGGTATTAGAAAACCAAAAGATTTGAAGAAATTAAAAAAAATATATAAAAAACAGCCTGAGGTTTGATCATGATAGTAAAATCTGAAAGATGTTTTTATTAAAGTGTCTTTTGGATGCATACAGACAGATTCTGATGTTAATACCACCTCATTATTTGTATCAAGATCATTTTAAAAAAGATCTCTTCAAGTAATGCATGCCACCTCATATAATGTATATAAATTAGGTATTTTATAACCAGAAAAAAGTATACAGTATATGGGGTATTACATTTAAATATTCTAACATATAGCTACAAGAAACTGTGAGACATAGTACCCCTTCTAGAAAGAATCTAACTAAATACCTCATTGAAGCCGATAATATATTCATGATGTTTGTATTATTAATAGGGCATTGTGATAAGCATCCAGATATTATAGCTAGCCTACCAGTACTGATAGTGTTTCCTGTTTCTTTCCCTGCATTTTTGCCCACTCATTGCTAAGACTATTTCTCTGCCTCAGCATGATCCCATGATACTAATCATAGATCCATCCCCTGCTTGCCATATCAGTGGGTCTTGCTTGGCATTTCCTTGATGCATAGCTTTTAGTTTTTCTCTATATCCCTGTCACATGCAGTCATATAGGCACCTATCATAATGTCATGTATAGGCCAGCTTGGTGCTTTATCAAATTTTCCCTGAGCTACATGTGTTGGTTTTGTGTTCACTAGCTAGTTCATACATGTGATGACAATTCCTTACAGGCTTACCCAAAATTCTACCTGCTTACCACAGTTTTCCCCTGCTACAATAAGAATGGTTACTTGTAAGCTGTAATCATGTCAGAAACCACTTGTTCTTGAAGCACTGGCATTAGTTTGAATTAAGCGTCCTGGCCTCATCTTAACCTTATTTTGTGACTGGAAAGAAGATTTCTGAATGTAACTCCAAGGAAAAATAAACTTAGTAGCTTAGTAGGTTAGCCTAATCTGCCTTGCAACCACAAATATGATCTGACAGTGACATTAGGCTAGAGGCATAGCCACAGGAAAAGCTTGACATGCAACTAAATCCTGTTTTATAGTTATACATCAATGATACAGTGACTTCCTTCTATTAAGTAGCTGCATTTGCACAGGACATCTAGAATAACATATCTGATATTTTTCTCTATATGTTCTTTGTGACTGGCACTAAAAATATGGGTCTATAATGACAAGTTAAAGTACAATATGAGCTGCATTTCCAGCCTGGCCCACATCTTAGTGTGATGGCCATGCCCTGGCCCAGCAATCAAGGAGCCTCAGTCCTCACCACTAACACCAGAGAGGGCATCTCATATAAGAGGAAAGAATAACAAATACACACAGTAAAGTATAATTTCCTTTAAGTGCACACAGAAATCACAGACAGTCTGGGGCTGGTTGCTCCCTTTCTTTCCAGGTCCCCAATAAGACTCCCCACTGGCACAGTTATAGGGTCGAGATCTCAGCCTAGCTAGCAAGTTAAACTCCAGTACCCTTTCTGTCCAACTGGTGCTTTGTGCCCCTGCCCAAGTAGCTGACACACACATACTTTGAGATAAGTATTTATACAACTTCACAGTCACTCCTGGAAAAGGCTGACACAGATTCTCCAGCTGTGCCTCTTTATCCAGACGATATGGTAGTAATTACTGCCACCACCAGCTAATAATTATCAGCTACCCAAAGGCCCTTAAAAGGGTGTCCAATTATTATTGTGCAATATTCTTATTCAATTGGTAAGTGTGACTGATCAGTCTAAGGCTTATTAGAATGGCTTTGTACAATAAACTCTATAAATATGCAATGTACTCTACAGCTTAGCTTATCTCTACACAAACCAGCCACAGGTAAAATGTTTTTAAAATATTTAATACTAATAATACTAAAAACACAAGACAATACTACTACACCACAGTGCTACTCAAGAGTTCAGAGATCACACAGAAACTTAAAATAATTCCGTAGTACAATTCTGACATAACAGAAAAACACTTAGTCTAACCTTCTAGTCCTAGCTATTTCTACAAGAAAACATACTTCTAAGATAACTTACTTACATAGAGCAAGGCAGTGCTAAGTTGAATAGTCAGATCAAAATGCTTAATAATTTCTGGTTCTCACTGATTAAATTTAAACTGCAGTTTTGATAAAACATTGCATCATTTGTTTACACTTTCCTGGTTTCCAGGCCACAGAAACTACATTTATATTCTTTTACACTTAGTGCAATAAAGGACATTCCACATGTAAATTCTGGTCATTAACTTTAGCCTTAAAACAATAGGCAGGATGCTTACTCCAGGCTCATCAACTCCAAATTCTAAGTTCAAAGGACATACAAAATATAATTTTAATTTCAAAGAACATTTGAAATGCTTGGCTTAGTTTTCCTTACAGCAGATGGCATTGTTGCTATAATCTTGAAGTTCACATTTTACAGTGTTTTCTTTCATTTAAGAAACAAGCCTGTATTTTATATTTATATTTACAAATGCCAGAATTATGTATCAAATTCTATTTGACTAGGCTGACAGCCTTCACCCCTTCTCTACCAGTCTTCACACTTAGCATTGCCTGTTTTGTTAAATCATGCACTGGGCCACTAAACAAGAGCATAAGCTGCAATCTGCATAAACTAATTCCCATGGAATTTGTTAAATAAACACTGACAACCCCTTGAACTTGGCCACAGATTCTCACTGTGGCCAAATACACAATTTTCTAAATACCATCAGTGATATCCCGTGGACTACAGATTTTCTCTGAGTCCTAGATAATCAACTTGGTCATAATGTTTAGGCCAGGACAGCCTATGGATGTAAGACAGTCAAGTATCCACAAAACAGCATAAAATAAAGGTAATACATAGTTTAGTAGTAATTTTAAACCAGTTTATCTGGAACAAAGTTCACAGAAATAATATTTGTACAACTTTTGACTGTTTCTATCTTTCATGTTTATAGACAAATCTATAATTCAGTCTTATTACCATTTTGGTTCAAGTTTAGTGCATTTGCTATTTGATCTGCTAGGTGGCTGAAGTACTTTGCTCTGGTCCTCTGGTAAGCATATATTGCATTCACATTTTGACACAATATTTTTGCTTTTTAAAAGTATGAATCGCTAATTCAAGAGTAGTTTGAAACATGTTAAGGCCAGTGATGTCAAAAACTATAATTTTCTTAATGTAGATAATGACAATTAAAGAAACTGTTGCAGTCAGTTCATTGCAGCAGTCCCTTTCCCTGGTATCACCTTGCACTGTAGACTAAATACAGAAACCTTATATTGAACTGTCACTTGAACAGAATTCAACTACAAGTAAAACTCCTAGCAATGTACAGAAGAAGAAAAAAAAAACACTGGGCACCAGCTTACTTCAGTACATTTTTTATTAGTTTCATCAGGCATAAAGCATCAGTGATGTTGTTTACCAGGCTGTATCTGTCATTGATCTGCTTTTATATTATGTTACGGCTGACAATTCTTTTCCTTGCAGACACCTTTGTGAAGCTGAAGCAGAACACTTATTTTTAACACCAGACATTTACAGAATAAAACATGTGCATGACTAGATATAAAGTCTGTATGGTTTCTGTTTCCTGTGAAGATCTCTGCTACTGGGAATCTCACTAAGCCCTTATCTTGCATCAGATTTTTTAGTGAAGAATGTGTTTGTTGCTGTTTCTGTCAAACCTTTTACTCATTAAGGCATTTATAGCAGAACGTCTGGAATATCTAACCTCTGTGATCATTTTTCTTCTCTATAGGTAAGGGAATTCACTTCAGCATGCTCAGTACCAGTTTTATGCACTCTGTGCAATTTCACCTACTACTTGCTGATAGTGAAAAAACACAGCAGGTCCACTGCTGTGCTAAACCTTTGCCCTAACTACGTGGTTTGGTCTTGGCTGAAAATAGCTGCAGGGGCAGCTCTGTGTAAGTAAACTGTTAAAGTGTACTTACATTTTCTTGTTAGTGGTAGGATGAAGAAACAAAGTACATTGTTTAATGTCTTTAGATTTATCTGAGTACTTACCAGGATGGCAACACTACCTTTAGACTAGTTGTCTGCAAGGTAACGCAATGGATTAAGGCTATGAGCTGTCACAAGGTGCTTTCAGTGCTCCTGAGTTTAACTCCCTCAGCCTCCATTTTCTTATTATGTGACTCTGAGCAATTTGCTTAATAATACGCTGCCACCAGATTACACCTGAAAAGAGAAGCGTGTCTACTGGACCAATTAGTAAACTCACTTGGGGTGAAACATACTAGATTTGATTCTCACTGACATGGGAGAAAGCTACATCATCCCTAGTGCGATATTCTCTCTAGTGAGGTTGGACTATAAATCTGTCTCAATTGAAATAAAAATAAAACCCAGGACCCGGGCTAACTGGAGAACTGGAGCTATTCTGTTTAAAAAAAAACTCTTAGTGTGTGTGTGTGTGTGTGTGTGTGTGTGTGTGTGTGTGTGTGTGTGTGTGTGTGTGTGTGTGTGTGTGTGTGTGTGTGTGTGTGTGTGTGTGTGTGTGTGTGTGTGTGTGTGTGTGTGTGTGTATTTATATATATGTATATATCATTTATTACATCAGCATGCAGATGGTCAGTTTTTAGTGTGTTCTGCACTATGGTGAAAAAAAACACCCTTGCAGGTCCAGTGCCTTTAAACTCCTGGATTCAGATAGATGTGGGCAAAGTTCTTTATAATCCACAGGTTTTGTTGTAAACAAGAACGCCAATAAACGAAAAAAAAAATGAAATTTTATTAAGCTTAAAAACAAGCTTTTCGTCGGCGCTCTGCGCCAACTTCCTCAGAAAAACAAACTGCACCACACATTTGTCTCACTATAAATACATCACTACTCCACTCAAATGCACTCCCTAGTGGCTCCCCTTTAAAAAGCACATGATTACACTTTGAAATTTTTAACTAAGAAGCGGCCAAAATGTTCAACAATTTGGTATCTGCTACTCATACCTGCCATCAATGCTGGTAAACCTATGATGCTCCAAATATTGAATTTTAAAGCCACCATAATTACATATACATACTAATGATCAAATGTGTCAATGGCCACAAGAAAAATGATGATGTATTTTAAAAATAAGTATAAAAGTGGAAAAAAATTCCCACAAGTGTTAATATAAACATTAATATAAACAATAAGTGGTGAACACAGAAATGAAATAAAAATAAAAGTAAAAAATGGTAAAACCTAAAAATATGTTCCCAGATGGCACTAAGTCATTCCAGGGGGCTTCACCTCACTAGGCTTCCCAATTTGAGGAAGCAACTGATGGAAAGCATACTGTTAAGTCCATGTAAATGGTAAGCTTCCAACTTAAGTTGTCACATCGACTCCTTGCATTCAAGTCTTAAAGAATTGGGTCCCCCCATAAACTCTTGGTTTAGCTGATCGATGACTGTAAATGAAAATTCATGACCTGGATTATCTAATATATGTTTGGCCAGAGCGTTGTCAACCTTCCCCTTCCTGATGGCATATAAGTGCTCGTATACTCATTCCGGTAGTTTCCTATCAGTCTTGCCGATGTAGAAACCTGGGCAGACTGAACACTGGGCTAAATATACCACCCGATTACTGGCACAATTGAATCTTCCTTGTATGAGATACTTCTTCTCCCTGATGGAAAAAGCTGAACTTGCTTTGATGTACATGTTACATTTGAACATCCCAGATCTAGGGGAGGCACCAGCAACTTTGGACTCCAGGATGTTTTTGATGTTAAGGCCCCTCCTGAAAGTAACCTTAGGGGGTGATAATAGTCCAAATGTTCCTATTGAATTGGTGGTTAATAAGCACCGATTTTTCTTTATAATGGACACAATGTCCATTGCATCCAAGTTGAATGAAATTACAAAAGTACAATTGAAAGTATCAGACTCACTGGTGAGGCGAGGTAGACCTAAAGACCCATCCTCCATATTCCCCAAAATGGGGCGGAAGTGGCCATTGGCCCTCTTCTCCTGCACTTCCAAACTCAATTCTGCAACAAAATCTGCGGGGTACCCTCTGCTGACAAACATGCCAAAGATGAACTTGCACTCCTCGTGAAATTTCCAAGAAATAAACCAAGAGCTTATGTGGGGACCCGATTGTTTAAGACTTCAATGCAAGGAGTTGATGCGGCACCTTAAGTTGGAAGCTTACCATTTACCTGGACTTAACAGTATGCTTTCCATCAGTTGCTTCCTCAAATTGAGAAGCCTAGTGAGGTGAAGCCACCTGGAGTGACTTAGTGCCATCTGGGAACATATTTTTAGGTTTTACCATTTTTTATTTTTATTTTTATTTCTTTCCTGTGTTCATCACTTATTGTTTATATTAATGTTTATATTAACACTTGTGGGAATTTTTTTCCACTTTTATACTTATTTTTAAAATACATCATAATTTTTCTTGTGGCCATTGACACATTTCATCATTAGTATGTATATGTAATTATGGTGGCTTTAAAATTCAATATTTGGAACATCATAGGTTTACCAGCATTGATGGCAGGTATGAGTAGCAGATACCAAATTGTTGAAAATTTTGACCGCTTCTTAGTTAAAAATTTCAAAGTGTAATTATGTGCTTTTTAAAGGGGAGCTGCTAGGGGGCGCATTTGAGTGGAGTAGTTATGTATTTATACTGAGACAAATGTGTGGTGCAGTTTGTTTTTCTGAGGAAGTTGGTGCAGAGCGCCAACGAAAATCTTGTTTTTAAGCTTAATAAAATTTCAATGTTTTTTTCGTTTATTGGCGTTCTTGTTTACAACATAACCTGTGGATTATAAAGAACTTTGCACACATCTATCTGAATCCAGGAGTTTAAAGGAGCTGGACCTGCAAGGGTGTTTTTTTTCACCAGTTTGTTTTTTGTTTTTTGAATTTTTAGAAGGTTTGTGTTCTGCACTATACTGAACTTATTTGATTGACATATGCATAATATACCAAAAGTCAATAATCTTCATGTGTTTTGTGTGTGTTTTTCTTTGATCTACTTACTGGCTCAGTTGCTGACTCAATTAGGTGTTAGTGCAAGATCACAAGCAGTAGGGTGACAAGTTTTTCCTTTTTCCCCACTGTTGTGTGATCTTGGAGTTAGTATATTTAATTAGTGGGGATTTCTTATTTATTTATTTTTTCTGATGTTTTAATATTACTCTCTCAGTTATTTAAACATCTGCTATTCCAAAGTTTAGGAGTTAATTAAGGAGAGATATGGAATATTTCTAAAAAAAATGCTAACATCTTTTTTTATGCACACACACTATGTGTTGTTTAACAATAACCAAGAAGTTTTATTTAGTTTTAGTTTGTCATGATAAGTCATGATAAGATTTATTCAGAAGGGCAAATAATGATGATTTGATTCTTTTTGTTTGTTTTTTTTTTTGAAATTTTTATTAGAACTAATACAGATGACATGCTTAGGTATTTTGGGTAATCATTTAGATTGTTAATAAAGCTAATGTTTCCTTAGTCTATTAAGCATTAAATTCAGATTATATATATCCTAATATGTCCCTTGCTTCCTTAGTGAATAATTACTGTATAAATGTTTAATGTTTCTAATAATAGCATATGTAACTCATCTCTAAAACCTAACTGGAATCAATATCTTATTAGTTATTTATCGCTACTATTTTATTCTTAATTTATAATATATTCTCCATTTTTTACTTTGTTTTCATGGGCTCAAACCAACAAAGTTTGATGGTTGGGATAGGTAGTCTAGCAGATTTAATTTTGTTTGCTAGACTAGGAATGTATCTCATTCCATGTATAGGGTGTATTAAAGTTTATATTAGAGTGAGATATGCTAATTTTTTGTTATTTAACTGATTTTCTAATTTTGAAATGCCTGACACAACTGTTTTACTTCTATCTTTCATGAGGAAAGTTATTTGGATTGAGATAAATAGAAATACAACTGATATTATATTGTCTATTCAGGAAGAGTATTATGTATACAGGATTCTATTAATACAAGTTCATTTATTATTTATCTTTAAAGAATTCTGATATGGATTTAACTTTGATATCCTTAAATACTAATGGCTTAAACAACTCGTATAAGAGAGTCAACCTACTAAGGTATCTTAAACTAAACAGGGCTCAAGTAGTTTTTCTCCAAGAGACACACTTTAAAATAAATGACACATTTATGTGAGACCCTAAGGAATGCACAATACGTGCTCAATATTCTTATAAAAATAAGACTAGAGGAGTAACAATTCTATGGAAAAAGACTTTCTTAAATCCCCAAATCATTTACAGACATGGAGATAATGATGGGCTCATGGCCTTAGTTTTACTTAAGTTTAATAATATAATTTGGACCCTGTTTAATTCATACTGGTTCCCGGATATGGGGGTTGGACTACTAAAAAACACTTAGGGCAGGATTCACGAAGCCTCCGTGTAAGAGATAAAGGCTTACACGGAGGCTGCAGTTAAACGGTGTGACGTCAGCATGTCATGCATATGCATGAGGGCATGCTGAATCACACGGTCTGTGGAAGACAGTAGGGGGCGTGTCCATAGGCCGAGCCCTGCAAGCGGACACGCCCCCAGAAGAGTAAAAGTGCCCAAAGTAAACACCCACGACAGAGGCCATGGAAATGTGAATAAACACAACACAACACATGCCCCCACAGACTATGAACATAAAATATATAAATGAACATGTTATATATTTTTTTATAAATCGTAAAGATGTTTGCCCGTGAGTGCACTCATTTGCGCGGGCGTGCCCGTAGCTTAGCCACAGTTAGCAGTCAGTGGAAAAGCATATAAGAACTAAATATGCAAAGTAAGTCAAGAAGCAATAGCATAGCAGTAGAGACATTGGCTGAAGAGCAGGCAGTCATGGTTCGAGCCCCCACAACATCAATTTTTATTTTTAGTAAAATAAGCACGAAACAAGTCCCTGACAAATATATAGACATATAAAATTATATTTTATGTAAAATGTAATGAAATAGGCCATTTATTTTGAAGAAATGTGAGATAAAATAATAAAAAATGCCAGATGTGCCTATAGCTGAGCTACAGTTTAACAAGGTGAGTGCATCTGCCCGTAGGTGAGCAGTGGTTTAACAGGTGTAAAATGAGTGCCCATAGGTGAGCAGTATTTTAACATGCTGAAACTGTGTGCCCCTAGCTGAGCTGAGTGTAATATGCGTGCTAACAGCCAAATGAAGCGTAAACCAGCGTACCATTTTGCGCGAGATGCGCCAACAAGCTAACCAATGGGCAACGTTGAGCAAGCTGTATCAAAACTGCCTTTACACAGACACACCTCCTAGCCTGTCTAGACAGTCATAAAATATAAAAAGCAGTGGCCAGGTTCAAACCCAGGATACCATGCACCATAGTCAAGGTGCTGAACCACTAAGCCATGACAGCTGTACCTAGAAATGCAGTAATAGCAAATATATAGGAATGAATACAAAGTGGAGCATGACAAAGCAGGTTTTGTAAAGTTGATACAATTCCAAAATGGCCAATCACAGATAAGTTTGGGAAAAATGGCATATATAAGCCCCATAGGCGGGAATACACAGCATAAATGATTGTAGAACTAACTTGCAGCCAGAATGTCAGGAGTAGGTGAGGGTAGTTGCTTTTCAGCACAGAGGTGGGGCATTGAGGAGTCCAGATACATGGTCTGGTTCCTAGTCCACAATCATGAGGCCCAACTCATGCAGGGCCAGGTCCTGTGAGGAGCATATAGGGCTGAGGCGTGGGACCGGTTGGCTCATGATCTCACCAGTGCCACAGGGATTCCAAGGACTGGTGAGCAGGTCCGTCACCACCATTAGGACCTGAAGAGACGTAAACAGGACCAATTGAACCTTTGGATCCAGGATGCCCGGCAAATGCCCAACACCCCACTACTGAGTAAGTTACATTTAATTATGTATGTAAGAAATGAAACTAGCTGATATTATGGAGATGTGTATTCCAATATTACTTCATTTATATTACAGCTGCAGGTGTCCGTTCTGCGAACCGCAGAGCCTATGGCGATAGGTTGGTGCGGTTGCGCCACCAGGCAGGTCAGTAATCCACTCCCAGTAACTGTAAAGAAATATAAAAGTATGACAGTTAGCAAAAGAGTGCAGTGTAGTCACTAAGTAATAAAATGTGCAAGTAACAGTGTAAGAGTGTTTGCAAGTATTGCTTGATTACAAAAGTGTGTTGCAGTCTGTAATCCAAACAGAAAAATGAAAATGTCTGAAATAAAGTCTGAAATAAAGATGGCCCACCTGTAATATAATAGTACACAACCTGCAGCAGGCTGAAAAGTACAGCTGCAGAAGATGAGCAAATCACATGTGTGAAATATATCCCTGTTGAAATACTGAAACATGACAGAAGTGAGACTGCTGGAAAGGATTGTAATGACTACAGGTAAAACATGTCAATAAAGCCTAGAAGTAAGTACCATCCTGAATAGTAAAATGAAAACAAGTGAGAGGGTGTGAGAAAGAGTTATGAATCCACCAATAAAGTAGTAATAACCCCTGAATAAAGTATACTGCAGTCAGTACAGAATGAAATGAATGTGACAAGTAGAACCAAACTGCGAAATGTGTTCAAAGTGTTGCTGCAGCTGGAATGTGTATCTCAAAATCTGGATATGTTGCTCTCAGTCTGCAATATGCAGATAGTATGATTGTCTGAAATACCAAACATCCACAGTTGTCTATAGCTATATAAAGCAAATGTAGCAGGATGATGTAGCTGAACAAAGCCAGATATGAACGTGTATGAAGAACAATAAAATGTATATTGATGTAGCAGTAACAGTCCTATCTCCAAAATGAAGTAGTTATCATATAGGAAACTGTAGTTAGAACAGTAGTGTGTATATATCTGCAGCTATTAGAAATGTACAGCATATGTATTGGTATTCAAAGGTGTTAATATTATTTTCTTCACCCCACCCTATAACCACATATAATACATTCCACGTGAAATTGGTATGTGCAATCACAATTAACACCCCTGGACATTTGTCCTGTTGGGTCATAAATATTTGCATGTACGTTGATGCATCTGCCCTGTTCATACATCCAAACCTGATGGCCTGTTGCCATCAATCAACCCTGCATGTTGTTGGACTGTGTATTGCTGTTCAAATTATGCATGTGTTATGCTTGCTGTTCAATGGTGTGAATATCTGGGTGTTTGGTTAATGGGAATACTAATGCATGCTGTTACAACTAATTGCGAATGGTATTGTATGTTACTAACCCAAACTGTCATGACATAATGCAAAACATAGGACGACAGGGAAGGCGGGTTCCAGCGGACCCACCTCTCCCACCTCAGCTGGTGAGTGCACCTGGCACTAGTGCCCAGTCTGGACCCTCCTCCGGTGGCCCTGTGCCACCTGCGGGTGGAAGCGCTGCAGGGGATGGGGCCCATCCCCCCTCTGCAAGTGTGGCCGGAGGAGAACCACCACTCACCCTCCGTAGCGTCCGGACTGTGGTGCATAGGGAGATCCGGGACTCTGTTTTTGGGCCCCTACGCCAGCTTGAGGCACAGGTGGCACAACTTACGGGCATGCCTGTTGCCTGGCCTACACAGCCCCCAGCACAGCCCCATCCTGGGCAGTGAAGGAACAGTGGCAACTGCCCATGGGTGGGGATATCAGTTCCACTGTTGCCATCTGTGGGCTCATGGGCTGTGGATATCCAAACATCCGTCCCTGTCAATTGTGTAACCCCCCCACACGTGTCATACACCTCCCCTGTATGCATCTTGTTTGTCTTGTCTGTTGACCTACCCAACCTACCTCCCCAGCTATACCGACTTCCTTCACCTGACATACAACTCTCACCTGAAAAAAAAAAAAAAAAAAGGGCACTCTGTACTCACAAAAAAATTATGCCCCATACATAGCTGCCCATTCCACACATGTCTGTTGGACATGGAAACTATCAATTACAATTGGCTGTACAACAAGTATTATTGTTGTCCTGACACCTCTCTCAGGGGTGGAAGGTTTCAAATGTCACACCAAATTACATACATATGCACAGCTGTTGCTGATGAAGAAATGGGAAGCTATGGGCCTTACCTACATCCCTCCTGCAAAACCCAAGCTTGTTTCCCTACTGTCTTACCCTCTTTGTGACCCCTTTTTTACCACTTTCCTGTGTCCCCATTTTCATTTCTTTCAAAGAAAATAGCACAGGTGTGCGCCACAGTAAGCACTGTTAAGCGGTTGTAAGCGGGTATGCGCAGAGCTGAACACCAGTGCGCATGCTGGAGCTCCGCGCAAACCAGCGCTAACCTGGTTACAACTGCTTAAAAGTGCCTTAGTCACTCTGATTGACAGGTCCTGTAGTCAGTTCAAAAGCAAAATAAAATCCCACTGTCAGTCCTGAACCCAGGACCATGGAAACAGTAGTCTGCATGACCTACCACTAAGCCATGACTGTTATACAAGAACATTGAGCTAAAATAAATATATCATGTAATAGTAGGAATGAATGTAAAGGGAATATAAGATGTGTAGTACACAAAGCATGTAATTTATACTTACTGTCAAAACTAGTGGATTTCCATAATAGTAGTGTGTGAACAGAAACAGCCATGCTAGTTGGTAGCTAGTAGGTAATAATGTCAGTTAATGTACATATATAAATGTATGTATATTTACATATATATATATATATATATATATATATATATATATATATATATATATAGTTGTAGGTGTCAGTGTGGATACACACTTACTACAGGAAACAGGAGAGAGGAATGGAGAAATGTGAATCTACAACACAGCCTGAATCATGTGAGAGATACTAACCTTTACACTCACAGAACAGTGTCCACAGCATACCAGCATGGTCCCCGCCCTTACAATCTGAAAGGGCAACGCCTATCTCAAATACCCTTTTATAGCACTGTCCTGAAATCACAGTGAGAACTGCAATCAGTACACAACTGGCTGCATGCAATTAGCAAATGCTGGCTTACAATTGGTGCAGAGGCCATCACATGGACTTATGCAGATACCTACAAAAGCATCCTGTACTCACACTCCACACATGCAATACGTTCATTGCACTGTCTGGAGGCAGACAGAGAGAGAGAGAGAGAGAGAGAGAGAGAGAGAGAGAGAGAGAGAAAGAAAAAAAAAATAAATAAGAAAGCAAACAACAACACATGGTACACAAACTAAGTTGAAGCTCTCAGCAGTGTCAGTACCAAGCCGTGCCAGCAGCAGCAGGAAGCTGTAGTAGCAGTAACACAACCAGCTGTGACAAACACAGGTAATGTAAAGTAACAAGTTAATAGTCTGCATACTGTGAACCCTCCATATGTGTCATAGGTCTGTATCTATAGGTATGTCCATGTGATATGTTGTGTGCACGTAGTTCCACCCAAAGGGGATGACTATACATTACATGTCATTCAGTGTTAGGCCATGATCCTGGCACCAGTTTTCCATTGCAGTGAGGCCTGTCTGTAGGATGTGTGTGTCAGCTGGTGTAACGACTATGGCGCTTAGTTAGCAGTCATCTGGGAACTTTGTTATCCACAACCCGCACATGTCTGTTTTTACATCTGAGAAATAAATGCCAAACAAGAGGGGTCCTAGGACAGAGGCCTGTGGGATACCACATGTGACTGGCATTGAGTCTGACATGGCTCCTACAATGTCGATATTATGGATTCTGTATGTCAACCAGTGTGCAACCCATCATGTGACATATGTAGTAACATGTAAGCTAATGAGCTTGTCTATGATGCCTGAGTGGAGTACTGTGCTAAAGGCCTTAGGCAAGTCCAGGTAGGCTGTATGGATTGCGTTGCCCTCATCAATGGCTGTAGTGACTGTTTTGAAAGGTCAACCAGGTTCAAAAGGCAGGATCAGCCCATCACAAAGGCAAACTGGCTGGGAACAAGTGTCTGCAGGTACCCAATATTGCTGTATATGTGTCCCATACTGAATCATTCCATAGCTTTGCAGACCAGGCTGGTTAAGCTTATGGTGCAGTAGTTCCCAGGGTCAGTAGAGGTGCCTCCTTAGTGGAGTGGGACCACTGTTGCTGTATGCCAGTGTTCAGGTACATATCCCGTAGTACAGCCAAGGTTAAATATCAGTCTTATATGTGGTTGTATGTCCTCTTGGAGTTCACGTAGCACACAGCCAGGGATACCATCAGGTCACATTGATGCTGTGTGTTCTGCTTTGCTGAGGGCGGCCCTCATCTGGACATGTGAGATGATAGGGAGGTTACATTCAGCTGTGATAAGTATTTCTAAGTGTGGGGGAGAAGGAGGGGGGATACATGCACCGAACCTGTCTGCAAGAATGTTGCCAATATCTGTGTGTTCGGTGAATGTTAAGTAGGTGTGTAGTAACTCAGAGCATATCTGAGGCATTTGGTCCATATGTGTAACATAACTGAAGAAGGCCTTGTGGTTATCTATAGTGTTCGTGGCTATTTCCCTCCCAGAGTAGGCCGTGGATGTTATTATGAGAGACCGTAGCTTATTACCAGTGCTGACCACAGATGCCTTCCCTTAATGTGAATCTGCTCTGTCCTGCAGTAGCCTCCTTCTATCATTATACAATCTGCCTTTGGCTGGGGTCCACCGGACAGGATGCCTAACCTTTGTGCATAGGGTCTGGGTTAGAAATGTGTGTGCATGTTCCATGCATTCTTTGGGATGTCCGTGGGAAGCATTCGCAAAGGGGTCAGCAGTGTGGGTTGTGGCTTCCACTGGCCCAGTGGGCTGCATGGATACCATCTCAGTCCTAACAAGTGAATAACTGTCTAATCACATACATATCAAAGTAGTCTACTGTGCTGGTGGTGGTGGTGGTGGGATATGTATATCCAGGCCGAGTAACTTGTGTCCAGATCACACTAGTGGATGGTGTTCCACATACAGTACCTTGGTACGAACCCCCAGATTGAGGTTGTGCATTGGACCCGTTGCAGTGTGCTGACCGATGGGGCATGCTACTATGTTGTATGGAATGTGGCAGATATTGTTGCCCAGGTGTTGGCTGAGCACTGATATCTGGCCATGTACTTGTGTATCCACCAAGAGACACACACATGCTACATATGGGAGTAGTAGTATATCACTACAGTTGAGTATCATGTATAGTATGTGTGCCATATATTGCTGACATAGTCTACTGATATCCTGTTTGTGTTCTCTTCCAGGGACATGGCGCGTCAGCGTAATCCTGCCTACTCTGCAGCAGAAGATGAGGAGATACACCAGAGCCTGGTGCGTGATTATGACATACTGTTTTCCTGCACCAGCCAGAATCAGCAGGAGAGGGCTGCACTGTGGCAAGACCTTGTCCGTAGGGTAAATGACATTGGCAGTCATAATAGGACATATGAGCAGGTACGACATCACTGCAGTGATTTAATCAGAAATGTCCGTCAGCGTGCGTCGGATATCCACAAGCAACAGGTTGCCACAGGAGGTGGGGTGGCCACACATCCCCCCCTCACCAGACTGGAGGGGCTACTCCTAAGTGTTGTGGCTCCAGCCCCGGAACATCAACAGCAATACACCTGAATCATGATGGAGGCTGGATCCACACAGCAGCACGACATGGAGCGTGCAGGTAATATGTCATATGTACACTTGACTGTTCTGTACACTGTTAGTTTATGCATGTGTAAGGTGTGTCCGTGGTATGTAGCTGTCAACATAGTATGTAATTGTGCAGGTGTGATATTGCCAATATCAGCAGCTGACATGTGAAAGGCAACTGGTGTACTACTGCACTGTATCATATGCAGTATCAATGGCACAGTTGTGCCCACTGACATTAATCTCCTCATTTCTGCAGGTCCCTCTGGTGTTACAGCAAGGCAGCCCATGAGTGTGTTTTAACAATACCTATAATAGTCCTGATAGTGCTAGTAATACTAGTGTAACTCAGTAGTGCTCTGTGTGTATACTGCGGGGTGTGCATGTGTGCATGTGTGCCTGTGTCCACGTGTGCATGTGTGCATGTGTGCCTGTGTCCACGTGTGCATGTGTGCATGTGTGCATGTGTACCTGTGTCCACGTGTGCATGTGTGCATGTGTCCATGTGTCCACGTGTGCATGTGTGCATGTGTACACATGTCCATGTGTGCATGTGTGCATGTGTGCCTGTGTCCACGTGTGCATGTGTGCATGTGTGCATGTGTGCCTGTGTCCATGTGTGCATGTGTGCATGTGTGCATGTGTCCACGTGTGCATGTGTGCATGTGTGCATAAGTGCATCACTGGTAACATTGTGTAGACATTGTAAACTGTTTCCTGTCTTCCTCCCACAGGTTCTGGTGCAGCTCTGGTGTCCTGCAGCAGGGAACTTGAATCTGGTGCCACAGGTACTGATAAAGATGATATCTGTGTAATAGCACAGGAAGGTGTGTCAGGGTCCGTCATTGGTCAGCCAATTGACAGCACACAGCTGTCAACCCCATCATTGCGCACAGTCATCCTGCCAGTACATCCTATGTCACCATTGTCCCTAGGTGATGGACAGGATACAGTGGGCATTGACCAGGGTAATGTGGTATCTGTGGCACATGCTTCCCCACACAGCAGCCATGAGCAGGGTCCTGTGATGGCACCACACAGACAGTTGCCCATGGGTTCTCGTGGGAGCATCCGTGGGCGTACTGCCTCTGGCAGACATGCCCAAAGAGGTCTGTCAACCTCAGCTATGTTTCAGGCTGTCATGCAGGCACAGTCGCGTATGGAAAGGTACACCAGACAGGGTCTGAGGGAGCTGAGAGCATGTCGTACAGCCATGACTGACAATATGCGTGACATCCCGGATGCTATCCGTAATTTCACCGATGTCATAGACAGATGTTGTGGGGACATATTACAGCAGTTCCACAACCACATGTCCATGAGCCAGGGCAATGGTGGGCGGTTGCGGCATCGACATGGCCGTATGCCAGCAACAGCAGCAGCTGGCAGTTGGTGTGGATGACAACAGGCCCGTGGATGCCCCCATAGTGCCAGCAGCAGCCCCAGCAATGCTGGGTCTGTGCTGTCATCAGAACGCCCCAGGAGACCACATGCACGTGGCTCTGGACAGTCCCAACAGGGACCTGTGTCCAGTCAACACACTCCCACTTCTGATGACAGTACCCAGTCTGGCTTAGTACCGGATACGGTCCGTAGCACCCCTGCCAGGCACAGGTACCGTGTCCGTGCCCACAGACACTGATCTGTATGACCTGCCAGGTGGAGTCTGTGGCTGTCCACAAACTCCTGTATATGGCAGCCATGAGGTGGAACTGTGTGCGTGCATACACACATGCAAAATGTTAACACCTAGGGCTACCACATACATGCACACACTGCACCAACAGTGCCCCACCCTGTACTGCTGTCCCTCACCAACACACATACACACACTTGTCAATTGGTGGTATCAGTGGCAGACTCAGGCATACCTAATTCACACCCTGTGCATATGATGAAACTGTGCCACCTCCTGCAATCTCCAACATCAGTGCAGGAACAGGTAAACACATTGCTGATGCACAGGGTGACTACATAGAAGTGTATTAGTAGTATCATGTTGGTAACAGTACAGTGTGCTGATATGACTGTGTGTATATCCCAGCATGCCTGATGCAGTAAGCATATGACTGTCCTGAATTGTTATCTACACCCATAGTAAGTACCATAGTGTAACAGCTGCACATTATTGCATACTGGTGGTAAGGATGTCAACAGATAGCCACATACATGGGTAGCACAGGGGGGAAGATAATGCAAGTAGTGATATGCAATGATGGACATGTACAGTAATGGTGGCAAGTTGCCCACAATGAGTATGCAATGTGGATGTTTGCGCATGTTGATATGTGTGCAGTACCAATGTAATCCAAATCACAATTAACTATGACATAATATCTGTTCTACCATGGACATCTGAGCTGTGCATTCCTTGGTACATGTTGATAGTGCCTACATATTTGCACTGTTACCTACTGTTAGTGTTACCCCTTCTTTGTTGTACAATGGACTACTTCCAGCCCTGCTTACTGTAGCTTTGTTTGCATGCATGTTTGCTTGGGGTTCCCTGGAACACTGCTTCCACCTGCAATGCAGAGTTACAGTGCTTCTGTGGACTCCTAGTGACATCTGCATAGCGTACTATACGTATGTAAAGTTTACACATGACAGAATGTCACTGTCTGTCCTGTTCGCATATACGTTGGCTGTGACACATTGCACATGACTTACCTGCCATTTTCCCATATGTGCAGTCATATATGCCAGTGCTATGAAATCAGTAGCAGTACACCCACACATACACACCTTCAGTATGTTGTTCCCCATTGGCCCTATGTGTTGGTACTCACCATGGCAATCACACTACTAGGGTAGCATGTGCAAAGGTAACCTGTGAATCACCTCTATGGTCCAGTTGTGGTTTATGTGAGTCATGTGGCAATGTCACAGCTGCCACATGTATGCAGTCAACCCTCACCCCTGGCCAGGAATGTACAACACATGTGTGGGATGCCACCACATAGCCAATATGGGGACTGAGCACTCTGAACCCAGTACTGCCATACCCTGTCAGGTGGCATGACATACTACAGTGACTACAATACCAGTCTGACATAGACCCGCACTGACAGCAATCTGAACACACTGGGGCATACTTGGAGACTCAGAATAGCATCCTGCCTGAGCATCACACACCTCTGCAGCTCGCACACAGGCATACGTTACGTTGGAACAGAGCACATGCTACACATGGCACACACATCCCATGTGCCACACACTCACAGCCTGTAGGGCTACACAACACACCTGCTACAGATGTGTCAGGTACCTCTCTTGGCCGCTGCAGTGGGGTCCCGCTCAACAGGCTGTACATGGTGAAGGTCACAGTGATATGCCTGTGGGGCACTATGGTCCACCACAAAACACATGCATACGGGTCAGTCAGAGGCATGGACACATATGACTCAGTCATTGACCATGCCACTGTGGATGACCTGAGACATACCTCCCTGGACTACATGGTAGGGAACATAGAAGGGATCACTCAGCATGTGGCATGGGCCAGTATAAGCCTGATCTTGATTGCCATCATACCCTCACCAGGTATGCTACCACTATATGTAGGAAGGGTGTTCTATGTCTACATTCTGCTCAATCTCCAATGTTATTCATAGGGTATCCACTGGCTGCCAACGTGTGCTTACATGCTAGGGAAGCCACAATGATTTGCGAGGGGCAGCTTGCACGTGACACCCATGGGCCATTGTATATTGGCAAAGCCCCTTGATACACACATAGTGCCTTTTGCTGCAGGACATGGATTACATAGCCACCTCTGTGGGTATCACACAGGATAGGACACTAACAGTGATGCTACACAACACCAGCAGTGTACACCGCAAGATGCATGCACTGGACACTGTCCTCAGCACGGTGAACTGCAATGTCTGTGCAGTACCAGAGTCCTGATTCACGGCTCACAGGTGCAACCCATCACTGCCTGGTTATACCTCATACCATGCCTGTCGTCCCCTACACATGTAACACACATGGACAGGGGGGTGGTATCCCAAGGCACCACAGATACACACACCTCCAGGTTGTTGGCACAGCACAAAGCATCAGGGCCTATTCATGAGCAGCTAACAGTGTGTTGGACTGCCTTCTGGTTCATAGCCTGGCACACACAACCCTCCCATACACAGGAAACCCACCTATCCTGCCTAACAACACTGGCAATATGACAGTCTCAAGAAATGTCTTTATATGGCTGGACTGCATCCAGCCAAACATTGTGGTGAGCATTACTGTAGCTACAACACACTAGCTGAAAGGTTCCCAGCATGTGGTCACTGAATTGCAGTGGAATAACATGTTACCACTCCCACAACAGGTGGGAACATGCAGCACCTGTTCATCAACTACATGTAGACTATATGGCCCAGACCAGATGTGTATCCCCTGCTGTAGGTATTATACCATATACAACCCGCTGTATAGACACATACCACGCGGCCCCTGCACAGTAAGACACAGTCATATTGTTATGCATTGCGAATACCATTTATCCACTCGAGGCACGTGTCAGACATGGTAACTACTGCAGGTCACAGGTATTTATCTGTATGTGTCACACACATACATCATGTGTGCATTGCCATTGCTGGTTTAGGCAATGGCATGCATTGTTATGCACAAAGACCCACACAAGGTCATATTGTGTGACACAACCACACATGGCAGTTGTGGGTTTCCAAAACATACCTATCTGTGCTCTGACAATGGTAATAGACCCAGTAGCGGAGCACACTATTGGCATTACTGGCCAAGTAGCCCTGCTTGGCTGTACTGATAGTGTGGTGACATCCCCTGTGTTTACTAGGGGAATATGCAGCATCTAGTGTATTGTAGTATTTGTCAAAAGGATCTGTTCTCTCACACTTGCAATTACACACACACACTTGCATTTGCAGGATTCATACCCTTACCTAACTATGTCACGACACGTGAGAGAGACGCATTAGTGAAGCGCACTATTTGGATTACTAGGAGGTTCCTCTTCTCCGGCTGTACTTATAGGGTGCTGACATCATCAGTGTTTGGAAAGGGTAATGTGCATCATGTAGTGTGATCTCCTGATTGCCAAAAAGCACATGTTTTTCATACAGAATTGGACACACACAAACTCCCCACATCCAAACACACACACACTTGCCATTTGCAGGTTTCAAACTCCTACCTAACTATTTGGATTACTGGGAGATGTCCCTTCTCCAGCTGTATGTATAGGGTGCTGACATCATCAGTGTTTGGAAAGGGTAATGTGCATCATGTAGTGTGATCTCCTGATTGCAAAAAAGCACTTGTCTTTCATACAGAATTGCACACACACAAACTCCCCACATTAAAACACACACACTTGCCATTTGCAGGTTTCAAACTCCTACCCAACTATGTTATGACACTTGAGAGAGACGCATTAGCAGAGTGCGCTATTTGGATTACTGGAAGGTGTCCCTTCTCCAGCTGTATGTATAGGGTGCTGACATCATCAGTGTTTGGAAAGGGTAATGTGCATCATGTAGTGTGATCTCCTGATTGCAAAAAAGCACTTGTCTTTCATACAGAATTGCACACACACAAACTCCCCACATCCAAACTCCTACCTAACTATGTTATGACACTTGAGAGAGATGCATTAGCAGAGTGCGCTATTTGAATTACTGGGAGGTTTCTCTTCTCCTGCTGTACTTATAGGGTGCTGACATCATCAGTGCTTAGATAGGGGAATGTGCATCCTGTAGAGTGCTTTCACAGTTGCCAAAAGGGACATCTCCCTCATACAGACTTGCACACACACTAACCCCCTTCCACACACACTGGGCAGTTGCAGGATTCAAATCCCTACCTAACTATGTTATGACACTTGAGAGAGACGCATTAGCAGAGTGCGCTATTCGAATTACTGGGAGGTTTCTCTTCTCCTGCTCTACTTATAGGGTGCTGACATCATCAGTGCTTAGATAGGGGAATGTGCATCCTGTAGAGTGTTTTCACAGTTGCCAAAAGGGACACTTCCCTCACACAGACATGAGCCCCGCTCACCCACACCCACACTGAGCATTTGCAAGGTTCAAACTCCTACCTAACTATATTATGACACTTGAGGGAGACGCATTAGCAGAGCACGCTAACCGAATTACTGGCCATCTGTTCTGCACCTGCAGTATTTATAGGGTGCTGACATCTTTATTTCTACAGAGGTATGGACATCTAGTACTACCTGTCAGGTGGGGGATAGCATATATATGCATTTGCAGCCACCTACGTCAGGGTCAGATATGCACATCGCACTGGCAGGTTATGTTCTATACCATGCTTCGTGACCACAGGACCTGTAACACACAACACAACCAGTCCAGAACACCACTCCCACATCCAGGGCACACACTTTGCTTCCCTGTGAACAGTGCCAGGATATGCAGGTGTTCACATACACCATTCAGTTGTTAACATCAGGTACAGGCATATTGTGTGTGGGAACTACTCAGGCCTCTACCACTTTACCCTACAGCCACTACAATTTGTAGGTCCATGTGCTATGGCAGAACCACTCACCACAGCCACATGGGGGAATACATATTGCACCTGTCCATCTGCAACATGGGTACTCACTGTTCCACACCAGAGGTAGACCACCATTGTTGATATATGACCATACCCACCTTTCCCTGGACATCCATATCCCATCCCCACCCCCAGGCAAGGTTGTCACTGCAAACAAGAAGCAGACTCTACACTTGTGAAGACTGGGGTGGACGACTTCAAAGGACCCATGCTGGGGGACTATACTGGCCACTTTGCATAATCCTTGACAATTGCATTCTATGAGCATGTGTAAGGTTTGCATTGATCATGCTATCCCACATATACCCATGACTGCTCCACAACAAGACACCTGTCAGGTGTACACCAGCCATATATGAGCCGCCCAACAGACAGAGTGAGCTAATACATTGCAGAGCTGTAGCCCACAGAGGGAGGACATCTGTGAACAGTACCGGCACGACACTTCATTCCCACATAATCATCACAACACAGTGTTGACAGTGGAATTGTCCAGACAATGCAGATAGGGCTCCCCTCAGTCTGTTATTGACACCCACTTACTGTTACAGGTCCTCAGCAACCCTCTTCCAGCACACACCAACAACATGGATGTGGCTTAGCACATTCAAACCCTGGGATCTCCACTGTGCCCCTGCTTGACAGAGACACAGCTCACTAGCCTCACACATTGCCTTATGTGACCTACTTTACAGTGGCACAGTAGCCTACTGTACTGGGGATGCAGATGCCAAGCACACTCTGGCTAAGCTGTCATTCCCTAGGGCAACAAGCCTAGTATTGACCTTTACACCCATATGTTCAATTGTCAGATGCACAATATTTGTTGTGCTGTTAGACTGTTTGCAGGTCTTTATTGCCATAGCATTCCCTGTTCCTATGAACAACTTGTGTATCTGTGGAAGATGTTTGAATATGAGGGCGATCCACTATATCACTTATGTCTCTGTAGTCATTTACTGTGTGTACTGGGCAGATTGCTGTGTTGTGGTTGGTTCCTGGAATGACACGTACAAATACCAGATATGTGTGGCCAACTGCTAAATGCAGATATGGCCTAAGTGTGTGAGCATGCCCAGTTCAGCCTTTCCATGGCATGTTGCCTGACATATGCCTCATTTATCAAAGTGTGCGAGCATGCCCAGTGTGAGCTTTCCATATGTTGAACTCTGCAGTCCACCACATATATGGGTGTCTGTGAACTTCAACAATATCTCACATTTATGGTTGTGTGTTGGGTGTCATGTTGTGTACTAACTGGCCAACTGCTTCGTGTCTGCCACAACAGGGATTATACTGTGCCTGCAGGGATTGCATGGGATACTTTGCATACAGTTGTCAACATCCTTTCATAATGACCTAACACTGTAGTACCGTATAGTGTACTGGTTCAGTACTTTCACTGTGGTGGACAGTATCCTGGGCTTTAGTCCTATCACTGCTTGACATCTTCATAGTGAGCACAACAGACTGTGTAGGGGCCAGTTGTGCACATATGACCATGTTGCATTATGTTCAGATATGGACTACCTACACCAGGCTTGTCCAACATTGGTAGTGTATTCCACAACATAGGTGGACATTGGCAAACACTAGCGATGTTCCCTAGGCCATTTCTGATGCTAGTCACAGAGTGTGTTTGTCCTTCGACACAAATTGTAACTGGAGTTTGCCATGACATATGTCATGGTTAGTATACTGTGCCTCCGTCTACCTCTGACATAACAGTGATACCCAGGGTTAACCTACCATCTCCCATCCACTCATCTGGATTCCTCTTGAGGGGTGTTGATAAGTGACTCTCTGGCTAACCTATACTGGGAGTTTACTCAAGAGTGGGGGTGGCTTCTGTGTTATGGATCATTCTGTACAGCTTGTCCTATGTATGTTAGTGCTGGGGTTCAGGTCTCTCATGTGCATAGCTCACTGCCATTCAGATTGTACAAGGTGCAGCATGTTCATTGATTCCAGCTTGGACATGGCTTCATACATCAGGCACAGCTTGCCTCTGGGTGGGCAGTATGGCAGTGTGTGAAGCTGCAGTTTGTTTACTCAGGCAACACATGGCATCTGTTCATGCTCTTTGCTACTCCTGGTGGGGTACTGTTGTGGACTTTACAGTTGATGGAGGTGTCTGCTGTGGTATATCCCACAGGGGCTATTGTAGTCAATTGTGATGCTGGTGAAGGATGACTGCAGAGCCACAGTGACCTCCCCTTATCTACATCTGGCAACCTTCATGATTGGGTGGGTATATGGTATGTTTCTGCGAACACTACAGCCACATGTTTGTCCAATGCAGGATATCTATCACCTTGTGTCCCCAGGTCTCTCATTACATGTTAGGTACGTAATGGGTTAACACCTGTGTGGTAATTGGTGGGCACTTACTGTATATCCACGGTGGTTGTCTATACACAGTTCTGCAATTAGCTTGCTGACATTGCTATGGCTCCAGTTGTCTGTTTCTATGTGGCCCTTTTGTGGGTTGCTTGTGTCAGCTGGGGTGGGATATGGTGGGCAGTTTGTACTCCTCTGCATACATGTTCAGTCACAGTCCTTCCATTTTGGCCTGTACTTATGGGACATATATACGGAACGAGGGGGTCCCAGTACCAAGCCTTGTGGGATGCCACTTATATCTACTTTGTAGTCTGACATGGATGCAGCATGTCTGACCATGTCAGTTCTGTCCTTGGTCTGGTTTTCAACCCCTCTACTGACATAGGGGTTTATATTTAAGCTGGTGTTTTGGTTTTTTTGTTGGGTTTTTTTTTTTTTTTTTTTTTTTTTTTGTTGTTTTTTTTTTTTTTTTTTTTTTTTTTTTTTTTTTTTTTTTTTTTTTTGTTTTTTTTTTTTTTTTTTGTTTTTTTTTTTTTTGTTTTTTTTTTTTTTTTATTTTTTTTTTTTTTTTTTTTTTTTTTTTTATTTTTTTTTTTTTTTTTTTTTTTTATTTTTTTTTTTTTTTTTTTTTTTTTTTTTTTTTTTTTGGGGGGGGGGGGGGAGGGGGGGGGGGGGGGGGGGGGGTATTGGGGGAGGGGGGGTGGGGGGGGGGGGGGGGGGGGGGGGGGGGGGGGGGGGGGGGGGGGGGGGGGGGGGGGGGGGGGGGGGGGGGGGGGGGGGGGGGGGGGGGGGGGGGGGGGGGGGGGGGGGGGGGGGAATTTTTTTTCCTGGGGAATTTTTCCGGGGAAGGGCCCCCCTAAATTTTGGTTGGAAATTTTTCCCCCCCCAAAACCCCAATTTTTTTTTTTCCCCTTACCCCTTTTTATTAATAAAGCCCTTGTATTAAATTTTAGGGGTCCCTGTAAAAAGTATTTTTCCCCCAATACCTTTGGCTGCGGGGGTGTGTTTTTGGCTTTTTTTGGGTGGGGAAAATTTTGGGGGGAATGGGCTGTTACCTCAGCATCTGCAATGTCAGGGACCAGCAGTCTGCTGGGATAGACATTTTGCATTCTGGGGGTGGGGTTTGCACTGAACCTGTCAGGTTGTATGTTGGCAATATGTGTGTGTGTTTGGTATGTTGTTTGTAATATCTGTGTGATTCGGAGCATATCTGTGAATTCCCAACATGGTTCCTACCATCAGTTAAGTAAGCCTTGTGATTATCCTTAGTGTCCTGTACAATTTGTATCTTCATAGGTTCATAGGTTCATACTAGGCTATCCATCCTAGGGCATTATTAAGCCTAGCCAGAGTGTGTGTGTCTTTCGCCGCCCCTTGCTATGTCACTATTATGGCCATTTATGATTTTCTTTACTGTGCCTCTGTCTGGACATGACACAGTGAAGACCCCCAGTGTACATGTACGATCATCCATCCACTTGGCAATATTCCTGTTGAGGGGTGTCAGTGAGGGGCTCTGCCTAACATGGATTGGGATCCTGTTTCTGGGTGTGGGGAGCCTTTGGGTTATGTATCTGTCCCTCCAACACATCCTATTTCATTATGTGTTGAGGCTGACATCTGTCACTCTCACAGCTCCAATGGCTTTGATTTCCTGTGGTGGAGCATGTCCATTACTCCTTTGTTGGACATGGCCTTGTACAACAGACATACAATGCCACTGTGTAGGCAGTCTGTGACTGCATTCAGCTGGGGTGTCTACAGCCAGGCAGCATATGACATATATTTGACACCCTTTATCCTCTTGGTGGGGTACCTTTGAGGTCTTCCTAACTGCTGCAAGTGTCAGGTACGGTACATCCCATATGAGTCATTGTACTAGATTATGGGTCTGATAAGGGAACAGTACAGGGGCACAGTGACCTCTGTTGATGTAGATGTGAATCCTTTCAAGATACGGTGTCCAATATAGACAGTCTTCCTAGCCACATTGGCATTGTGAGTGTCACAGGACAGGTTACTGTCGACTTGTGTCCCTAGGTCCCTGATTACTCCTTGCATACATAATGGTTTACCACCTATGTGGTAATTTGTGAGTACCTTGTCTGGTATTTGGTGGGACATTCATACTGTCCAGTGTCTTCAGGATGTCTGGGTGGGGTTCCTGTGTGTCAGAGTGTGGTCTGTCGCATGCTACAGACTGTACAGCAGTTTTGACTACACTTAGGTGCACATGGGTGGTCTCCGCTGCTTCATGCATTGTCAGTTACCTGGCCGTATGGGTGTCTGTGCTGCATATGGATACTCCCCCTCCTTTGATGTTTTGGTCCAAGTGTTGGGGCGATAACGCATGATATGTGGTATAACCTGGTAGTGCTGGTGTGCTATCAGTAGCCTTGCAGCAGGCTTCTGTCACTGCACAGACATCGATGTTCTCCATACTGGGAAGTGCCTCAGGTGCATGCATATTGCAGTTTACACATCTGGCATTGGTCAGCATTACCCTTATGTTTCTTACCACTTATGTTTTCTAGGGTGATGGGGTAGTCTTTTTGGCCTTGCCTACGTACGGCTCTATGGAGGTGGCAAAGGCCTTATCCAGTATCCAGACGCCCAGGGGTAACAGGTGCAAGCCATCCCTGGAACAGCAGCATGGCTTGTCATGCATGACATCTCAAGCAGACAGACATTAGACCCTCTTGGACTGACAGCTGTAACTGTGCCACCTGTTACAGCTGATCATTCTGTGTTTGTACTGTGGCATCATTCTTGGTGAGGGTTGGATGCTGCAAATGGCCAGTGTCATACCGGCCTGGAGTACATACTCAGAGAGCTCATCCATGTCTCTTTTCATGTAGTCCAGGGAGGTACATCTCAGGTCATTCACACCAGCATGGACAATGAGTGCATCATATTTCTGCTTGCTTTGTGGTGACCTGCGCACTTGTGTTATGTGGCATATTGTGGCAGCCTACAGGCAGCTTACTGTACCCTTTCCCTTGTTCAGTCTGGTGAGTGGGACAGCAGTGTGTCTGCCTATACAGACACCTATTACAACTGTATCAGGCATGTTGTTTCTCCTTCTGGCCTGTAACTGTTTGGCACACCAGCTTTGTGTACTATGTGTTGCATGTGCTAAGTTTGGAGGTTGTGGTTGCTTGGGATCTGCTTTGGAGGCCTCTGTTGGTGTGGTGTGTTTGTAATTAGGGCCTCCAGGAATGTTTTTCTGTGTTTATGTGTTTGGTTTACAGTTGTGATAGGTCTATGTGGGACTGGGTTTGTGGTGTATGTGGTTACCTTCTCCTCCTGACTAGTTTTGACAGTACTGAGTTGGGGGAGCTCAGCCTCTGGTTTGGATAAATGGTTGCATCTCTCACATATATTTGTATTTATTGGGGGGGGTTGTGGGTTGTCTGTGTACTTGGGGCAGGTGTCACATTGCCTCTGGATTCACAGATTCTACTTGTTGTGGCTGGCCTTAGTGGATTGTATGTGTGGACATATTTTATTGCCATACTACTGATCAGTGATTACTCCCCTTTTTATGTTTGCTCTATCATGTAGTAGCTTCCTCATTCTCTTGCATGGTTTGGTAATGGCTGGCGTCCAGCATGCCAGATGCCTGCATGTATGGCATTGTGTCTTCTTGTTATTTGTGATTGCATAATCCAAGCATTCCTGGCTGTGTTCATGGAATGCCTGTATAACATGTTCTGCGGTACGTCTGATATTCTGCACCTGCACAGGGCCTTTCGTGGATTCCACATCAGTTTAGAGGGGTGCAACCTATGCTTTACACATGTTTTTCACTGTGGTTTTCTGGCCAGGGACTGTGGTCAGGATGTGTATATCCGGTGTGATTACTCTATGGTCTGGTCTTACCAGTGAGGGATACACTTCTCATCTTGCCATCCAGTACACATGTTGCTGATTATCACATCCAGTATGCTTACACCTCTTGTGTGAGTGGTACGTCGTTCCTGGGTATTTTGGTTTATGGATTCTGGGAACTTTTCTCCTACTGTGTTGGTGCTAGTATAATGCTCCCAGTGTATGTCTGGGTATTTTCAGTCAAGCAATATAATGTGGTTTGGGGTGCTTGATATATTCATGTATTCCAACATAGGCCAGGTGCAGTTCCTGGTATTAGGACAGTAGTCTGCAGCAGGCTATATACTGGGAGGCGGTTTTAGCCATTGGTATTTGACCATGGCTAATCCATGCTGCTTCTTGTTGTGGTACCAACATGGGGGTGTGGTTATCCTTGACATTTATTGCTAGTCACCCTCCTTTTGTAGCTTGTTCCATGTTTTGTGGCTGTACAGCACAGTATGAGGTGTAACCTGGTAGTGTTAGGGTGCTGATGTGAGCCTTGACCCAGTTATCTATTACTGGACTGATAACATTCTCCATACTGTGTGTGTTTACACTGCACGCATCTTGCTGTTTAGACTTCTGGCATTGGGTAGCATTACATCTAGGTTCCTATCCCTTGTGGTACCTATGAAGGTGGGTTTGTGTTTTGAGATCTACCTATTCAGGGCATGCTGTGGGTACTGACAGCCTTTGCCAGTATCCATGGGGCCTGGACTGATAGGTGCATGCCACCCCTAGCAGGTGGTGCATCATGTCATGCTCAGCATGTCTTCCCAGGCTGAAACACATTGGCTCCCCTTTGAGTAACTGCATTACTTCAGCCAGTTATTGCAATTGATCATCCCATCATCATTTTGTGGCTTCATGCTTGGTGAGGGTGGATGTTAGTCAGGGTCCTTAGGTATGCATATAGTACATGGTGTTACATTACTTAACACATGGCATTCATGCCTCAGGTGGTGCTGCAGGGCTGCCTCTGTCAGATGCACATATTACACTCCCTGTTCATGTTTGTGAGCAGGTCATGTCATTTTAGGCATCCCTGTTATTATTTGAGTGAGTCAGAGGGGGTATCATTCCCAGGGTTCCTACTGAGCCAGTGTATGTGCTATGTGTTGCCTCTTTGCCAAGGCCAGGGCATACTGGGCATGCCTCCTTCTGCCTACTGGGGCAGGCTCAGGTTGTTCCTCCTCTGAGTCATGCTCTGCCTGTGATGGCCTTGGCAATGGTGGGGGGCTGTTTGGCCCAGCCCTATGCTGTTTCTGCTGCAGCTGTTTTCACAAGATCATATTATGTAGCATAGCACATACCATGACAATTTGGGTACATGTAGTTGGTGAGTACTGCAAGGATCCACCAGATGTGTCCAGACACCGGAACCGTGACTTGAGCAGCCCAAACACACGCTCTATTGCATTACATGTTTGTGCATGTGCCTCATTATGGCATTCCTGTTCAGGTGTGTGTGCGTTTCTGATGGGTGTCATCAGCCACAGCTCCAGTGCATAACCTGCATCCCCCACTAGGTGTCCGTGTGGGATGTCCCCATTGGCAAATGTCTGGTACAGCTGGGTCAAATGCCAGATGTGGGAATCATGGTAGCTCCCAGGGCAGCCAGCACACACATTCATTATTATGCCCTGGGCATGACACATGACCTGGCAGTTGATGGAGGGGAAGCCCTTGTGGTTAATGTAGGCCCTACCCCGCTCACCGGCTGGTGCTTTGATGCGTATGTGTATGCAGTCTATTGCACCCACTACCTCAGGATATTCCGCTATTTGCTGGAAGAGACACATATTGCTGGCCAATACCTCATGGGCATTGGGGAAATATACATGATCACCAACATGTGCTGACATGGCATCCAGGAACTGGTGCAGTACCCTGGAGGCTGATGCCTGTGATATCCCCATCATATCACCAGTTGGTCTCTGGAAGGTACCTGTTGCTAGTATTCTTAGGCCAACACATACCTTGGTTTCCACTGGGATGGGTTCCCCTCTGTTGGTTCTGTGTGTGAGGCGTGGCCTGCACAGCTCGACTATTTGCTGCAGGAGCTCTCTGTCCACTCTATAGCACTCTACTATCTCCAGCTATAGTAACCCATGGTAGGTGACCCTGGGCCTGTACACCCTTCTCCGCCTCCTCACTGTGGGTTGTCTGGCACCATCTGCATTGTCACCACCCTCAGCAAGTCGCCTATGTCTCATTATGACAGCTATGGCAGCCCCTAACATTTCTGCTCTGAGTTCAGCTTTTTCAGTTTTCACTTCTAATAGCTTACTCCTGTCTTGCAGTGTCTCTTGAGAGAAACATCCTGCACTGCTGTTTGCAGAGTTTTAAGTGCTGGGCTGGGCTACTATTCTGCCTGTGTAATTGCCTGCTTCTAATTGTTTTCACCTGCTAGCTCCAGCAGTATTCCCTGCTAGCTTCCTACTAATTCTGTTGCTTCCTTTTTCCTTTCTGTTTCCTCAGGGGGGAGCAGCATGCATACCAGCAGAAACACGCTCACAGTGGCTTACACGCACGCACACATGCTTACATGGTTCAGGATCTGCCTATTTGGGTTAAAACACGCGCACACCAGTGCAAACAGTGTTACAAATCTACCAACATGCTCCCACATGCTCAGTCTGCCTTACACGCGCACACTGCCCTACTCGCGCTTCATGGCGCGCACACGTGTGCATGCACACCCAGCAAGAAACTTTGGTGTAAGTAACAGTGTACACCTTCCATTTCTTGACTTTCCCATGCTTATCTTGTGGCACTCCTCTTTCCCTGATCTGTGTCTGTCATCTGTCATGTTACACTGACCTCCAATGAACTGCATTTCTTTATACCATTCCCCCCTGTGATGTCACCTATCTCCTACTCTATTCCTCTCCCTTATGTATCTATTACACTACTCAGACTGTGATCATTTGCTATGTGACTGTGGGATTCAGTATCCTAACCCTCATTTACATGAGATTGCCTACTAATGCTTAGTTACATATCTTAGACTCAGCTTCCCCCCTTGGCAACCACTACACGGTGGCCATGTTGTTTTTGGTCTGCTGGTCCCTGCATTGTCATTCCATGTATTGCATAAAATCCACATTTGTGGGTTTATAACCTTCATTTTTATGTTTTATATAGCGCAGCCCGTTTGCATCCGGTTACCTTGCCAATGGCCACATATTTGGCCATTGGCATGCTGCCTGACACATATGCACCCTTTATTTGGAGCTGACATGGCTCCATTGTGATTTTTGCAGAAACGTACTCAGTTGTCAACTGAGTACATTTCTGCAGCTAAAACGTCTCTTACACAGGCTGGTTTCTGCTTCGTGGATCGCTAATATACCTCATTTGCATACCTTTTGGCTGCAAGTGAGGTATTTAGCATATCCACGCCCAGTCCGTGTAAGAGACGTTTTTAGCTGGTCTCTTACACGGAGTTTTGGGCTGTTCCTGGATCGCGAGACTTGCATGGAGTGTTACACGTCTCTTACACTCTGTGCAAGCCTTCATGAATCCTGCCCTTAGACTTTATTACAACTACATCTAAAGGTAATATTATACTAGGAGTTCATTTCAGTTGTATCACAGCTATTACAGAAACTACCAATACTAAATATCCTAGACTATTGTCATCAGCCAAACATTAAAAAAATGGACAGAGATGTTTAAATTAAAAGATACCTTTAATGCTTTGAGAACAAATTATTTACTCTTCTCACACCAGGACTATAGACATGGTACCCAAACTAGAATAGATAAAATTTATATATCACAAGATCTTTATTCTAAAATCTTGAATTTTTCAATATAACTTTGTCCCTTTTCAGATCATAATTCCCTCTTGTTAACAATACACTTGGAATTCAATCAATTAGTTGTTACTATAAGGATTCCTTCATATATCACAAAAGTTAGATACTTTAAATCTTGGATAACTTCTGAACTTCAGCTTTTCTTAGAGATTAATTATAAACCTGAAGCAAACACAATTATGGTTTGGGATTCTCTTAAGGCCTATCTATATGATAAAACCATCAGCTGGTACAACAATAAAATTAAAGAATGGGACTCAGAGTTACAGAAACTCCAAAATCAAACATCTCTTAAATCTAATAAAAACCTAATTACTACAGATAATAAAGAAAATAGAAGAAGCAAATAAGAAATGCAATGAAATATTATCCCATAAAACTAATTTAGCTATGGAAAAACTGAAATTAAATTCTTATGCTACCTCTCCTAAGCATCTTCATAACCTATCTATGAAAGTTAAAATACAATCAAAAATTAATAATATTGATAGCATCTTTCATGAAGGGAAAAGGAAAAAAGTCTTGGACATAGGGGACATTCTGGAGACTTTTAATTATCATTATGCAGAGCATCATAAAGATAAAATAAGTACAAATGAATGTGAGAAGTTAGAGATTATAGTTCCCAACATAACAAGAATTCCTTAGGAACTTAAGTTAGATCTAGAAAAAACTATTTCTCAAAAGGAAATTATAGATGGGATTAAAGGAAGTAATTCTAATAAAGGACCTGGAACAGATGGCTTAATTATTGAACTTTATAGATTGTTCCCTTCTTCTATAATCTCTCTCCTACATAAAACCTTTCTTGAACTTCAAACATTAGCAAATATTCCTCCTTCTTGGAGATATTCTCTAATTTCCCCTTTATTAAAAGAGAATGAGAACCCTAATCATTGCAACTCATATAGACCAATTTCTTTGTTGATTAATGATTATAAACTATGTAAGTCAATTATGGTCAATTAATTGAAAATACCCATATCTAAAATAATTAATGAAGACCAAACTGGTTTCATGCATAACAGGCATACACAGAGTAATATTAAAAGAGTATTAACTCTGATAGATTACCTCAATAGAGGAAACCATGAAGCACTGATGATAGGTCTAGATATTCAAAAGGCCTTTGACTCCTTAAATTGGGGTTATTTATTTAAAGTCTTACAGTTATTTGATTTTCCCCCTTTTTTATAACTATGATAAAGAAAATGTATGAAAATAATCTAGCATATGTCAAATTAGGTTCCTTTACTTATAAAGCAATCCAAATCACTAGAGGTACTAGACAAGGATACCCCATGTTCCCTATCCTATTTGCTCTGGCCATAGAAATACTTGCCGTTTAATATGTAATAAGCCAAAGATAAGAGGTATAAATATATATGACCAATATATTTCTAAAATAATGATGTGTGCTGATGATGTCTTACTTACCTTACCCAACTCTAAGGAAGTGTTAGGCGAAGTGGATATAGTAACAACAAATTTCCAAAAAAATCTCAGGATTCTCCTTCAACAAATCTTAATCAAAATATGTATTATTAAATAAAAAAAGAACATACAGGTTCCAGTTAATCATATTATTGTAAACCAAGTTTCAACTCTAAAATATTTAGGAATAGTTCTAGGCAAGAATATAGAGAAAACCTTACAGCTTAACTATGCTAAAGTCATAGACTTAATCAGGACATTAACAAGAAAATGGAATAATTTGTTTATAAAATTTGATGATAGGTTACAACTGATAAAAATGGTTTTGTTACCTAAAATGTTATATATATAGCACAAGCCCTTATACTTTCACCAGGAAAGAAAATCCTTAAAGAAATCACTTCAACTCTGATGAATTTCCTATGGTACCCCAAAAGAAATAGAGTGGCATATTCTCATCATATCAGAAAATGGGAACAAGGAGGGTTAAAATTCCCAGAGATTGAAACTTATATAAATGTATCTATAATTAAAATAGTGATGAATTTGATAAATAGTAGATACTCTTCCATTTGGAAACAGTTACACTTCATTATACTAATGAATGAAAATTATTTATCAAAGAATGCTTTGGTAACTGGCAAAGATAACAAGATATGGCACTATTTAAGTTTAAATTTACAGTATAGTACAACACAATTAACTAAACTAACACTAATAAACAATATTTTCGATGTATTTAGAAAATTAATTAACACAAATGTAGATATAAAACTGTGGCATAGATTTTTAATACCATTTACTATTACAAGGGATTTCCCTGATAAAACACATAGAGAGATTTTTGGTTTATGGGAAAACAATAACCTGTTTTATTGGTTGCAATGTATTGAAAACCAACAATCTTTGAACACACAAAGTATATTGTCAACCTATGGCCTATCCCCTAATGACTAGTTGGTTCTTCAGAGTGTCACAGCATACACTAAGGATCTGTGTAGAATAATACATAACTCATCCTTCAAAATCGTACCAAAAATTATAAACTGGATTTTTGGAATTATATATAATATCAATGTTAAGAATGCATTATCATATCTATATAACACTTTAATTATCTATAAGACAGCTCCTAAAGATTCTTACTGGCAATAATTAACTACAGGGTTACAAGTATCATTATCAATGGAAGATAAAACAAACATTTTATTTTCAGTTAAACTACCTTCTTACCCACAATTCTGGAGGCTTTGTCATTGGACATTTCTATACGGATCCTTTTTGACACCTGAGAAACTCTCAAAAATGAACCATTCAAACAGCAAGTTATGTTGGAGATGTCCACTAATGCTGACTGGTCTCATATTTTTTATGACTGTACTAATATTAAACCAAATTGGAATGAGATTAATACATTTCTTCAAGCTATCTATACTGATATATTTGTTTTGACAACGTCTTTAATTTTATTAAATGTTGTTAATAGTAATCATATGAAGAAAGATGACCTGTATTTGTCATGGACAATGTTAGCAATAGCCAGAAAATGTATAACTAGAAGATGGAACTCTAATGTAGCACCCACAATGGAGGAATTCCTATCATCACTGAAGAAATGCATACTAATGGAGAAAAGAACTTAAGAGTTAAGATGTTTTCCTAAGCCATTGGTTAATAGTCTGTGGAGGAAAGTTTTGAATTTGATTGATACCCTACAGATGGAATCAAACTCTTCCTAACTATCATAGTTTATATATTAACTTATTATTTAACTACAGATGTTTTTTATCTGAATCCTTTTTGTCAGGCTGAATGTTAATATTGTAAATAGTTATTGAATGTTATGAATGTATTAAATTATTGTGTTATTTCATCAAAATAAAAATCATTTTAGTAAGAAGTTCACCAAGGCAATGGATGAGGACAAAACAGTGAATACAGTCTACCTAATATAGTCAAGGCATTAGATACAGTGCCCCACTTAGGCATTGTAGACACACTTATGAAATTATGTATAAACCCCTATCTCACCCAATTAATAGCTAGGCGGCTCTCATATAAGACTGAAGAAGTTAGAATAGGGGAGTCCACCTCCACAAAGAGGCCAGTCACTAGCAGAGTCACTCACACCTCTGTGCTGTGTCCATTCCTTTTTGGTATCTACATCTTTAAAGACAAGTCCAACAACAAGGGCATCTAGCTGACCAAGTATGCTGATGATTGAAAACTAGGTGCAGTCATAGAATCCCCCCAATATATAAATAGAAGAGCTAACAAATAACTGGTGTCTGAACCACGGTCTGAAATGCAGTGCTGATTAATGCATACTAGTATTCTTTGGGATATCAGTCTGCTCTGGAAACTACCTCATTGAAAACACATTCCTAAGAGTAGATCCAGTAGTCAATAATTTGGGGATGTAGGTCTATGTCATATTATTGAAGGTTCATTACAGCAAACCTGCTGGAGGGACAGATTTGTCTCCCAGAGGTTACATTCCCTTTGGAACAGACTCTCACTTCATGTCAAACAGAGCACCTAATTAGCCCTCTTCAAATGCAATATGGATGATTGGATGGTTGACTGTAAATTCACCCCAGGGGTTCCATCTCTGCCCCTCTTGGACAGGTGGAATAGGTGCTGACCATGAAAATAAGGGTAAGAACTTGAATAGGCTTGTAAGCGCCCTAGGGCCATTAGCCTAGTAACTTCCTATGACCCTATGATCCTATGTTTCCATGAAACTTTGTTCATTGAACCTTAAAACAATGAACGCTCACTTCCATCTATGTTCAGTTCAACTTCCCAGTAACCACTTGCCCAGCATCATAAAATTGCCCTTTTCCCCACTGTAGTGCAATGTCAGAGTTGGTATACATAGTTGGGGGGCCCCACCTGGGTGAGTTTAATATACCACGCTTTGTGTGAAGGTCTGAATGCTGGGCAAGTCATTACTTTCCCTGGGAAAGTAATTTGTTGAACTGAACATTCACAGAAGTGAATGTTAGCTGTTTAAGGTTTGATGAACAAAAGTTCACAGTAATAAACCTTTGATAATATGATATAGACCCTGGGGATGCATATTAAAACAACCTGGCCTTTGGCCATCATGTGTCTACTGTAGTAAAGAAATTATCTGAGATACAGCAAACTTATAAGCAAGGCTATGACATTCAGGGAAGTTATTGTTCCACTGTATTCATCCCTCAGCAGACCAATCATTGAGTGCAATTCCCCCTTTGGTATGTACCTGACCAGGCACATACAGCAACTGGAACATCCACAGAGGTTCCTCACTAAAAGAATACAGGACATAAACAATATGTCACCTCAGTGTCATATTCCTGTACTCAGAATCCTACAGACTGTCAGGATGCAGGGAAAAATGTTAAAAGTAGATTTTTTTTTTGTTTTTTATTTTATTTTTATTTTTAACATTCGAAGTTCTGAAACTTTGATCATATGGTCTTGGCCATATGAATTTTGAAGTTTCAGAACTTTGATAATCTGGTATAGATCCACACACACACACACACACACACACACACACACACACACACATATATATATATATATATATATATATATATATATATATATATATATATATATATATGGATTCACTTTATATCATTGAAGTAATGAAATGTCAAAATTCAGTATTTCGAAGCTATAAGTTTGAAAACCTAAAACCATGAAAACACAGAACTGCGAAATTCAAAATTCTGCACACCGGATGTGGTATAGATCCACACACACACACACACACACACACACACACACACACACACACACACACACACACACACACACACACACACACACACACACACACACACACACACACACACACACACACACACTTCCTCCCCACACACAGCACAAGCTCTCTACTACATAAAAGCAAAGGGGCAAGCCCCCCTGCACCCCACATGTGGGGGTCTGTGCCCCCCCACAACCCCCTACTTAAATATTCTCACTCTGAGGTCACACTACATACAAACACACACAAAACATCACCACACAAGCTACATTCTCCAAGCACACACACATCACAGCAACAAAACACACTGACACACACCACAACCCCTACCCAAACCCCTTAACACACACGCACACACATACTTACCTGAATCCATAACCACAGCAAAACCTCAGAAGCATGAAATTTAAAACCTCTGGTATTCAAGGTGTTGAATTTCACGCGTCTGAGCTTTCGCTCTTCACAGAATTCCACTTTACAGGCTCGAAATACTGAATTTCGAAATTTCAATATTTCAAGCTTCTAAAGTGAATCCATATAAAAAAATGCCCTTTATTCATCTGCTTTTACTGTATTTTTGTTTCCTCCTACTTTATTTTGATTTTGCCTCTTCTTAAAAGTACTCAATTTTATTTATTCTGCTGCCTTAATTACTGCTTGGTAGTAGCCTGATTAAATTGTAACTGTTATTCTAAGTCTTTTGGTTTAAGCACTTGGACTTCATATAATTTTTTTTACATTAAGAAGTTATGTGGTCTGCACTGTTGTGGCAGGACAGGTATCTTACACTCTTCTAAGCTGGAAATTGCTGATTGAAGGCTTGGTGTCTGCTATTCTGAAAGTGTATTAGTTCTGGTTTAAGCACTTGGGCTTCAGGCCAGTTATTCTACATTAAGAAAGTTTGTGGTCTGCATTCTTGTGGTCTGCATTCTTGTGGGAGGGAGGCTGGATTCTGCCCTTCTGAGCTGGGAATTTCTGGTCACAGGCTTATTGTGCCTGCTTATTTGAACTGTTTCTTTTTGAAATTGGTGCGCCTTGTTGCTGTAACATAGACAAGATTCAGGCCTGCTGAATCTAGCTTTGTTTGTATAACTTGAGCACTGATCCAGGCCATCTTTTTTTGGAGAAGGTTCCCTTGCACCCTAGTGGCAGTAGTATGCAGTTAGAACTTATCTGATTGAAGACTGCTGGAACAGGGCTCAGTTTTGAGCTTTTTTCTGGTTAATTGGGTAACTTGTTTAAATCAGTTTGTTTGTTTTCTATTGTTTTATATATATATATATATATATATATATATATATATATATATTGCACTTTATTCATCTGCTTTTACTGTATTTGTGTTTCTTCCTACTTTATTACTAGGGGCATTGACTACAACTCTGATCTGAGATATATAACAATAAGTATTATTTTCTGTGCATTTAAAGTGTATTTTTTATTGTATCTGCTTTATTTTCTGAAAAACAAAACAAATAAAAAAATACTTGTTTCCCACCTTTCTAAGCTAGTATAGTCCAGTTTTCAGGTTAGTGCTGAATTCGGGGCTGTTACAAATCCCTGTGTTTGCCCATACCTTACTTGGATAGAAGGAAGTTTCTCTTTTCACCTGTGTGAGAGGGGAGCTTTGAGCAGCCTATCTGTTCCTGGAGGAGTGGTTTCAGCTCAGAAATTAGTAGTTTATTGACCATTTTGAGCTATTTTTTATCTCTTTCATTTCCCTGCTATAAAAAACGCATTTGCCCGGTTTGCCCACCGGGCAATGCCGGTTAGCTAGGGTATAACTATTCCCAGCTCCACAAAGTCTCCTCTTCAATTTTTCCATTGGAACTAGACAAACTTTCAACTTAAGTACTCAAGCCATTAATTTCTCAGCCCGGCACTTGCTCAAAGGTCATAGCAAGCACTTGTAAACCCTAGCACTAGATCCCACTATACTGTATAGAAGGACAATACTCTCTATTCGACCTTACTAGCAAATCAGTAAAACAGTTCATTTAACCTATTCAGGCATGTCCAAAGGGCAGTTTCAGGTGTACTCTCCAGTCCAACTGGTGAATCCGGGCATTTTGAGGCAATGTTACAACTGCCTCATGTACACAGATAACCTCCTCCTCCTACCACCAAACACAAATACATGCGAGAGATGCAATTATACAGCCAAACTGGAGGCTAAGCTCTCTCAACCTAAAACTGGATCAGACATTCAAGAGGAGAAGGGAAATATTTGCATCACACTACCAGTCTCACATAGACCCATTAAACCAGTACCGGCAAAAAGCACACATAAATACATGAAAACATACTCGGAGGCTCTAAATAAAAATCTGCAAAGGCAACAGAGACCTCCAAAGCAGATATCCAAGCAACCCCCACTCCCAACACAAACCATGAAACACATACTTCACAAAACCAGTGTGCCAAGCAATCACAGCCCTTAAGGCAAAATAACATACCCAAAACACTAGTAATAGGTGACTCTATAGTCAGGTACACTGATGTCCCACTCACTAGGCTGAATAAGGAGACGGTTACTGTTAGCTGCATGTTGGGTGCCAGGATCCACCACATAACACAAGCACTCAGGTCACTCCAGAACAAGTACAAATACAACTCTGTCATTGTCCATGTTGGTGTGAATGACCTAAGCCGTATCTCCCTGGACTATATGAAAAGAGACGTGGAAGAGCTCTCTGACCATGTAGCCCAGGTTGGTATGACCCTGACTCTTAGTAGCATCCTGCCCTCACCAAGAATGATACCACGGTATAAAGAAAAAATTATCAATTTCAACAATTGGCTAATTTTCTGGTGTCATTCAAAGAGGATCCAGTGTCTGTCCACCTGGGGTGACATGCTCAACAAGCCACGCTACTTCACTAGAGATGGCTTGGACCTGTCACCCTTAGGCTTTCAAATACTGCCCAAAGCTCTTGCCACCCCATAGTGCCTTTTTTAGGCAAGGCTCAAAAGACAAACCCACCACTGTAAATAGCACAGGTTACAAAATACTGAGTTTAATGCTACTCAATAGCAGAAGTCTAAACCTCAAAATGCACGCACTCGAGGCACTCCTCAGTATGAAGAAAATCAATATATGTGCAGTAACAGAAACCTGGTTTAAAGTTCCAGAGAGCACCCCAACATTACCAGGCTACAACTCATACCATATATTTTGGCCACAGAACCCGGACCGAAATACAAAAGATGGGGCGTATCCATATTCATCAAGGATACCTACACCTCCAGGTTAGTGGCACAGCACGATGCTTCAGAGACCATCCACATGCAACTAACAGTGAACAAAACTGCAGTTTAAATTGTAACTTGCTACAGATCACCTACCATGTCTCAGTACCCCCATTCTGTGTTTCTGGAAACACTGGGAAACATAAAGGTCCTACTAAACACCGTAATATTGGGGATTTCAATTACCCAAACATTAACTGGGAGAACTACTCAAGTACTAACTCCCTTGCCCAACATTTCCTAGAATTTATAAACTCAAACACCCTGGATCAACTAGTCAACACTACCACAAGAGGTGACAACATATTGGACCTGGTCATCACCAACATGGGCGACCGTTGTTCCACACTGGGGGATCAACCCCTCACTCTGGATATCCACATTCCGCCCCCACCCCCGGACAAGGAAACCACCGTGAAAAACTTTTCAAAAGCAAACTTTACGTTACTTAAGACAGAGGGGGAAAGTTTGAAAGCCCCCATGCTAAAGGATAACACTGTCCAAGCTGCAAAATCTTTTACTAATGCATTCTATGGGCACCTACAAGAATGCATGGATCGTGCTATCCCAAGCAAAACCAAGACTCACTCTTCCAAGAAAAGGAAACCAGTCTGGTGGACCCCTTCCATAAACAAGCTATACAATAGAAGTAGGAAACTAGTACAGAAAAGAGTAAAATCCCAAAAAGGGAAGACATCCCTGATCAGTATCAGCAAGAAACCACAATCCCTCATAAAATCTTCCAAGGCGAGCTTCAAAAGAAAAATTGTCAAGGATTCCAAAGATAACCACAAGGCATTCTTTAGCTATGTAAAGAATCTAAGTGGCAAAGCTCAGATCAGCTCGGAGTTGGTGCAGAATGGCACAAAATACACTGAACCGACCGATGTCACCAACATCCTGGCAGACAGGTTCAGTGCAAACTTCACCCCCCTCTCACCCCCAAAAGGGCCCATAACCATACCAAAATAATATAGAGCCCCTGAAATCACAGACCCTCAGGTTAAAACAGCCCTCGCAAAGCCAAAAACACAGCATCAATGGGGCTGGATGGTGTCCCAGGTTGTGTCCTACATAAGCTCAAAGATGAACTAACCCCTCACCTAAACAAACTGTTCAAACTCAGCCTCTCCACAGGCTATGTACCCATAGAGTGGTGCACATCAATGGTTATTCTGAGCCACAACAGACCCCCGTGAACTATCGCGCTATAAGTCTGACTAGCTTGGTCTGCAAGGCTATGGAGCACATCATCATGGAACTCATTAACAGAGACATTGGGAACCTCCAAACACTGGACCCTACCCAGTTCCACTTTGTTAAGGGCAGATCATGCCTTCTAAAAATGGTGGACTTCTTTGAGACAGTTACCAAGGCTATAGACAAGGGAAAAGGGGTACACACAGCCTACCTAGACCACGCAAAGGCCTTCAACACCATTCCCCATTCTGGTATTATAGACAAGCTCACCAGCCCGAACATAAACCCCTACATCACAAGATTGGTTGCCAACTGGCTCATGGGCAGAACCCACATGGTGAGAATTGCAGGAGCTAGGTCCGGCTCTAAACCAGTTACAAGCGGCATTCCCCAAGGCTCAGTCTTATGACCCCCTCCTGTTCAGCATATACTTCTCAGAGGTACAGGCAAGCACAGGAGGACTATGGCTGACCAAGTATACATATGACTGCAAACTAAGGACTATAATTGACTCTCTGGCTGACACAGACATCCTCCAAAAGGGTCTCACTGAGACGGATACCTGGTGTCAAAATCATGGCCACAAGCTAAATGCTAAAAAGTGCATAGTCACCCCCTTTGAAAAAAACAAAGTACCCACAAACTACCACATAGATGGTAGTCCCCTAAATATGGAAGACGTAATAATGGATCTGGGGACCCAAGTAGACAGTAATCTCTCCATTTATAATCACATTGCCAAATTGGTTAGAAAATCCTTCTATGTGGCCCACCTAATCACAAAAGGGTTCGCATCCAGATTAAAAGAGGTCATTGAGCCTCTCTACTCATCACTCATCAGACTCATCATAGAGTACACCCCCCATTTGGGATGTGCCTTACAAGACACCTGCAATATCTGGAAAGACCACAGAAGTACCTCACCAAGAGGATCACTGGCCTCAAACAGATGCCCTATGCAGCTTGACTAAAGAAACTCCAACTGTACTCGGTTGCATACCACCTACTCAGAGGTGATCTCTGCCTGACATACAAGGCCATGTCCAACCCAGAACTGAAGGACATGCTCCACCTAAAGGAAACCATATCCCCATCGAGCCACACAATCTAGGGATCTAAACCTCAAAAGGACAATAACTAGGACACGCTGGAGGGATAGATTCCTGTCCCAGAGACTTCCCATGCTTTGGAACAAGATTCCAATCTACATTAGTCAGAGCTCCTCCCTAACACTCTTCAAGAGAAACCTTGACGAGTGGATGGGAAACAGAAAGTTTACCCTGGGGATCACTTCAGTGGCTCTGCTGGACCGAGGCACAGGGAACTAATCTAAGGGGGTGGCAAAAGCCAACACATTCTGGCTAGGCTTATAAATGCCTTTGGGCAGAAAGCCTAGTACCTACCTATTAACCTATATATATATATACATACATATATATATATATATATATATATATATATATATATATATATATATATATATATATATATATATATATATTTTTTTTTTTTTTACACAGGGGACTTTTTTGCTTACATTTCATTCTTAAAGACATATTTCCATCTGGTTCCACTATGAGTGAACAAAACTGATTACACTGAGGATCAGAATCCCTGAAAAGCATTTGCTAAAAAAATCCTGCTATAATACATTTTTAAGTGTTTTCATAGGGGGACATGCCCCCCCCCCATACCCCACAATGTAGAAGGCAAACCCCTCACCCTCTGAAATGTAAGCATACCATTTCCTGGTTCCATCAACAAGAATTTCCTATGGAGAAACTCCAATCATTAGCAAGTTGAAGCTGTGGCAACTGAAGCTCAAGTGTTCTTTCTTTGTCCATCAGTAGGACAAAGTTTCCATATAGTTTGCTGCATCATTATTTCTCTATTTTCAATATTTTGGAAGACGTTTCTTCAGTGTTTCGATCATCATATCAACCATTGAGCTGCCCACATTATGGAAGCAGCAGGGAAATCTGGCAAAGAACTTTTTCAATCTTTTGGATCCAAAGGTTTTATCTGCATTTCACTGCAAGTGCTCTCAGGTGTATGTCGGAAAATATCTACGGTACCATATTTCTTCCTGTGTCAAGCAAGGAATCAATTTAATACTTTTTTTCTGGTAAGGAACAGGAAAAAGATAAAGTGACAGTATAGAAAACTAAATCCCAGGCATTTGCAGATGTTATCTAGTTGCATTTTTAAGTCTGATTGTTTATGATTTCACAAATTTCAGGCATGCTATAATCTAAAAAAATAATTTACCGTATGTAATAGACTGTCTGCATGTTGTACTGAGATGGAGCCCTGGTTATTGTCCAGATATCATGAGTTCACTTAGCAGCTTGAGCACTAAAGGATCTGAACAAGAAGAGTGGCAAATGGCAGTTCTCTTTCTCTGTATGAGCTAGAGGTTTCCTTGTAGTCATGGAATTATATGGCCGAGATTGATGTTTGCATGCATAAAGGCAAGCTGCTAAATGTTAGGTAGAGACTAGAGCCAAGGTTGCATGTTGTGATGCATGTGATGTCATTATGTACTCTATCATAGTTAGACTTCCCACCGTCAGTGCTACAAGCTTTCCCTCGGTACCATGCATTATGATATCTTTCTTCCCAAGACATATCTAGTCCGAGAGTGGTAAATTTACTAGGATGCACCAAAAGGATGTCTCTCACTGAAGAGTAAGGACCCACCTTACCGGACAACATCCCAGGCTGTGTTTTCCACGAACTTCAGAACGAACTGGCTCCCCACTTAAGAATCATGTTCAATAATAGCCTTGCATCAGGCTTTGTGCCCACTGAATGGCGCCCAGCAACAGTTATCTCAATCCACAAAGGGGAGCCACCACTGATCCTGGGAACTATCAACCTATTAGCCTGATGAGACTGGTCTGCAAGGCCATGGAACGTATCATCATGAAACTCATAACCAAAGACATTGGTAACCTCCAAACTCTGGATCCCACCCAGTTCGGGTTTGTGAAAGGCAGATCATGTCTCCTGAACCTGATCGACTTCTTTGAGGCAGTCATCAAAGACACAGACGAGCGTAAGGTGGTTCACACAGCCTATCTTGACCTCGCCAAGGCTTTCGACATCATGCTCCAGTCTGGAATTATAGCTAAACTCACTAAACTAGGTATAAATCCCTACATCACAAGATGGGTTGCCAGCTGGCTCACTGACAGAACCCACACTGTAAAAGTTGCAGACTCCAAATTTGACTTCAATGCAGTGACAAGTGGAGTCCCACAGGGTTCCATCCTGGGACCTCTCCTGTTTGGTATCTACTTCTCTGAAGTACAGGCTAACGCAGAAGGCCCCTGGCTAATGAAGTTCACAGATGACTGCAAACTAGGAGCCATAGTCAAGTCCCCAAATGATGTGGACATCCTACAGAAGAGCCTCGCTGAAACAGATGCCTGGTGTCAGAGCCATGGCCGCAAGCTCAATGCCAAAAAGTGCAGTGTCATCACCTTTGGTAAAAAGTCTGTACCCATGAACTACCACATAGGCAGCAATCTACTTAACACTGAATGTGTGATAAGAGAACTTGGGACCCAGGTGGACAGTAGTCTCTCCTTTGATAGTCACATCACCACAGTAGTCAGGAAGTCCTTCTACATGGCACACCTCATCATAAAAGGGTTCTCATCCAGAAAAAAAGAGGTCATTGTTCCCCTCTACTCGACACTCATTAGACCTATTATAGAGTACAATGCCCGTTTTGGAATGTACCTCACAAGACATCTGCAGCAGCTGGAAAGGCCACAGAAGTACCTCACAAAGAGGATTACTGGCCTCAAACAAATGCCCTATACTGACCACCTCAAAAAACTCCAGCTTTACTCCTTAGCATATTGCCTACTCTGAGGTGATCTCTGCCTAACATATAAAGCTATGTCAAACCCAGAGCTGTTGGACATGCTACACCTAAAGAAATCCCATTCCCTCCGAGCTACATGTCCTAGGGACCTAAACCTTGTCACCACAATAAACAGGACATGCTGCAGAGATAGATTCCTGTCCCAGAGACTTCTCATACTCTGGAACAGGCTACCCACCTATGTCAAGCAAAGTTCTTCATTAACACTCTTCAAGAAAAATCTTGATGAGTGGATGGGAAAAAGGAAATACACCCCAAGGGTCACTTCTGTGTCTCTGCTTGACAGTGGCACAGGAAAATAACTTTCTTGGGTGGTGTAAGCCAAGGGAACCTTGTTGGCTCGACTTACGTAGGCCCTTGGGCCGATAACCTAGTACCTACCTATGAACCTATGAACCTATGAACCTGTTACAAAGGATAGAGCAGGATCTCATCATTAGCATTAATAAAACACAAACAGTCTTAGTAAGAATAAAAGACTGATAATCGGTGGAGTAGCAGGACTGCTAAATTAAAACATAATAATTAACCCTAAACAAGACCCTTGTTTTCACCAAAACTCAAGAAAAACAAGAACATATCGATACATGGTATAAAGATGTGAGACACAGGGTAGAACATTAAGAATTTGAGTAAATGTCTGACTTCTTAGTGAGAGAGAAAAATGCTTTGTGAGATAAGAGATGATGATGATATGAGATGGACAGAAATCCAGTTGTACTGGGGAAAAGGAGCATACCATATGTATGCTAAGCCAGCAAAGTGAAAAGTTTAAAATAAGCTGTAAGTTAGCAACCTACAAGATCAGGTCTGAATGTGAAGATACAGTAAAAATTAAGTTCAGAAACTAAAAAAGTTTTATTATTATTATTATTATTATTATTATTATTATTATTATTATTATTATTAAATGATAATACTACTACTAATAATAATAATAGTACTAGTAATAATCATAATCATAATAATAATAATATGGATGCCACAAATTCTGCCTAACATGGTGGTTCACACACACACACACACACACACACACACACACACACACACACACACACACACACACATATATATAAAAAAAAAATATATATATATATATATATATATATATATATATATACACACACACACACACACACACACACACACACACACACACACACACACACAGACATATATGCACAGATACACATATACACATATCTATGAAGCTGTGGTTCCAGGCATGATAAAACAAAATGTAAAACTAAAATTAAAGTGTGTAGAATATGTAGAGGGACTAATCATTTTGCAAGGATGTGTTTTAAGTCTAACAAAGTAAATTAACAGACTATTAATGTTGTGGAGTCACAGGTACAGTTGAAGTCAAAAATACTTGTAAATAGAGTAGAATTATGAATACATTTTAACAGCAATTAATTTATTCTGGACAGGTAATGTGAAAATGTATATTTCATTTCCTTGTAAAAAGACTTTTTCAAAGCATTTATTGCTGTTTACCTTTTTAATTAACTCTAAAAGTTAGAGAAGATAAAAAGATGATATCATCCTGTTTTTCCAGCATTTTTTGTATCAGTAATTTTGTGTAATAAATTTGTGTTTGATTTTATTTGAACAAGTCAGGAAGAAAACTCTCTTGGTAAAACTTCTAATTTAAATAGTACATAATATAAAGATACACTAGACAGATAGTCATGGTTCCTTTTTCATAACAAAATTATTTTTAAAAAACAAGAATTGGATTTATAAATAACATTAAGAATGGGGGGGGGGGGGCAGTAGATGCCAAAATAATTCAACTGGAGATTAGAAATTATTATAAAACAATTTGTAATGCTAAATTGAAGAATAGCTTTCAACAAATGAAACAGTTTGTCCAAAACATTATCAGTAATCTGAAAAAAATCTGAATTCTGATACTGACTTATTTGCCCTTGTTAAGAAAACTATTTTTTCCTAATGAAAAAAAAGGTCTAGATTTAGCACCTGCTGAATAAGACTTTTGATAATATTCTAGCACTTTATCTTCCTGGACTTTATATATATTTCAGACTGATAGACTGATTTTTTTAATTTGCCATAATAACCAAAAAATTGTTAAAAATTGTTAAAATTCAACTTACCAAATTACTACCTAATTTTATATTGAATATTGACTACAAAATTGTTGAAAAAGTGTGGACTCAATATATACTAAAGTAAGTGATGAAGTTAATACCCTAATTTCAGTTTAGTTTCATTCTACTATGATCAATGTTATTATCAGTACTATCACTGCAAGCAGTTATTTTATTTGTTTAGAAGTATAAAAATTCATTAAGGGAAGATATTGCTTTATGCTTATTAGATATGTAAAACAGTTGGTTTAATATATAGGCGTTATATATTTTTAAATTATTGAATATAAATGTTTTCCCAAGAATATTAAAAATAAGATGTAGGCCTTTTTTTCAGAATAGGCATTTTAATCATAAATGGTGGGGGGGACAGGCATAGATAAACAAAGATCTAGAGTAAGGCAAGGATGTCCTCTCTCTGGCATTATTCATCCTTGTGATAATCTCCATAACTAATGCTATTATACAGGACTCTAAAATTATCTCTCTTCATATTAAGAATCTACATTTCGAAAGCTACTGGCCTTTGAAGATGATTTGGTACTAATTATCAAAACTGTCATATATTTGGGTTTATAGTGAATGTTCGAACATTTAAAAGTTTGAGTGTCATATGGTGGACACCATATGATCAGATTTTTGAATGTTCAAATGTTGTAACAGGAGAGCTCTGTACAGCACAGAATGGGAAGATTTCCCTTTTATGCACTTCAGTGCAATCTCAGAGTTGGTATATTTAAATAGCGGGGGGTGTAGGGGTGCAAGGGGGGCTTGTCCCATTGCTTAAAATGTTCAGGTAGGTGTTTTGTGTAGTTTATTTTTTTTATTAGATATTCAAACTTTTGAAAGTTCGATCATATGGTGTTGACCATATGACAGTCAAACTTTCAAAAGTTTGTTTATCTAATATAGACCTTAAATATTAACCGGTACATTTTATTACACTATTTAAAAAAATCAGCAGTTTAGTTTTTTATATTAATAACTCTAAGTCAAAATTGATGTTTATTAACAAGAACATAATTACTCCAGCTGCCTTTAAAGTACTTGTTATATTATATTTTAAGGTTGGATTTTTACTGCTCATTCCAATGTCCTTGTTTTAGCTCAGCTGAAGAAAAATATTTTGGGTGGCACAGTGGTGCAGTGGTTAACATTGTCACCTCACAGCAAGAGGTTCTCCAGTTTGATTCTTGGCTGGGGTGCCTTCTGTGTGGAGTTTGCATGTTCTCCCTGTGTTCGCGTGGGTTTCCTCCGGGTACTCCAGTTTCCTCCCACACTCCAAAGACATGCATCTGGAGCATTTCTCCCCAGGCCTCCGCTGAAAACCAGCTCTGTGGAACCTAGTCGGACTTTCCCGGTCAACAAATGATAAATAAAATAAATAAATATTTAATCAAATGAAACATATTCTCAAAGCTTGGTTTAACTCAAATATTAATTTATCTCGTAGATTTATTTCTTTAATGAAAGTCTATCCAATTTGGATTTTTTGGGCAAAACAGATTCAAAGATTAGTACTAGGCAAACTGCCTTGTGGGCCACTGTAAGCCTAGTCAGTTAACCCCTATAAGAATGAAATCTCACACCTTGTGTCTGCAAGTCAAATATCTTGACCATTATGCCAAGCTCCTACAACTTAATTTACTTTAGCAGAATAATCAAAGATTACATTGGTCTAAATTCTTTTTGAGTGGAAGATGTCCTAGGTTTCCTTGGAAATTGTCAACTGGTGCTACTGATAATTTACCATGTAACATAACAAATCCAGAGTTGTTGCCTTTTGGTCAAAACAGGATTAATTTCTACAGGTAGAATGTACTTAAAAACTCTTTTTTTTAAGTCAGTTAAATTCTCTTTGGCAGTTAAGATATACTTCTTTGTGGGAGATCGATAATTCAATTAATAAGCAAGAGTAGAATTTAAATATTTTGAAGAAACTTACTCTTAGAAATAAGAATTTGATGATTAATTTGAGTTTTTCTCAGGTTTGCCTATCACTTCATTCTTGCCTGTCTTTAATGTGTAAATGAAAACTAGTGACAAGGTGAAGAAGTGCTGTTCAGAGGATTTAAATTTAGTTTCTAAATATTATTACGTTGGAAAACAGCATTTCCACTTTTCTTTTGCTGCATGTTTCTATGATAAAAAGGACTTGAACAAGATTTTTAAAGTAAATATCCTAATAACTTTTTGTAGTTGAATAAGAATGTCATTTCA
>NC_056733.1:1634642505-1634710005 GCF_019279795.1 Protopterus annectens
AAATACAATAAAGCCAGCAACTGGATGGCTGTGAACAAGTAGTTTATTCGTCAAACATCAGTCAGACTTCATTCTCACAGACCGGTTTCAGCACAGAGTTAGCTTAGCCTTCTTCAGTGTGATAAAACAAAAGCAAAAAAGAAGTCCTTTTATACAAAAATATTAATTAGAAACAAAAACCAAAAGACATGATTGGTGAACTCATGAATAAATAATAAACAATTCAAAGATGTTCATTAAGTCCTGGATAAAAAAGTGAACCCACCTTAATTATCCATTTTTTCTCTTTAATATCTAATTTCTTATGCCAACCCGATTTCACTGTGCGGTCACCTAGAATTTTATCTATAACTAAAAAATGAAACCTTGCTGTGGAATGTTTTAATGTATGCTTATAAAGCGCATTACTAAATTTTTTACATTTTATATCACTGAGATGCTCAGAAATGCGTAGCTTGAATGGCCTTGATGTTTGTCCTACATAAAAACAACGACAACTGCAACATGCCATATAAATTATCCAATCGCTATTACAATTAGCAAAAAAAATTATATCATATACAGTACTACAATTACTACGAGAAAATTCTTCTGTTTTTAAAAAATGGCCACAAGGCACACACTCAATAAGTTTATCCCCAAGCAAAGTGGTTTATGTAATCTGTAGCAGCATAGATTGGGAATGATGTTTGTAATGATTGAAATAAGTGCCTAGGTTTTTACCTTTCCTAAAAGAAAAAGAGCAATTTGGTGATATAACAGAAGATAATGCAGTATCAGCAGACAGAATATTCCAATTATCTTTAATAATATTAATAAATTGCCCAATATTCCTTCCATAAGTAGTAGTAAATTGTAACGGAGAGGAAGAAGAAGAAGAACAACAACCAGGTTTCTCTTTATATGTAAGCAAATCATCTCTAGTAAGTTGTGATGCATACCTTTTAGCAATTGTGACATGGCCCGGTTTATATCCCCTGTTATTAAACCTATGTACTAAATCCTGGCTGTATTGATGGAAAGTGTTATCATTAGAGCAGTTACGCCTGATACAAATGAACTGAGACTTAGGAATGTTTCTGGCAATATGTTTTGGATGAAAGCTGGATGCGTGGAGTAAGGTATTATATTGAGGAAACTTTCTGAATACCTCAGTATTAAGGGAGTTGTCAAAATTTCTTGTGATCTTAACATCCAAAAAAGTAATAACATTTTGGTCATAATTAATTGTGAAATGCAACCCCCATTTGTTGTCATTCAGGTATTCAACAAATTCATGTAAATATTCAATATCAGCCCTCCACACCATCCAGCAATCATCCAAATACCTACGCCAGATATCAATTTCAGGTAGGTATAAATTATGCGTTTCTTCATAAATAATGTGGTCTTCAATATATGCCATGTATAAATCGGCATAAATAGGGGCAAATGAAGCCCCCATAGCAGTACCCTTAATTTGTAGGTAACACTGTTTGTCATAGAAAAACACATTCTTAGTTAACACATGTTCTGTTAAAATGATCAAAAATGTATTAAAGCCAGGTTTGTACATATTGGATTTTTCCAACCAATATTCAATAGCATCCAAGCCTGCTCAATGAGGTATGTTGGTATATAGCGAACTTACATCAAGAGTACAGAGCCACCAATCTTTTTCAATCTGCATGTCACTAATGATGCTGAGAAACTGTGTGGTATCCTGGATCCTGGATCTAACCCATGAAAGTAAAGGTTTAAGATGTTTTGTCAAATATTCAGACAGGGGCTCAGTTACAGAGCCAGTTCCCGCTACAACAGGTCTGCCAGGTGGGTGTAAAAGATCTTTGTGAATTTTTGGTAAGAAATAGATATATTGCCTGACTGGATCAGAAATGGTAAGGTGTTTCAAAATATTAGATGTAATAATTCCATTTTCTACAGCCGAATTCAAAAATATATCAATTTGCTGTTTGAACATAGAAGTCTGGTCAAGAGGCATCCTAGTGTAGTACCTAGCGTCATCAAGCTGTCTATGTGCCTCCTTGTCATAATCAGTCCAATTCATTACCACAACAGCTCCTCCTTTGTCAGCTTTAATAATTACTATTTCTTTATTATTGACTAGCTCCTCCAAACATACCATCTCAGACTTAGAGATGTTGTTGGGTAAAAAAGAACCTATGTTAGTGCCAAAATGTAGATCTTTGAGAGTTTTATGTTGAAATAAGCTGACTGATGGATGCATCGGAGGCATGAAAGATGAAGGATGATATCTGAAACCCTCAGTTGTTGAACCAAGTGATTGATTGCCCTGAAATAATAACTTAAGATTAATCAATCTACAAAAAGTTACTATATCCTGAGCAAAAGTGTCCTCTGAAACAAAAAAAAAACAGGTATAAATGAAAGTCCTTTATTGAGAAGGGTAATTTGTTGTTCAGTTAAAACAATATCAGAAATGTTGCATACATTATCATGAGAATTAGTATTTATTTGTTCGTAAGCATTTCCATTAAATTCTGTAAGCTTGTAACTTTTGCGGTGTTTTCTGCCCCCCCTCCTCCTGCTCCTGCATGACCTAAAGGGACCCCAAGATTGTTACGTTTGGATGAAGGAGAATCTATGGTGTGCAATGTGTCAGTATCAGTACCAGAAGAGATATCTGCATCTGTGGTATCTGAATAAGTATCATGAGTATGATGTTTTTTTTAAAATGGATCTTGGCCTTTTACGTTTAGGATAAGAATTATCAGTATTCTGTGATTTCCCAAACTTAACATATTTAGTTTGTTTAAAGGTTGCCCTCTTTCGTAATCAGACTGATCACGAGTAAATTTTTTCAATTTCCTTTCTTTCAATTGTACTTCAAAAGTAAGGAGGTCAGAACTAAGCTTAGATAGTAGACCAGGAAAAGAGCTATCATGCTTATATCCTTCACAATCAGCAAAAAGTTGGTTAACCTTAGGTGATTCCTTATCAATAATTCTAGCATAATATTTAGAAAGTGATTCAACAAATTTCAAAGAACATTCCTGTTGAATAGAATGCCACTCATTCATCAAAATGTCATCAGGGTCTGCTACCAAGGGTTGAATTTTAACTCTCAAACCTCTCGGAGTTATACCTTTGGTCAAATAAGCTTTAAACAACTTGAAATGCCATACCAAGGATCTGAGCATCCTCATATTTTTATTAAGATCCCGAAAGATTTTTTCACAGCATTGTGATGAATTATCAATATTCTGGTCATTTAAGCTATAAGAAGGTGTCCCAATACCAAATGCTGCCAAATCATCCCTGTCAGAAGAGAGACCAGAAAAGATACTTTTAAGGTCCATAGTGAAAAAATTAGAATAAACTAAAAAAGCACCACGTCCTGTTTGTTAATAAACTAAATGGATAATAATGGCAATTGGAACAACCACCCTACACAATAAGTGCGATAAAATAAGATATGGTCACAAGCCACGTCCAAATCAGGACAATAGTGGCGAGATTGTTCTCAAAAACAAAACTTGAAAATCACCATAAATTAAATATAAACTGAAAACAAAAGAATGGCATCCCAAATTGAAAAGTCATAGTAACCAAAAAACCAAAATAAGTATAGCCCCGGGAAGCTTGATGAAAACAATTCACACTCCAAAGTCAGTTGAGTGGCAACTACTAATCAGGAATGTATAATGACACAAAAAACATGTCCATATAAAATGTATATAATCATGCTAGAATATATTGATAGGAAACAGTCTGCCATCACAATAAATTATAATTAAAACAGAATATGGAAAAACATATCCGCTTGTAAGACCAAACAGATAACAATAACCTTCCTGTTTTCCTAATAGATGATAAATATAATGTAAATATAAAACAGTGATTATAAACAAAAAACTTCTGTTACATGAAAACAGCCCCTAAAGGACAAAAGAAGCTATACACTTATAAATCCAATAGTTGTTGGATGACTGATATGTTACTGAAAAATATTTAAACATAAATGATATATGTAGTCCAAAAACTGTCCGCTTATTGTAATATAAAATGTCAGTATATATCCAATAAAACAATGATGTTGAATAAGTATTAGGACAATATCTCCTTATATTAATGCAAAAAAAGAACCATCGAAATAGAGTAAGTTCAAAGCATCATATTACAGTCTGAGTAAAAAATGTGGCCGAAAATCTCACAATATGTCCCAATATAATGTCCACGATCTTCTTCCAAGCATACAATAGAAAAACCCCAAACGCTAATTGCTCCTTTTCTTGTTAGTTCAAATTAAACATCCGAATGGAATAAATATATACGAACACCATATTACAACTCACTACAAAGATGTGGTGAAAAAAATAACAAAAAGTCACACAATAAATCATTAATTAATGTCCCCAGTTGTGTGCTGAAAAACGATGGCAGAAAAACACATCCAACGCTTATTCACTCACATGAATAGTGTCCCCAGTCATATGCTGAAAAGCCGATGATAATAAAGCACGTCCAACGCTATTCATTTGCATACCACAAACAAGGCCAAGACATCGAAATTTCGTTATTCGAAAAACAAATGCACAGCAAAAAAAGCTGAAAACAGCTAAAGTTGATAATATGTCCCAATATAGTAATTCCACACGAACGAAGCACACCAACCTCAATCTCAATTAACTGGACTGATACATCCACACATCACACCATGGATCTCCAGCAGGAAGTGAAAGGCAGTGTAAGCGTAAGTTTTTCCTGGGTATCTTTTCTGGCCGTGCAATTTTCTCCGTGCAGGGGACTGTTTTTCGCTTACAATAGGAAATCACTTTCTACTGGACATACAGTTGACCATAGCCTAAACAACAAATGGACCTCTTTCAAAGCATGGGTAAAACAAAACAATCCAAAAATCACTACAGTCTCTGATACATTGTTAAATGATAGCTCTTGGATACCTACAGATTTAATCAATAATCACAAGCCTTTACAAACAACAAATAGGGTGTACACAAAGGTGGTGACATGCTACTCATGTTCAACAGCACTAACGTAGTACCTGCACTGGTTGTTACTAGCAGTATCATCTGAGACACAGATACCAGCTGGTTAATAGCCCAAATCCAACTAGCAGGCTATACCAAAATTTACATTGCTATAATGTCTCTTATCCTCCCTCTCTAAGAATTTCTGAAAGATTTGACCATTTCAAAACCCAGTTCCTTTCTTACCTCTCCAATAACAGAAAATGCAATTGTACTCTATCTACCTAATCCTGCCTAATACATGCATACAGCCATACAAATAAAGTATATTTCCACCTTACCCAATAGGAGATCAATCTTACTTACTGTTTTCTTACAAATGTGACAGGAAGTTGAAAGAAAGGATCTACGAGCATGTATACAGCATAAGGAAGGCTAGGTTAGAGAATGCCCCGGCCAAACATTGTAGTGAGAATCCCACTCACTCTATTGTGTTTAGGGTTTTAAATCAAATTACATCAGATGTAAAAAGGGGCCCTTACCAGTTACTGTTAGAGAGACAGGAATTGATTTGGCAGTTGAGGTTGAATTCTTACAGAGCTCCGGGTCTTAATGACAAGGTTTCTCTTTCGTGCATACTGAAATTAAGAAGTCTGCTGAGATAGAGCAATGGCCATCTGATGTTTGTGTTGATGGTAGTGGCACATACATTGGCGTGTACTTATTTCCATTTGTCTACATGTTCGTATGAGATTTAAGCAAGCATTATATTAACAGCATGTTTTTATAAATCTTGAAATGTGAACGTTGGGGTAACATTTCATGATTGTTTGATTTTTTACTGGATTGGGTTTATTTTATATTAGTCTAAGTAGGATTTTTACATGGCCAGCATTTGAGGATGTTGATTTTTATTTAGTGGGTAATATTTGATTGATCATGTATAAAAGTTTTTTATTTTTAACTTGCAGTCTTGTTATTTATGGTATAGTCCTTAACATGTGTTTGTAAAGGGAGATGTATATATGAGTGTGGTGTTGTTTGCTCTGTTTGTCTGAAGACGTTTGGCTATCAGTTGAACGAAAAGCTTTGTGGAAATAAATTGTTGCTTAACAAGTTTGACTTCAGTTCTGCTCTTGCCTGGAGTACCTTTGGAGATTTCTTGGTGTGTGTTCCAGTGTGCCTTGTGGATTTAAATGTGACTTTAATACCATTCTCAGATGATTTATATTCCGCGGTGGTGCAGCGGTAGCGTTGCTGCCTCACAGCAAGAGGTTCTCCCGTTCGATTCTCAGCTAATGTGCAGGGAGTGCCTTCTGTGTGGAGTCTGCATGTCCTCCCCGCGGGTCGAGTGGCGTTCTGAAAGACATGCGTGAATGGGCGTGCCTTCGTTGAAGGTTGGGTGTCGAGCTGGCAACTCAGCACCGTGAAAATCTACTGCCAATCATTAATGGACCAGAGTTCCACTGTGGCGACCCCTAACCGGGAAAAGCCGAAAGACAACAACAACAACTCAGATGATTTAAAACCTCAGTACTGTGGTGATTCTGTACTACTATTCTGTAATGTATTTAACATGTAAATATGCATTGTATATTATACTATGTTGCTATTTTAGTTTACTTATGTTTAACTTTATAACATGTACTACCTGCTTATCTATTACGATGTCTACTATGTTTTATGGAGCTTTTCTCCCTGGGCCTCCACTGAAAATGGGCTCCTTGAACCCAGTGGACCTCCCTGGTCATCAAACTGGAAATAAATAAATAATAAATATCCCACCTCCCTCCAGCCTCTCTGTCACACAAAATATTTTGTTATCAATTCTTAACACAAGCAAGCACACTAAAATAATCATATTTTGTGATCTCAGTCTTGACTGGAAAGGACCACATAGGACAGACTAAACTGGCTTGCCTCAACTTTGAAACTAACCCAGCTAGTCAAAGTAGGTACAAGGACTAACCCCACTTCCATTCACTCTTCCCTCCTTGATGAGATATTAACCAGTATTCCTGACAAGCTAAGTATACTAAATGTCCTTTCAGACACTCTTAGTGATCATAACTCTATTATTACATTCTGGTCACTTAAACAGTCAACCACCCAACCCAGAGTCATTCAAACTAGAGATACTAGCCTTTGCATGTCACAAAATCTAGGCAATGAATTGAATTCAATATACTGGACTGGAGTACACAACTGGATAGATCCCATATCGGCCCATTTAGAATTCTGTAAACTATTAGCCTCACTACAAAGTAAAATATGCTCTGAAAAACAAAATGGTAGTCAAGGGTATCACAGCACCCTGGCTTTCCTCTGAGTCACACACTAAGCTAAAGCTAAGAAACAAAGACTGAGAAAATTGCAAATCAGACCAACCCATCCAAAACCTTCATAACCACTATGACAAACTCAGAGCAGAAGCAAACACACTAACCAAAGAAAGTCAGGCTCTTATACTTCAAGGATGCACAACTTCAGTCTTTAGGCAATGCAAAAAGATTCTGGCAAACCGTCAAGTACACAACTAATAACAAAATCTTCTCCATCAGACCAAATCAAGTCTACCCCATTTTACCTAATACAACAACTTGCAGATAATATTTCCAACCCAACAATTTGCACACTATGAGTTTTTAACACCAACCCTCTAATAACTACCCCCCCCACACACACACACACACACACATACTCTCCACAGTGTTCCTGATTGCCTGGAGATTCTTCTTCAAAGCTGTCTCTTCCTAAAACTGAATGCTACTTACCTACATGAATTTCACTGCATCCACCCTTTCATCTTCCAGCTTGGCAGACAATACTTCTTCAAGCCTATAGCACATATATTTCATCTTTCTGTTACCATCAGTAGCCTACCCTACAATTTTAAGCATGTCCTTATTATACGGCTTCCCAAAACAGCCAACCCTACTTCACCAAATGATTACAGGCCCATTGCCAATCTTTGTCCTCTCACAAAAATACTCGAAAAGCTTATCTATGAAGAATTTCTAGCCTACATTTCAAGTTATGATATTTTGAGTGCCAGACAGCATGGATTTCATTCAAACTGCAATAACCTCATTGCTGTCTACTCACTGACTAACCAAATGTTTAAGATTACGGATGCAGAACTCCTAACGGTTTTCTTGTTGCTTCATCTGAATAGGGCTTTTGAAATGGTCGATCACCCTGTACTATTACAAAAAGCTAAAACTCTGTAGATTCTCAGAAAATCTCACAAAACTAACTTACCAACAGGAACTTTGGAGTCAAAGGCTCAGGCAGGCTGCCCCTGTTTGGAAATTTAAACAAAGGTGTACCACATACCTCTCAACAATCCATATTTTTGCAGAATGTCCAGATGTTTTGCCTCATATTTGTGGTCTGTTTCTCATAAATGTGTAGTTTTCTGGCAAATCATTGAAGATTGAAGACACTAAATTATAACATGCATTTCAGTTTCAGACTTCATATCCTTCAGAAAATGCAAATATTTTTCTAAGTTTATAAGAGCATTATTTAAAATCTGTCTGGTTTTTGGGCCTCTGGGACTGGTTTTGTCCAGATTTCTTGCACTAAGATGTTAAAATGTATGGTGTACCACAAGGTTCTGTACTAGCCCCCTACTCTTTGCTCTCTTCATAAATAACTTACGGTGGGATCTCACCAGCATCAATTGCATTGTGTTCGCAGATGACATTGTCTTTACTATATCCTGATCCCATACAACTATCATTAACAAACAGTTGCAAGAGTGCCTTGAGTGTGTGTGACACTGGATTGTTGAAAATACACTTCCTATTAACACCATCGAAATGAATGCTATGTTACTAAGAACAATACAGAAACATAGGCACAATCCTCTACTTATTATCACTCACCCCTCAAGTTCCCCCCTCCCTTTCACAACTTCTCAAAAATATTTAGGGTGACCACGGATAGTAGAAAAAGTAATCAGCCAACTTAAAGTATCCTATACGATTTCCAACCTCTTCACTACAGAAACTAAGAGTGCCACGGCCACTGACATTGTACTACCTAAACTAAACTATTGACCCCCTATAAAAACAGCTCATTCCTCCCAAAATATTGCCTCATTACAAGCAACAGATAACAAAATACTTAGAATCATTCCCCAAGTCAACCCCTACAAGCTCCACTGCACCACCCTTTAAAAAGGGAAATGGTCATTTTTTGCCTTCCATTCTATTTTCTTTTAAGAGATGCTCATTTTTAGGCTACAGCTTATGAGCTACTGTCCTTCTCTGAAAACCCTACTTCATACCTGAGAAGAATGCCACTCACTTAAAGCAACTCAGGCTATACTGCTGGTAAGATCACTATTTAAACTAGCCACCACCAAAAGTGCTTTTGGCAAAATTGCTACTGCTCCCTTCAATGCACTACTGAAGACATCAGACTATTGTTCAATCTTAAAAGCTTTAAAAGTCAACTGGAAAAGCATTTTACAGAGGAAAGCAAATGTAACCAAGATCCAAGCAAAGTTTTCAATGTTTCAATGTAAGCAGAAAGCACCCTACATCACTTGTATATTTCATAATTTATCCAGGCATAGATGAAGCTACTTAATCTTATGATATACAGCTACTGTCAGATTCCAAGTCAGACTACATAACACTGTGCTTACTTATTGAAAGAGCAAACAGCATAGTTTGGGGATTTCATTATTGTGCTATTTAAACTGTTAGTTTTGTTAAAATTAGTTTCATCTTCTTTCTGAAGCATCAAGTACAAGCATTGTGGATATTGTATAATCAGTAATAGGTATATTCTCCTTATATTGTTTCCATGATATAAAGCGCATGTTTTCCTTCCATAGCACCAAGTACATTTTGCAATATTTCACTCATTTTTGTGATATGTATGTTTATTTTACTGTACAATGTTTATGTATTTTGTCTTGACTTTTGGCCTTGGTATTTGCTGAAAAGTGTCATAAGGCCAGTCTACTTACCCAGTTAACAAATCTAAACAAATAAATAAATAAATACAACTTTCAGACTTCAAGCTTTACACATTTTGTAAGAATATTCTTGCAAGACCCCTTGAAACAGGTTTTAAAGAGTTTAGAACTACAATGCTTGAGAACAGTAAGCCATCAAGTCTGAGAGCATTGCCCCATTCCTCAGGTACAACTATAGTACTTGAAGGCTTAATTTACAAATGTTTGCAGTAGGTCAGAAAATGTTAAAAACATTTGCCATTTTGGATAATTTAATACAGACTAAAGAAGCTATAAACTAAACACTAGTACCATTTGTATTAATAAATTATTTGACTTATTTTATCTGTGGCCCACTTTGATTTTTAATTTTTATTTATTTATTTAAATTTCTTTTTGTTGAATCTAACCAATCTAATATTGGATGGAACAGTTTTTTGTTTGTTTTGTTGGCCTTTTGTTGATCCACATCTGCTTCATAGAAGTATAGTTACATATAGTAACTGTTGTATATGGGCAAATGCTTGATTTGTGCCACAAAGATTTGTTATATCTGTTTTTTTAATCTTGATATTTGTTGTCTTTTTGCTTTGTCAGATAAATGTATCATTGTATTAACTTATACTTATTTCCTGTGTACCACTGACGAGCTTCACTTGCTGTCTCATGGATTTTCTCTATTGTTATTGTCATTTTCATTGCTGGCTAGATGGTGGGCAGATCCCACAGAATTACAGCTCTTTCCAATTGCTTTCTCTGTCTTAGTGCTGAAGTGAAGCCAATCATTTCATCAAGTTCTTACACCAAGCCTTGGAATGAAGCCACACTTGCAAGGAGTAAAATACTGCCTAAGGAAGTCTAATGGGTTCACAGATATGATCTTGGCAGTGATGCATGCCCTTTCTTTGTTTCATGAAAGGTTTGCAGCTGTGCTTAGTTTGATGCACTGCAGTGTTTATAACCCACTTATTTTAACTACACATCTTATTTCTTTTCTTCTTTGTATCTTGAGTCAGGCCAGTGATTACTTTCACAGTTGTTACCGTACATAAGGTGTACTGCTGAGATTATGTCACTCTATGCTATGGCAGTGGTTGGACCCTGCCCTGCCTTAGTTGCATTTCTACAATGGCATAGTTACATTTTATGTGTTTATTTATTTATTTATATTTGTTAACTCAGGTAGTGCTGTAGCTCTATCGGACCATTTGAAGGACCGACTAGAGCTTGCAAACCAAAAATAGCAAGAAAGGAAGAAAGAAAAAGTGACAAAGAAGTAAAAAATGGATATAATAGAATAATACAATCACGATTTGCCTAAAACCAGATGTTCACAAAACAGCAGGCATGAAAAATGAACGCAATCATAATTTGCAGTATGGAAGTAAAAACTGCAAAAAATGTTCCATTTATGAACAGATTTGTTTGAAAATGATTACACTGCTATATCACACTAAAAGAAAGCACATTTTGTTAAAAGTAGAATATTTGTTATACTTGAGGAGAAATTAAGAATAACCCTGCTATTTATAAACATAGTTCATCTTTGTGCACTTAAGTGAAATATGCCAAAAGATGTGTATGAATGATGTAAATAGTTCATACTCAAAGATATTGTTTGTGGTAGTGAACACATCTATAAATTGCATACACAATATACATGGATAGAAGGGCTGGCAAAACAGTATAGTATTACAGTGCCTGAGGCAGACATTGCCAATGCAGGATGATACAGAGATGTGCTATATCCTGCTGTCATGCAAGTGAACATGAGCAATAGAGTAAAAACACTATTACACATGACACCTACACAATCAGTGCAGTCAATCAAATATCAGTATAATGACATAATCATAGTTATGGAACGCACAGGACACCAGTAGCTATGGAAAACATTTATCAAATAATATAAGCATCCTACAAAATACATACATACACACACACATTACAAAACAATATGAATAACACTATCAACTATGTCCAGTATATATAACGTTATATACATATTAAAATTTGAAATCCAGGACTAAGCATTCACCCCATATTTAAATCTTGTACCACTTATGTGCAGAACCAGGGAGCATAGCCTCCAGCCACAGTAACAGCTGCCATCTATGATGCCAAAGTGGCCTCAAAATGTGCCATGTGCCTTGGAAATTATGGACTGATGCAGGTCCTACCTGATGTGAAGGACTGAGCACTGCTGTGTCAGAACCACCTGATGGCACCAGACTCCATTAGAGTGGACTTCCACATGTGTATAGCAGGCAGGTCCAGTGTTCCATATCTAAAAATGTTATCATCATGTAGAGTTCATAGAACCCTGCCACCCTGCTTTGCTGTAGCACCTATCATAATGTCAGTTAAGTGCTGGACATCTTGCTGCAATATACCATGAGCTACCAGACACCAAGCATGCTGTTATGTACACCTAGCAAAAGACAGGCAAACACTATAGAAAAGGCCAGATAGTACGCCACATAACCCTGTACTATGGATGTGATGATGTACTAAAGTAGGGACAGACTAAGTCTATAAAACAGAAAACAATGCAGAACACAATGCCTGTCACAATCCCAGTATAAAAGTAGGTCAAATTATCATCAAGGCTGTACATACTACTTTCCACATAACACAGCTGTATGTAAATATTCAGTGCATAATGAATGCAACTGAGGCAAAATGGCATAACACGGTGCAGCCATTTGCAGGTAGCATGTACATACAGCCTATGCAGCCTGTACAGAGGTTCATACAATATGGTGGTGAGAGTGCAACAGAAAAATAAGTAGAAAGTACCAGCTAGATATGGATGGTTAGCATCTTTGCCAGTAGCACAGCCTGATATAGCTATGATTATGACCCATTTGACCTGAGTCTAAACAGCAGCTCAGGTGCCTGATGGCAGAAGCAGGGTGAATGAACATGAATATACTGGAGGAAGAAGGCATGCATACTCTGGACATCTTTATGAGATTGGTACCCAGATATAGATTAAGGAAACAACTGTGCTGTATTGCTTGTGGGTGGGTGAATGGGTTATCCTGCTCATGTCCGGAGAGTGGAAAAGGTACTAAAAAGCTGCCCTGGTAGCAGATGACAGCTGCATCATTGTAACATGGTACTGAGAGGGTACCCTAGTAGCAAATGAAAGCTGTATCACAGTGTGCAGGTCCCTTGCACTATGTGGTGATTATACACTGCCTAGGACATAGCTGTTCACAGATGCATGGCACAGGTATACATTACCTATAAAGTTAAGCAACAAAAATAATATATGAACTGTAGAGAGTTAACTAATAACACTTTAGTACATATGTTTTGCTTTCTAAGCAGTGACAGTCTACTATGCTAGCCAAATATGTGAAGTTTTCATACTCAATTAAGCAAGATAGTAATTAAAAATTCAATCTGTCATCCATTAAAAAACACATCAGAATCTTTCCCAATGAATAACCTTTGTATTAAATGATGCAATTTGAAATCATTTAAAGATTTGTTTCCTTTTTCCCCATTTATAAATTGGGCAAGGCTGATTGAGCCATAGGAAATTTCGAGGCCTATTATCAGTGGTGGCTGGTGAGAACAATTTCAACAGTTAGGTGTAGTTTGTATAATACTTATTTTGTTTGATACATTACAACAAAAATATGCAGAGGAAATGGCAAAAGCAGCAACGCATGTACTTTTAAAGCATATATAAGTGCAATGTAGAATAAATGGTGTACATTGTATAATATACAGTGTGATATTTAAAAACAAATAGTATTTTTGCATTTACTAAACAAAGACAATAATTGTGAAGCATGTATAGTTTTATAAGGGTATACTGATATGAAACAACAAGAAAAAAACAACTTTACAAGAAAGATTGGAGATTTGTAAGAGATGGAAGCCTACAAATGAGTCACTAAGTAGTTTAAAGCGGTTAGGAAGTTAACTGGTAGGAGGTGGTAGCAGAACTATAGTTGTGAGAGAGGAGTGGAGAGAAGGATTGTTTATATTAAATAAAAATCAAGAAAAGGGGAGAGAAAAAGAAATGCAAAAATGAGAAAACCGGAATATTATCTAAAAGAAGATTCAGAACATCATGAAACATTGTATGATATATTCTTATTTTAGTAACAAGCTTAACTCGTTTCTTCTTAGTTGTGCCACTGCTGCTGCATACAAAATACAGCAGTTAACCAAACAAACAATTTCTCCTTTGCTCTGCATTAATATGATTAGCTAAGGATGTTAGAAGGGAATTGTGCTGAATGTCCTGCAAATGTTCTAACATACTAGTTTTAAAGTTTCTACTAATTTTTTTAAGTTTATTCTAAACATGACTTACATACCATGCACAAACAGAACACTTAGCATTATGATGTGCCTTGCACTCCTCCTTCTCCCAGTGTTTGAGCTCATCTGCTCTTCAGATAGCTTTGTCTGTGGGGCAGAGAACCTTAAGTACATTGATAAATAGCAGGACATGCATATTTGCAGAACTAATACTCCAAGAGATACATAATATCCTAACCTGGTGGTGCAATGGGGTACCTACATTTATGCTTCATTAGACCTCACAGCTTTTCCAGTTCTCTTCTCCGCATATACCTCTTCTAGTACCTGCAGCTCTTCCCAGTCCTTAATAAGCCGTCAGTTACCACCCTATGCATACGTACACATCAGTGCAATCTTCTGGGAATGGTTGGTTTCTGAACATGGTATGATAAATCAGGAGGATACAGCTGATGTTACACCACCCAATCCATCAGTGCTAGGGCTCTTGGTATTATCTTTGCCTCCATTTTCTAAACTACGGCATGCTGGTTGTACACATGACAATGTCTGTCATTGCAGTGAGTATTGGCTGACCCACCTGTCAGTCATACCCGAGACAGGACAGTCACATTTGCTCTTGGCACTCATGTTGTGTGACAGGGGTCCATGAGTGATGTGGATGCAGTCCTTGATGGACACCGTTCTGCATGCTGCCATGTCTTTGCAAGCCCCACTACAATATAAAACTTGCATCTTCTTTGTGAATGCACAGTGAAGCCTAATTGCTTATACATACCACATTGCATTATATTGCATTTGCATGCCATTTTATGTGTATCACCAATGCAAAGCTACCACATATGCATGTGTGCATGGTAGAGGGAAGGCAGTATTGCCACACAATCTATCTCTTATCATGGCCAGCATAGGCTTGTGTGTTGCTACTTTACAATGCAGGCCATGAGATACTGACTGCTGTCTGCTTGTAGTTTATTTTGCATCCTGACCTGTACATAGCTTCTGTAATGGTGACACTACTTTCTAGACTCTTGCTAACAATTACTGCATGTGTTATTTCTGTACCACTATATAGTATACGTACTTTAATTCCAATACCATACTATGGTTATTAAAAATACATATAGTCGTACAGGTTTCACAACTTATCTTCAGCTGAAGACTTTTTCATTGACGGGAATCACATTTTCAGGAATCTTCATTGTCATGCCTCATATTCGTCTTGTGGTTGAGCGGGTGTGGTGTTCATGGTGGTGCATTCTCGCCATCCTTCTCACTGTCATGTTCTAGCTGTGTAGCCAGGACCTGCAGCATTATCTTATGTAGGACGCAGCAATCTAAAAACATAAGGCAGGCCTTAATGGGTATGCAGTGGAGTGCACCACCTGAACTATTCAGACATCAGAAACACATCTACAGGTACCCAAAACATTCTGTGTTATGCTTCATTTGTGGTAGTGGGTGCAGCTGTAGACATCCTGAGCAGTTGACAGTGGGAAGTATAGATGTCTAAGCAGCCATGGCTTCAGCATGTAGTAAATAATAAAATTCTACATTAGATGAGTGGAGATAAAGGAGCTGCTTTAGTAATTGTGGAAATTTAGAAACATAAGGAAAATATGTCAGGCTTATTGAATAATGAAAGAAGTTATTCAATTGCAGATATGTCTGATATTTAGAAAGTATAAATTGTGATTGATATGGTTTCAAGAGACCTGTAATTTTATGCACTTAAATCAGAAGACCTGATTAATTTTGCTATGTGGGGAGTCAAGTTATTTAAGTATTTTTTTTGAAATCCTGAAGTTGAACAAGTGTTCTAGGGACCTCATCCATTTACAACAAAAGTGATTATCACAGGGGACTAAAACTTAATCACTAGTAATGATACTTTAAGCTAAACTAAAGTCTTTTTATAAAAAAAATTGCACTTTGTTTACAAAATTAAAAACCCAAGCATTGACCATCCCCAGGATTTCATAAAATCCATGTAGGCACAGTGTAGAGCCTACATGGAATGCATCCATGTACATCTACGATTCCCCCTTAGCAGTGCACCATGCATATTAATGATGGCACGCTGCCGGGGGGGAGCTGAGGACCATGGATATTAAATCGGTGTAGGGAGATGAGTGTGAGGCTCCCTGTAATGCTCCCTGCCACTGTTTTAATGTTGTGAAGTGTGTCAACTGTCTAATAAGTCATTTGTATGATGTATTTTTTTTTATATTTTTATAATTTTTTTTTAACTGCATGTTTGCATGGCGTGGTGCAGAATGCAGCAATGCCAAGCTGTGCTCACATATAGACAACTGAAATATGGAAGACATCTAAAAATAGAAACTGGATGTAATTAATTATCATAATTAAAATTATTTATTTATTTTTTCATGGTGCGGTGTGGGGCGCAGTGCAGCAGAGCTGAGCAGAGCTCATAAATACATGGCAGACACCTGCCAGACATATAAAAATAGAAACCGGATGTAATTAATTATTTATTTACAGGTGTATTTAAGGATGTTTCCACAGCATGACGCAGTGCTCAGCAATGCTAACATGTAGCCTAGTAGTAGATGTGAAGGTATACTAATTTTGTAGCATCCAACTAACTCCGTTAGTAGAATTATGATCTTATGTGTGCTAGGTTCTGAGCTCGAGTCCATAGCAGGCAGAATATGGCTGTAAATAAATGTACTACTTTTCTGTAATATCAGTACAGTATTGTGAATTTTGGCACTGCTAAGCTTTGCTAGGCACTGGTCAATCATGGTAAGCAGTGCATAAACATACTAATGGCTACCAATGTTTGTGCAGTGCTAAGCCTTGCTAAAACCACTATTCTGTGTGTTTTTGCACTGCTTGGCTTCACTTAGCTGATTTGCGCACCACTAAGTGATGCATCATTTTTTTGAATATTGCTGAATAACTTGTAAGGGTGGGAAAACAGCCTATATTAAGCCCAATAAGCAACAATTCTGCAACAGTCATTGGAGTTCATTCAACTGTTGGTATGGCTGGCAGTGTTGGTGAAGTTGTGCACTTTCGGGTGCAGTGGTGGGGCATTCAGGTGTCCAGAGTCAGGGTCAGGCTGCTTATTAAAAAACATGAACCCCTGCTGATGCAGGGCAGATTCCAGGGCTCAGATTGTAAGGTGGAGGCCTGGGACCATTTGGCCAGGGAACTCACCAGCATCACTGGTATTCCCCACACAGGTGAGCAGTGTTGTCTCAATTTTGATGACCTGAAAAGGAAGAAGAGGGGGACCCTAGACACCTGGGTCCAGGAAGCTCGAGCTGGGAATGCTCCACCAGTATGTAAGTGTGTCTTCCTCTGTCTAACCAAAATGCAAGCTGAAGGTCTGCAAAACAGGTATGCATAATGGTGTGCTTCTCTCCCAACAGCTGCAGCTGACAGGGCTCAAAGTGTTGAGTCCCATGCCAGGCACCTGGCCAGGTTGCACCATGAGTATGGTAAGCACGGATTTGGTATGCCAAGTGCAGTGCAATAAGCAAGAAAAGGTAAAGCATTTACTGCATTAAAGTATACACAAGAAAAACTGCACTGAAATAAATGGGCATGTAGAACTGTAGTGCAATAAATGAGCAAAAAGAACTGTATTTCAATATAGTGTTAGCGATACCAATAACAGTAAGCAAACAGTTAGTTATGTACTCACGATAACGATTGATGTATGTGGTCCAACTCGCCTACACTCTTTACTGATGGGTTCGGAGCCGACAATTGGCTCTGACTCGGCCAACTATTTTCAAGCATGAAGTCTCAAATTGGCTGGGCTAACTGGTATCCCAGGATGCAACTCTCCCAAACCCCCAGATCTTGTTTGCATAAGTCGCAATCACTCCACACACACATAAACCCTAATAAGAGGATTATCGTCCCCCGGAAGGGAAAAATAAACCAATTCTGAAGGGTCTCGAAACAATTATCCTCCAAATCCATAGGCAGGGGGCAGGTGGGAGGGTATGCAAGAATGTAGGCGAGATGGACCACATACATCGATCGTTATGGTGAGTACATAACTAACTGATGTTATGTGGTCCTATCTCGCCTACATTCATTACTGATGGGACAGCGTCCCTAACTCCCCTAATCCGGGAGGCTCAAAGGAAAACACTCCTGAGAATTGTGGAACCAAAGGAAGCCCGGCCTCTAGATGTCATGTCCAATTTGTAGTGAGAGACAAAGGTATGATGAGAGGCCCATGTGGCCGCAGCACAGATGTCGTCTAAGGAAAGTCTGGCATGATAAGCTACTGAAGTTAAAACTGCCCTAGTTGAATGAGCCTTGACTGAGAATGGTAAACTTCTGCCTGCTGAAGAGTAAGCAAAGGTAATGCAATTCTTAATCGACCTGGAAATTGTGCACTTGGAGACAGAGAAACCTGTTCTATTCTCCGAAAAGGAGACAAACAATTGATCTGATTTCCTTGACAGTTTAGTCCTGTGTAAATAAAATCTTAGTTGTCTATGGACATCCAATTGATGAAATTTGTACTCCGCCTTGTCAGAGAAGTTGGGAAAAAACACGGGTAACTCAATGGATTGGTGTAGATTAAGGGTGGATGACACCTTGGGGAGGAAGGATGGGTTAAGTCTCAATGAAACCCTGTCCTTATGGAATATTAAATACGGGGGCCTAATGGACAAAGCTTGGAGTTCAGATACTCTTTTAGCTGACGTAATGGCTACCAAAAATTCTGTTTTCCAGGATAAAAATTTTAATTCGCAAGTGGCAGCCAGCTCAAAGGGGGGAGATGTGATGGCTTGCAATACTAGATGTAAATTCCCTGGCATAACGGGTGTTGACACAGGAGGACATAATAACCAGGCCCCTTTTAGAAATGCTTTGCAAAGTCTATGACTCATAAGAGCAGGCTCATGGAATACGTGAAAGTTAGAAATGGCGGCCAGCTGTACCTTAATGGTGGAAGAAGCAGAGCCTTGTCAGAAAAGCAAAGCTAAAAAGTCTAGGACCGCTGATATCGAGGCTGTGAATGGATCTAGGCCTTGTGACTGAGCCCAGATGGAGAGCCGCTTCCACTTGCTATAGTAAATTTTTCTGGTGGAAGACTTATGTGATGAAGAAAGGATATGGACCACCTCAGGTGATAAGGAATGTAGTCTAATTATTGATGGAAGTGGAGCAGCCAGGCTGTCAACCTGAGGGATTGTAGGGAGGGGTGTAACTGTCTTGACATATGAGTCAAAAGGTCTGGTAATGGATCCAGAATCCAAGGACTGTCCACTGCATACTGCTGAAGGAAGGGGAACCAAACTTGGTGAGGCCAGTGTGGAGCAATAAGAATCATCTTGCTTCCCAAACGAATGGCCTTCTGAATCACTCTTGGTAACAGGAAATGAAGGAAAGGTATAGAGCAGACCGGGAGGCCAATCATGGACAAGACCATCCCTGGGTGATTCCCCCTGTGGGGGGATCAGAGTGAAGTAGCTGCTGCATTTAGTGTTGATGGGACTGGCAAAGAGATCGCAGCAAGGCTGACCCCACCTGCTGAAGATCCGAGTCACAACTCGACTGTTCAGGGACCACTGGTAAGGCATTAGAATAGCTCTGCTTAGCCTGTCTGCTATCACGTTGGATTTTCCCGGAATGTGCATTGCCACTAGGAACTATTGGGATGACACTGCCCAATCCCACACTCTCATGGCCTCTCTGCAGAGTGGATATGACTTGGTTCCCCCTTGTTTGTTCAGGTACCAAACAAATGACATGCTGTCTGAGTGAACAGCAATCGTTCCTCTTGGAAGAAAGCTCTGAAGTGCTTGCAATGCTAACAGCACTGCACTCATCTCTAGGACATTGATGTGTAGGTGTACCTTGTAATCCTGCCAAGTGCCTTGGACCGTTCTGCCCAAATAATGCCCCTCCCACCCTATCTGGGAGGCGTCCGTGGTCACTGTGGCAGCCGGAGAAAGGGGGAATAGATTCATGCCCTTGTTCAGGTTGGGATGACATAGCCACCAACGGAGATCCTGCTTGCAATGATCTGTCAGATGAATCAGGTGAGAGAGGGGTAATCTTTGATAGGACCATTGGGCTGAAAGGAGCCACTGAAGGACTCACATGTGAAGCCTGGATAAGAGTATTAGCATGATGGTCGCCGCCATGGAACCCAGTAACTGAAGAACTAACCTGGCTGGGACCTTCTTGTGGGGCAAGAGAGCCTGGACCTGAGATTGCAACACCGTTATTCTTTCCTGAGGTAGAAAGGCCCTCATTAGAATCAAATTTAATTCTGCGCCTATAAAGACAACACACTGTGAGGGCAGCAAGGCAGATTTTCCCCAGTTTACTGTAATCCCCAACTTTTGACAGAGATTTAAGGTAGCCTCCCTGGCTTGGATGAGTAGATGCCTGGTGGGGGCGGAAAGGAGTCAATCGTCCAGGTAAGGAAACACCTGGTATCCTAGACGTCTCAGGTGAGATGTCACCACTGCCAAGCATTTGGTGAACACCCTGGGGGCTGTGGTGAGACCAAATGGCAGGGCTCGAAACTGGAAGTGACTGGCTCCCAGCCAGAAGCGTAAATGGATCCTGGATGTCTTGTTTATCTTGATGTGATAATAGGCATCCTTGAGGTCGATGGAGCACATCCATAATCCCTCTTCCAACAATGGGAAGATGGATTGAAAAGTGACCATTTGGAATTTGGATTTCAGGATGTAGTGATTTAATCGGCTGAGATCCAAGATGGGCCTCAGGTCCCCTGTTTTCTTTGGCACCAAAAATAGTTTTGAGTAGGTTCCTTATCCGATCTGGTCTGGGGGGACCGGTTGGATGACTCCTTTTCTTAGTAGCTTTGATATTTCTGATGCTACTTGATCTCTTTGACTGGGTGGAACATCTGGGATTCTTTTGATTGAGGGAGGAAGTGAAATAAAGGGGATGGTATAACCTCCGGCGATTATTCAAAGCACCCATCGATCCTGAGTTATGCTCTCCCAGGCTTGAAGATGCTTTGAAAAACGACCCCCGACTGGCTCCGGAGCAGCACAGCCGGGCAACCCTTCAAGGATGTTGATAGGAAGATCCGCAAAAGGAGTCACGGTCTACCAGATTGCAGGGGCCTCCTCTGCCCCTAGGACGGCGTCTTTCAGAATAATTTCCCCCACCTCTGCCTCTGGAGGGGGACTCACCTTGAGTGACTGGGAAAGACTTTTGTGATTTTTTTGAACCACATCTTCCCTCCCTCTGAGCCTTGGGATAAGGCCTAGAGGGAAGAGAAAAACGGGCCCCTACGGCAGATAAAGTCTTACCCTCTTGTTCACATCTAGTGAGAGTCTCTTTCACTTTTGGTCCAAAAAGAGAGAACCCATCAAAGGGGGCGTCCGTGAAGGAAGACTTGAAGGCCTCCGCAAAGTGACATAGGTGCATCCAGGCTTGTCTTCCCACACCCTTCGACAAATAAAGTCTAATAATTTGTCAAAGGGTGGAGACACCCAGGAGGTGGTAGCTTGAGCTCCAAAGGCCTTGAGGAATACCGACTCCTCCTCAGAGGGGGGCTTGGAAGACCAGTCTCCTCTCTGCCTCAATATCTCCAGGATATTGCAGGAGACGTCATCGGAGGACAACTTAGGGGACCCCTCTGCATCGTCGAGGTCGGTATCCAAGGTGATGGACTCGTCTTGGGAGTCTATGTGCTTCCTCTTGCACAACTTCTTTCTGGGAGGTTATCAGACACAGACTCTGAGGGGTCCCCAGAAAGTTGGGACTGCTCATGGGGGTGTCCTCAGGCCTTTGAGCTCCACTATCCACTGATAGGGGGGCATCAGAGGCTCGCGCCAGGGTGTATGGGGACAAAGTGGTAGATCCAAGTTATGTCCCTGACGATCTGGCCAGTGCTGTCCTCATGGCCTCAAATGCAGGTCCCCCCGAATCCGAGGACTGACCTACCTCCAAGGCTATGACTGGAGTCGGGATCCCCCAAGCCGAAGCACCAAGAGGGAGACTCAGAGCCAACAGAAGTCCTGATGTGTCCCCCTTGGGCCCAAACAAAGAAACTAAAGTGCCGAAACCAGATGAAAGAATCAAAATGGTTGGAGCCGACAACGGCTCCGATGGACCCATCAGGGGTATCGGAGCTTGCGTAATGACATCACTCGATGCTGAACACTCCGGCTCTGATGACACAATGCTCGGAGGAGGAATCATTGGTACCAGTAGAGGAATGGGCTCCGGAGCTGACTGGGTCGGAGCCGAAAATAATTTAGCTAACACTGGCGACTGGAGGAGCCTCTGAACCACCCTATCTACATCCAAATCAGATAATCGAGAGGATTTGGAGGCAACTGAAGGAGATGAGGATCTCCTGCCTATTGATTCATGATTAACGCTGGGTGACCGGCTCCGAATCGGTTCCAAAATGATCGGAGCCGAAGTCGACTCCAGCACTACCGAGACTTCCTGCGGCCCTGAAGCCAATGGAGCCAAGAAAGCTGGATCCAACACAGAACTCTTCTCCTGCGGCTCCGAGGATAATGGAGCCGAGGAAGTAGTAACCACTTTCAAGATATTCTCCGGAGGCTCCGAGGAACTAGACAAAGCCGGAGATCGTTTTTTTGACTTAGAGGATTTGGATTTGCCAGTAGATTCTAAATCCTCTTCAAAAGAGGGCTTGACCAGGCCCTTCAAGATTAGTTTATTTTTTCATTACTGCAGTACCCTAGAACTAAAAGAATGGCAGACACTGCAGGACTCCTGTAAATGTTTAGCGCCAAGGCAATAAACGCTGATGGCATGCCCATCAGTGATGGACATTTTGTAAGCACACTTTGAGCATTTCTTAAACCCAGAGGGTTTATGCTCTTTTTGTTCTTTAGACATTACCAGCAGAAATAACACACACAACACAATAGGATAGGAAGGTACACTGAGGAAAACACTACCCAGACAATGAAGGAGAGGGCTAGGTCCCTCAACGTAAACGGGCCTAGCCCGCCAAACACAAGGAAAAAATACTTACACTTTCTCAAACTGCCACAGGGCCAAACCACAGACACAACACAACTTAGCTATGAAAATAGCTTTTGTTTCTCAGGAAAGTACTATTCTGCAAAGAATTTTTTTAGTAAAAAAAAAAAGAGTACTTAGCCACAGGCAAGCATGAGACCACGTCCTGACACAACAAGTGGCAAACGAGATCTGGGGGTTTGGGAGAGTTGCATCCTGGGATACCAGTTATCCCAGCCAATTAGAGACTTCATGCTTGAAAATAGTTGGCTGAGTCAGAGCCGATTGTCGGCTCCGAACCCATCAGTAATGAATGTAGGCGAGATAGGACCACATAACATCTGTTGTTCAGCAAGATTGTGTTTTGTCAAAACCATTGCAGTAGAGCTGTATGCATTGATTGTCAATGGTAAGGTTGCTGCAGTCAAATGTAACACTGAAATAGCTGTAGCCAGCAATTCTAATGGTCTGCAAACTGTATTACTCAACCTAAAGTACTGTCCAAGACTGTATCCAGGCCAGTATTGGTCACATAATGCTCTGTCTTCCTCAGACATCAGGTAATAAAGGTATATAGGTGAAGTAGCCAAGTCCATGGGCAGATATTGTGTGTGGACTTCACAGGTATTTCAAGCCAATAACAGTAAAATGTGTTCACTAGCGTTGTTGATTCTAAACTACAGCTTTTTTCATATATGCAGTATATTTGATGCATGTGTGTTCTACAGTCACTGCAGTCTACTATAGCACTCTAATAGTACCAGAATACTAGAGGAATGCCCTGTAACTGGTATTGCACAATTCATACTAAAGTTCCAGGTGATCTCCAGGCAAGTACCAATCACTTCATAGTCAGTAGTGACTTGGTAGCTCAGTTTGTTAAATGCTTTGTATGCAGTACATTTTGCCACACACAGTCTCAGGTTCGAATCCAGTAGTAAATAGCACTAAATTTTCAGTATCAGTCACGTAATGCTCACATTTTCTCTCTCACTAGGAACACAGCAAATATGTAATAAACTGTTGGCAAAATACTCTATAAACACTCTGTTGTCCATGCTTGGAATAAGCTTCCCTTACACATACGTTCAATCACCTACTCCTCTCACTTTAAAAATGAACTAAAAATTTACCTTCTCAACTCCAAGACCTGCCCCTGCTGCCATGACCCAACCTAACCTACTTACACCCTTTCTCATACCTATTTTCCTTTCTTTCTTTCTCTCCCTGTAGGGGGGCATATACTGATTTTTTTTTTTCAAATGAAGATGAAGCAAAAAGTTTTTCTTTGTACATAACTACTGTCTCTGTGTGTGTATATATATATATATATATATATAATACTTGTGTTCCTTTTTGTTTTTGCATTTTATAATGCAAGCAGCTGATTATGGGCAAACATTATGTATGAGACTTCCATCACACAGAGCACACCTTTGTGACACAGTAGTAGTAGCACATTTCAACAGAGGAGTACTGCACTCCACCAAGTATGTCACTTTTTTGCATACAACAGGATGCAGACAGGAGGATAGAGGTATGGGCAAAAGGGATTGCAGCAGTAAGCCTGTCTTAGACCTGTGGTAATTACATGTCATTGATACCCTGATGTCTTACACATACAGGGGAAGTGCAATATATCAGGGTTGGATGTGGCACACTGGTGTTGCTGGATGTCCCAATATAGTGGTCATAATAGCACACTGCTGTTTGTCTGGGTCTGGCACTGGTCTTATGACATATTTTTGGGTGGCTGGCCTTAGAGGACATGCCACAGTGAGCCGGAGTGTTGGTTGTATGATCCTACAGCAAAATCTCTCATGGCATATGACATATGTGAGCAAGCACTGGATAGTGCCGGCCATTTTGTTCTTGCTGTATCTGTACATAGTGGACATCTATGTATTTGATCCTGTAATGTTTTTTCCCTTTTCCCTTTTGATATGTTTCAGGACTAATGTATCACAGAAGGCATGTCTCCTTCTCAGATGTAGAGAATGAACTTATTCTTCAAGGACTACAGCAACATCATCACATCCTCTTATCCGAGGGGAGGGATAACAGTGAACAGCGAGCTGCATTGTCTGGCATGTGAATGAGACTAGCCAACAAGACAGGACATATGAGCAGGTTTAACACTGCGCTATGGACATGGTGAATGCTGCATGACTAAGGGCAGCTGATGCAGCCAGAGATTGTGCTGTCACCAGTGGAGGGCCTGCAATGGAACAGCCAATCATGGCTACTGAGGAATTGCTGGTGAACCCAGGGAGACACGACATCTCCAAGACCTTGATTACACCATACATCATGGAAGTGGGTGCCACAGTGTCCACAGCAGAGGAGCATGCAGGTAAGCTTACTGTTATCACCACTGTAATACAGTAGCAGTTATTCTGTAAAGCACTACATACCTTTACATGGGTATCAGGTCTATGTGCTGGGGGGGGGGTTAACTCAGTTTATCAATCATATTCAGAATCAGAATGTCAGCAGTACATGAAATAACACAGTAGCTACTGTGAGATATATGCAGGTATTACCTTGTTGTGTGCAACATGCAGTGGTACTGAAATTATCTCACCCTCAGCTTTTTACAGGTCCATCAGGAGTTGTCCAAGGCTGTTTTCCTGCTTCTGGTATGCTTGTTACTGTTTTGTTATGGAACATACATTTGCTATTAAGGGTGAGGGCCAGGATAATACCCTATGTACAGGTAATGTGTGGTATAACCAGAGTAGAATGTATGTATGTTCCAGTCTGGAACAGTTACCTAAGTTTTCTAAAGTGGGTAATCACGGGATTGTAGTTCAATGAGAGCAGAAACACTTTTGCGGTTATAGTTCAGAGTGAATAGGCTTCCTGGTGTACATGAGGCAATTGATCCAACATGCCTTGTACATACTGAAAGGTCAATGGTACATACCTTAGGCACTGAGGCTTGTATTTGTATATATTTGTTAAGATAGCTGTACTGGGTTTTATGTGCTGTGTTATCAGGTATAGTGTCATATTGCATACCTAAAAGGTATATTGTACTGGCCAAGTGTCACACGATTTACCTGACGTGCTTGTTATAAAGGCCTTGAGTGGAATGTGTATGTTGTTGTGAGGAAGTCTGTTGTGCAGGAACGTGGAAATGAGAGGATATGAGAGTGGAAATGCAGTTGTGGATCCTCATTATTATGACTCATTGTGGATTTTGCATACATAATAGTGCAGGTAGTAATGTACTGCTTTTGTCTTGGTTTCCACAGGTAACCGGGGGGGGTCTCTTCAGACTCTAATGATGATGGTGGCCACAGTGAGGCACTGTTGGGGTTGTCATGGGCTAAATCTGTCCTAGAGAATGACATCCCTCTTCTGCTCCCATTGTCACCACACACAGTCAGTGTGCCCACACATACACAGTCCCCACATGACTAATATATGGGACAAGCAGAGGGTGAAGACACTGAACAGGCCAGTGTGGTAACTATGGTATCAGTGAGAGCTGTCAAGGTCCCACACAGGCAGATTGACAGGGGTGCTCAATGGAGGACTGCTGTCTGTCCACCACCTGTTGCAGATGTCACATCACGTGCCACACAGTCCATTTTTTGGGCCATAATGGTGGCAGAGGCACGTTCCAACTGGAACACCAAATGCATGCTTAGAGTTATGGGTGACTGCTGTGACATCTGTGACTGCCTCCATTGCACTGGGGACACCCTGGATTGGTTCACTGATGCAGTGGACAGATGATGGGCTGAGACAGTGTCTGTTTTGGGCCGCACATTGTCTGTGCTGGAACATCTGGTTGGAGTTGGGTGTTGGATCAGTGGATGTAGGTCAGCAACATAATCTACTGAGAGTCCATGTGATCGTGCACAGTTACACTTGCATAGTGGCAGTACAACCAGAGCTACAGAGGGGAGTGTGCTGTCCACAACACAATGTGGCAGGCCATAAGCACATGGTTCTAAGTGGTCCTGTAGGGGACACGGTCCCAGCAGACAGCTGTCACCATCAAGTACTAGCACGGCATCTGACCTTGGGCATGGTGGTGCCAGTGCAACTCCTGGCAAAGCCAGTTCCCGTGTTCAGGTTCATAGATGGTGAACTGTCAACTCTACCATGTATGGTCCACAGCTGTTCAACATACACATGTGTAGGGCTAGCACTGAGGTTGACTGTGCACACGCACACACTCACACACCACTGTCACATGCCGGTCATCTACAGACACACATGACACCTCTTTATATCACATCTAACCCATTACCCTTCCTGACTCACACACATGCTGTCAACCATTTGGGCCAGCCTTGGCCTCCAGCACCCTCACACATCACCCTGTGCAAGTGATGATACCTGTTTCACATCTATGTCATCCTTCCCATCAATGTAGGGAATGAAGCTATGTGTCTGATGCATAAGGTGACTATATTACTTGACACGTTCTTCTGTAATGCAGTATTGTGTACTTGTGTAATGCACCAACATACTTTTGTGGACCTTATGCTGTATGATGTTGTACTGGCAATATTGTTACACAATGACAGGTATGTATCAGACCTGTGTATGTTTCTGTTGCAGTAGTCTGAGGGGATAGCCTATATACAGGCAGGCCATAAGCACATGGTTCTAAGTGGTCCTGTAGGGGACACGGTCCCAGCAGACAGCTGTCACCATCAAGTACTAGCACGGCATCTGACCTTGGGCATGGTGGTGCCAGTGCAACTCCTTGCAAAGCCAGTTCCCGTGTTCAGGTTCATAGATGGTGAACTGTCAACTCTACCATGTATGGTCCACAGCTGTTCAACATACACATGTGTAGGGCTAGCACTGAGGTTGACTGTGCACATGCACACACTCACACACCACTGTCACATGCCGGTCATCTACAGACACACATGACACCTCTTTATATCCCATCTAACCCATTCCCCTTCCTGACTCACACACATGCTGTCAACCATTTGGGCCAGCCTTGGCCTCCAGCACCCTCACACATCACCCTGTGCAAGTGATGATACCTGTTTCACATCTATGTCATCCTTCCCATCAATGTAGGGAATGAAGCTATGTGTCTGATGCATAAGGTGACTATATTACTTGACACGTTCTTCTGTAATGCAGTATTGTGTACTTGTGTAATGCACCAACATACTTTTGTGGACCTTATGCTGTATGATGTTGTACTGGCAATATTGTTACACAATGACAGGTATGTATCAGACCTGTGTATGTTTCTGTTGCAGTAGTCTGAGGGGATAGCCTATGGATGCACGGCAGCAGTGAAGTGACACAGCTGGCATGGCAGCACAGCAGAAATATGACTTCAGCAAGGTACAATAGTGTATGTGCATGGCTTCATAGGTTCACATCTATATGACAGTCTACCAAAGACAATGGCGGTGGTCAGCGTACTCATACATTCATAATTTGTGATAAGGTCTGTTACAGGGCAAGGTGTGATCTTGCTGGAGTTCATATGCTGCCTATCTGTAGGGAGTGTAGTAGATGACTCACTGTAAGGACATTAACCTACTACGTAATGTTAGTATTGCATGCCTGTGGTGGACATTTCTCTAGCAGACATAAATACAGCCTTGAAACATACCCTGCCTAATGGTACACAGAGCACCTCAGTGCATCTCAGAACATGCTATCTGTTTAAGTGCCTGGTCTGCTGTCATCACACACAGCTTCTGCCTGAGTCCCTCTTGGACTGGGGCAATATGGACTGGTCATGTACCTAGGGGTATACAGATGTCTCTGATTGTGAGAGCTGTATGGCCATTATGCTAGTTAAGTTCACACATGCTATGGCCCCATAACATGATGTATACTGCTATAACAGCCTCACTCACAAACATGGCCATATTCAGGCTAGCACCACTTTCACTCACTGTATATAGAACATGCCAAGGTACACATATACTACAAGTTGGCTGTACGTAGATTAGAACTCTTATCTATGTACTGGTACACACTACAGATCACAGTACCTTATGCACGCAGGACAACTCATGTCTGCCAGTACTATCAGTTTAGAACATATAATGCTTGTTGATATAAGCAAGCCTTGTTGTGGTCAGTCATTTGAGGCGCCACATCAATAGCTACAAATAAAATGATGAAAAGCCCTACTTACCTCTACTTTAGATAGGTTAATACACGTATACCATATGGATACAGACACACACCATGTTGAGCAGAATGGGATTAGAAGCCTTACCTATCTACACTTATACATTACAGATCACCCTACTTATCACATGTGCCACAGCTTAATTTTTGCTTCAACCTTGTCAGTTGGTAGTCTTAAGGTGGCTGACATCATCAGCCCTTGTAGAGTAGGGCAGTATGGAAGCTGGCAGCAAGTTAAGGGCCCAAAATGTGCATTACCATTACAGGTGGATACCCCATGAAGGCATGTCTGTTGTTTTGCAGGGGTATATATATATATATATATATATATATATATATATATATATATATATATATATATATATAAGCTTAAATGTCTGAATCCATAACCAGTGAACACACTTTAACGAAAGCGCTTTCATCAAAAAAGCGTTTTCGTTAAAGCGTGTGAATAAAAAAAAAAGACACTACATTAACGTTTCTGCAGGGGGGCTTCGTCCCCACCCCCTACTTTAATATTCTCCCTCCGAGACCGCACAACAGTGGGGAAAAGGGAATTTTCCCTTATCTGCACCCTAGTACAGCCTCAGCAACAAGCATACTTACGCGAAAGTGCTTCTTCGGTGAAAAGTACTTTCGCGTAAGTATGCTCACCCTAAATGGGTTCGGATGTTTGATTTTTCAATCAAACGTCCTAGATTCATATACACACACACACACACACACACACACATATATATATATATATATATATATATATATACACACACACACACACACACACACACACACACACACACACACACACACACACACACACGTGCACACAGTCGGCTGCAGTGAGATTAGAACCCCCACCTATCTAGGCTTATACACTACAGATCACAGAACTTATCACATGTACCACAGGTTGAATCTGTTGTATATGTTATTGCAGACACAGTACTTGTGCATTACACAAACTAGGCTTGTGTTGAACAGCATCTGCGGCCTGCAGAGTGATAAAGGTTCGTACTGTTATCTGCATCTCGTATCTTAGCAGTGAGATACTGATGTTATCCTAGCTATGTGTGTACAGTTACCAGTATGGCCATATGTGGCTGCTTGCTTTTATAAAGGTGACACTATGGCCATGGACAATGTGCCCTATCCATATATGCGCTGATACCATTACACATCACACCATCTTCTCACCTGTGTCTGTCAACATGCTGACATCCAGCAGGTATAGGGGTCTGTAGGTAAGTGGATAATGTAATGTTGCACCCTTAGTTTGAATCCTTTGAGCAACATTATGGCTGTGTGATAGTGTAGATGTAATCATCATTATTAGGGTATGTCGGACAATGCAGACATCCACACACATATTTCTGCATATAACAGCGATGTATATATAAATGTAGCTGTGTGTGTGTGTGTGTACATATGATATGTATATGTATTCTGTAGATATATGGGGGGAGTCTATATATCATTTTAATATATATAGCTATTTATATCTATTTGACACTACATAGCGATAGATATACTATGCATGTGAGAGAGAGAGAGAGAGATACTGACAGATGGATATGTATACGTATATGTCTGTATGTGTAGATATTTATACATAATAGGTCATTTCCATGAAAGGTCAACAGAATTGCGCTAATTTTTAGTACATATACAGGGATGCCCAGTGGGGCTGCCAGTGCTTATAATGTGACTCCAGGCCACACCTACCTGTATTCCAGTCCGGGATTTTGTATGTTACAGACATTAACATCCGCCCCTGTTTCTGCCGTACTGCACTTCAGTCAAAATGTCCATAGCATTCCCTAGCTGTCTGCTGTACTATATGTGTTACTGAGGTTGCTAATGTTACACCAACAGACTGACAGTCTGCATACTTCTCAACTGTCCTGATTTTCACAGAATGTCCAGAGTTTTGCCTCATATGTTTGGTCTGTTCATCACACATTTGTGGTCTTCTGGTGCTTTATTGTATGTTGACATCAATACATTCTACTAACTATAGACAAATAATGTGACTCAGACTTTATATACATTGTTATATACATATATATATATATATATATATATATATATATATATATATATATATATATATACTACTGCAACACCTTTACTTCCAGCAAGGTTTATGTGACCAATATTTAAACTCTGTCCCTATGTTTGGCCCTTTGTCCCCCCAGTCTTTCTGGCTTTGTGCAGATTTCTTGCACTGAGACGTTGGGAGGTTTGACATTCTAAAACATCAACATCCTACTACCTCACATGCAAAAGTGAGTAATTCCAGATTATAACCATCAATACCATCACCCATGCTAGCTTCCCTAGTCCACTGACCCACACAGGTCGCTAGACAGAGAGGGGTCATCCATCACACAATCAACAGCATACATATGTACATTGTTATCCTGCATGAAGAGATACATACAATGTCTGAGAGCTATCTATGTTACAGCCCTGAGATTGCCTGGTTCACAGCTATACCATGGCTGATCTTCTGATAAAGCAGTTATATGAGTACACTGCTGTGCTGGGGATGTGGGAACAACAGCACATGATCAGCTTGGGTAGACAGTTGTCCACATATCATGTGTGACCACTGTTTAATATCTCCCTTGCCTGATGTCATGAATATTCCAGCCATGAGGCCTAGTAAATATTAAGGAAAACATACTATTGGACTGGGTATCAGTTGTCCTATGTGGATGTTAACTCTGACCAAATAACCTACTATATTTTTGTGCATAACAACAGCAAATTCATACATATGATACCTTATTATAGTAATCTTTACAATTAGCATGTAGGTTAGAGACTTACCTTGAGAATCTAGCAGTTGACAGAACTGTAGTTCAGGGCGCACTCTGTGTGATGCAAGTGGTACACAGCCAATACATGGATAGGTACAGGTTGTGTGGGTTGCCTGGCATCAGCTATTTTATTATATGTATGTGAGTGGGAGGATGGTTTCAGTCGCTGGAGCCCTGGGTTGTCAGTGTATGTGCTATGCGTTGTTTCTTAGCCAATGGCAGGGCATACTGGGCACACCTATGTTTGCCTACAGGGACATCATCAGGGGGCACTTCCTCTGAGTCCTCCTGTGAGCATGGCTGTGCTGACCTAGGCACTGGTGAGGGGCTGTGTATCCCTTCCCTATGCTGATCCTGCAGCAGCTGCTTCCACAGGATCATGTTGTGTAGCATGGCACATACTATGAACATATGTGCACGTGTGACTGGAGAGTACTGCAGGGCTCCACCAGATAGAGTGAGGCATTGGAATCAACCCAAACACATGCTCAATGATCTTCCTAGTTTGTGCGTGTGCCTCATTATGCTTTCATTCACGAGTGTGTGTGTATTTCTGATGCATGTCATCATCCACGGTTCCAGTGCATAGCCAGCATCCCCCACTAAATGGCCATGTGTGTGATGCATGCCAGATATGGGAGTCATGATAGCTGCCAGGGCTGCCAGCGCACACAGATTTATGATAATGCTCTGGGCATTGCACATGACCTGACAGTTAATGGAGTGTTACCCTTTGCGGTTGACATAGATTCTACCCTCCTCACTGGGTGGTACATCGATGTGTACTTGAGTGAAATCTATGGCACCATAATGAATCTAAAACTGTTTATGCCCATGTTGGCAGCATGGTGCAATGCGCACACTGTAAAAAAAACACATAGGCTTTATTAAATTCCCCCATGATTTGATAGAAGTATATTAAAGAATTTATATGAGTTGCAATGGGGGTAGTAATAGCTCTTGTTATACAAATGTGGTCTTGACCATTTAGAAAAATAAATTTGCATTGATAACAGCATAGTCTCCTCTTATTTCTTTGAAAGCCATTTTATTGCTTTTTGATATGGATAAGTGCTGAAGTGTCATTGAGTGGGTTTTTTGACCCCAAGAAAACTGAACTAACATAGTATTATGCCTGTTACAATAAAATTGCCAGATTTTCTGCCAACTTTCCATGTAGATATCATCACTGCACTGGCCTATGCCAACTAAACTGGCTAGAGCTACCTAATTATCTAACTCCTACCCAACTCTCTATGGCCCATAGCATAATATACCAACCTGATAAATGCTCTGCACTCTGTAATCTACTTCAGCCACAAACTAAAAACAAACATCTAAGATCCTCTGACAAATTTCTATTACAAGTCTCAAAAACTCACAATTACTATGGAAATGCTCTTTACTCTAATCAAATCTCCAGGACTTGGAACTTAATGCCCCAGCACATCCTAACCACTGCCAATTCCTCACAGTCTTACCTTCCTAAAGTCTTACCTTCTTAACTCTTGGCTTTGCTCTTGTCTAACTCCTGGCTGATTCCATATGCATTATTTTCCAGAGATCTTTTCAAATGTTGTACAAACATTGTATCTAAGTCTACCTTATCTTCACTACCCTTCTCCACTATTCACATTTTCAGTCCCTCTTGTATGTTATTTACATCTGTCTTACTTTCACCCTATTTTTCCTTTTCTCTACCTTATTTAGTGTCTGTTTAACCAGAAAGTGCATATAATATAAAACATATGATGTGTTGTTTAACACAATAATGTATTACTAACACTATCATTTTTTATTTTCAGTTTGTTCTCCTTGTGCTCTAATTTCCTTGTTTACAAGTTTTTTCATAACTTTTTTATGCTTTTTATAACTTTGTTATGCTACTTCTGTATAAGATTTAGATTATTTATCTATTATTTACTTTTGCACATATTGTGGCTTTTTCCTCTGGACATCCACTGAAAATGGGCCTGTACCCAGTTGGACTATCCTGGTTAACAAACGTAACATAAATAAATAAATAAATAAATAAATAAATAAATTATATTATGACTTCTTATTTGAAATGTTATTTGCTGAAACAGCAAATATGACAGTTTATATGTTGAGGTGTTTAAGGAGGACAACAGTGGCACACTGTACACTAAGGTGCTCAGAAAGCCAGTAAGTAGTAATATCCACGCATACTATTCAAATGCCCATGCAAAAGGTTTGAAGTTATATATAATGAAAAGTCAGTTAATTAAGTAATCTTGGTAGATCATGGTGAATGAAAATGTTTAGTAGAAACAGGTTAATGCAGATATTTTAAAACAGTTGCTACATTAAAGAAGTTGAGCATATAGGAATTAATTGAAGAAAAGGTAGAATTTCTATGATCCTTTTATAAATAAAGATGCAAGTCAGATATAAATAAATTATTTGTAAGTGAACCAGCAAGGTCTTTAACATTTATTATGAATTTAGAATCTTAAAGATATAGTTGCCATGTTTTGCAAGTTAACAGCACCTTCTATCAGATGATGGTGAAAAGCCTCTATTTGCACATAATAGAGTGTGTTTTAAAAAGCATGTTTGAAAAAGAGACATCAGTAAACATGACAAAAAAAGGAAACTATGCTTGAGGGTTATGTAGAATGGGCCTTTTCATGAGCAACTCAAAAATCTATCAACATAAAGAACAGAAATATTGAACATTTGACATACTAAGTTTTTTGTTTTATTTCTTTCCTCATTATTTTCTCTGATGAGGAACTGAACTGGTAATCACAACGATACAATTACACATACTGGTTGACAAAAAAAAAAAAAAAAAAAAAAAAAAAGGGTGCATACTTTATTTCTACTATGTTTATATACTATGTAACAATTATCATTCCTTCATTGTTTGTATTTCATGTTTTTACTGTTTGGAGCTTTTCTCCTCGGGCCTCTACTGAAAATGGAAATATATCCAGCTAGACCAGCCCGGTCAACAAATGTAAAATAAAATAAATAAATAAATAATTATGTTCTTTGTATTTGAGCCAAAATATAGCTGCTCTTCATTTTGCCTAGGAAAAACAAAAAGGAAACTAGGACAAAGGATAAAGGAACGTGCATATGCAATATCAGCAAAAACAAACAAAAATGTGTATAATATAAGATTTAGATACACACAAAGCTACTGTTGACTTAAAAAAGTTCATCTTTCCTACTTGGAAAAGTGTTTGGAAATAAAAGTAGAGGCAACACCGATTATGTCTGTAGAATAACAGAATTATTGATGAGTGTTGTTAGGAAGCAACCAACACCCAAGTTTAAATGAGTCAGTTGGTGCTCCCTTTGGAAATGTCAGCGCTTGTAATATCAAGTGCTGAGGAGCCAATAAAAGACTGAAAACACTTGAGAAAAGCAAGTTTTAAAAAGCACTCTTTTCCTTAAAACTTCTTTTTGGGGGGGGTACCCTCACACACCCCAAACTTATATATACCAACTCCAAAATTGCCATACCTGTGAGAAAAAGGGTACATTCCAAGAAATAGCATTTCTGACTTAAAATATGTAAACATTATAAATAATAAGAAAGGGCCAAAATTTACCAATGTTACTGAATATGAGAATGTTTTACTTCATGAATTGATTGATGACAGTGACATTCGGGATATCAAACCCGACAAGGGTGGTGGGGTGGTAGTTATGAATTCTCTTGACTACCAGGATAAAATCAGTGGTTTGCTTTTTACTGATAAATATTGTGAAGTGTCAAGAAATGAAATTAACGTGGCATTTCTGAGAGTTGATTTACTTTTGTATGATATGCTTTTGCAGTATGAAATTAACAAAGATGGCTATGATTTTATGTTGAATGACAAACCACCTTTGGCTAGTATTTTTGGTATACCAAAAATATACAAGTGTCTTGAACACCCACCCCTCAGACCTATTGTTGATGGTTGTAGGTCAAAAACATACTATATTGCCAAGTGTATTGATAATAAGATTAGAAATGGTATATTTAACAACATTAAAATATTAAAGGACTCATGGCAAATTTTGGATAGATTAAATCATTTACCTTTTAACCATAATGGATTTTTTGTGATCATGGATGTTCACAATTTATTTTCTGTTGTACCTCATGAATTGGGTTTAGCATGGTTTGAAAAGGAATTATATTCAACTAAAACATTGAATAATATGACAGTAAGTGCTTGTACACTTATGGAAGTAGTTTTAAAGAATAATTTTATTTTCTTTGAAGGACAAACTTATAAACAGACCACTGGGGTGGCAATGGGGGCGGCTTGTGCCCCCAGTTTCGCAAATTATGTCATGGCTCACTGGGAATCTAAATACATTTTTGATAGTATATATTCCCAATGTTGGTCCATATATCTTAGATTTTTGGATGATGTCTTTATATATTGGACTGACACTGAGGACAAACTGAATGAATTTTTGATATATATATAAATAATACGTTTGAATTTTTAAAGTTTTCATTTCATTATGACCCAATTTCTATTTCTTTTTTAGATGTTGAGGTAGGAAAGGATTTTGAAAAACAATGTTTTTATTCTAATCTATACAGGAAACCAACCTTTTCCAACTCATATCTTCTTTATTCTAGTTGGCACCCCGAACATCAAAAAAAAGCAGTGGTAAAGGGGCAGCTGGTTCGGGCGGCCCGAATGGTTACAAAAAAATGAACAATTTATTAAAGAAGCTGATAAGATAATTGATATGTTTCGAAAAAGGGCTTACCCAGAAGGTCTATTGAACAGGGTATATAATGAAGTTATAATTAAAAGACAAAATTGAACTTATCTGCCCATTTTGGGTAGTCAGATAAAAGATAAAGGACATCATATCAATATAACAACGGAAGGTAATAAATACACACTCAGTTTCATCACTACCTTTAATCTAGATAGTGAATTGATTTTTGGTAGCATCTGTAAAAATTGGTATGTTATGTTTAAGAACAATGATTTGGTGGACAAAGTGGGTCCTTTACCTACCGTGGTTTATAAACAGGATAGGTCCCTAAAAGCCAGATTAGAAAAAGGGAATTCCTATAATACAGGTACAAGACAGGTTCAATTTGGTACAAGAAAATGTGGTTGTTGTTCTTAATGTGCCTATTTAAATACTACTGATAATTTCTGTATTAGGAATAGAAAGTACAAAGTAAAGGGACAGTATTCATGTAATACCCCTAATGTTGTTTACCTTGTACAATGTAATCAATGTCCAGCATTTTAAGTTGGAAAAACCAGTAGAAATTTTAAGAAGCAGATATATGAACATATTTTAGATATTAAAAACAAAAAATGCACAAACGCACTTTACAGGCATGTAGAAAAAAATGATAATCATAATTTTAATTTTTTAATTATAGAACAGATACAAAAGGATTTACAGGGGTGGATAATAAATGAACATTTAGATAGACAGGAACTTAGATGGCATATTTTATTGGATGCCTGTAATTATCCTGGGCTAAACGATTGTTGTTCAATTACCCCCCTGTTAAAGCTATTGGCTTATAGTATTAAATAATAATGTTTGTGTCTTTTGGCTTTTCCTGGTTAGGGGTCACCACAGCGGAACTCCAGTCCGCTAATGATTTAGTAGTTGATTTTTATGTGCCGAGTTACCAGCCCTGATGCGCAACCTTCAACGAAGGAACGCCCATTCATGCATGTCTCCATGCAGAAGACACTCTAGCTGTGAATCGAACTGGACAGCGTCTTACTGTGAGGTGACAACGCTACCGCAGCACCACCGCAACGTATAGTATTAAATAATAATAATTTTAAAACTTTTAATCTCTTAAAATTTTTAATCTCTTAACTTTTTTATAAAAATTGTTAGTCTTGCTTTAAATTAATTAATTTATAACATCATGTTAATTAAGAGGGGTATATATTGGGAATGTTTTTCTGTGGATTTATGTTGTTCTGATGAAGATTTTTGAAAGCGCTTGACAACTGTGTCTTGTTAATAAAGAATTTGTTGGATGTTTGCTGCTTTTCCTGGAGTTTGTTCTTCAACTTTGTCCTACTTGGAAAAGTGTTTGGAAATAAAAGTAGAGGCAGCACCGATTATGTCTCTAGAATAACAGAATTATTGATGAATGTTGTTAGGAAGCAACCAACATCCAAGTTTAAATGAGTCAGTTGGTGCTCCCTTTGGAAATGTCAGCACTTGTAATATCAAGTGCTGAAGAGCCAATAAAAGACTGAAAACACTTGAAAAAAGCAAGTTTTAAAAATCACTCTTTTCCTTAAAACTTCTTTTTGGGGGGACCCTCACACACCCCAAACTTATATATACCAACTCCAAAATTGCCAAACCTCTGAGAAAAGGGTATATTCCAAGAAATTACATGTCTGACTTAAAATATGTAAATCCGTTCTTTCTGCCATGCAGTCTTCATATTACAGGACTCGCCCTAGCGGGTCCCAATATTTCAAATGGTTACCGTCAATTAGTATTCAGTATTACACTGCTGTTTGATTTAACATGAATTCTACCTTTGCACACAGTTTAAAAATACGTTAAGAGTTTAATAAAAAACAACTTTAATTATCTCATTAAATGCATTTAGTTCACTGTTGGTGCTTTTGTATAAAGTGATATGATGTGAAGACTATTTGCTTGAAGATGTTTGAGTTATATTATGGATGAAAAGTGCTCATGTTTTAATAAAGTCTGTGTTTTGTGCTATATGTCTTTTTTATTACCTTTATTTTGAAAGTATACAAATTGCATGAACTATGTTGACGTTGATTGGTTTTTGCTACAGTAAGAGATTAATTTTTAGTATAGAGTTAGTGAATGACCAATGCATTTTTAGAGGTATTATTACCAGTTTCTTCTTTTATTTCCTTCTTTATTTTCTACTCAGTTGTTTAGTCATCTGAGTATCCTACAACAGGATTTATATCATCTGTTGCAGTTACTGAGAATTCTCTTTGAGACATTCTATAAACCTATATATTTTTAACAGCTCAAGCTGATAATGCCACTAAAATAAAATAACTAACTAAATAAATAAATGAAATAAATAAAAATGGCATATAAAATTAAAAAAAAATATTAGGGATAACGTTTTTCGCCCATAGCATAGTTTTTTACTGAATGAATGTCAGTTGACCACTCATCCTTAAACCTGATATATGAGCTCTACTCTTTGTCACTGACTATATTAAAAGATCCTCAGTGCCTGTCATGATGGTCAGGCTTTCCTCAATTTCTCCCTCTTTTGCAAGTTTGTGTGATCTCAGAACTGGTGTATAGATAGTTCAGGCATGTAGAGGCTTAGACCTGCAATTATTTCAATTATGAAACCCCCCCGCAATATATTTCTATAACTATCTATCTATCTATCTATCTATCTATCTATCTATCTATCTATCTATCTATATATATATATATATTGTTTTTTTTTCTGTGTGTGTGTGTGTGTGTGTGTGTATATACATATATACACACGTATATATATATATATATATATATATATATATATACACACACACACACACACACACATATATATATATATATATATACACACACACACACACACATATATATATATATATATATATACACACACACACACACACACACACACACACATATATATATATATATATATATATATATATATATATACATGATAGACAGAGAGAAGGGGATATATATATATATATATATATATATATATATATATATATATAAATCCAAACCAGCCCAGAAGTTGAAAATGTTGAAACACAGGTGCCCAATAGGAAAGTAGATGGAATAAAGAAGCTGAACCCCGACAAAGTAAAATCTTTTTTTAATACCAAATGGGGAGCGCTTTCGCAAGAGTAACCATTGCTTCATCAGACAGTTAATTCAAACAGAAACAGCACTTAAATACTTTAATTCATTACTAAAACAACCAATCCTACCACTCAAAGTTAATTCAGAACTCAGTAATCATTTAATTACTATGGTTACGTTTTGCCCTTAGTTAATTGCTGAAATCAGAAAAACTCTGTTTACAAACCATATGCACAAAGTGTAAAGACAAGGACATGTGGATAAATATAAATAAAATACATAAAAAGTCAATGAATAAATATATATACTCATGTTCCCCATTTAGTAACTGCTTATGTGCATAGATATAAGCATGAATATATATATAAAAATATATATAAAAGTATAAGCAGTACACACTCAACAACTTAATGAATACTTAATTAATACATATATACTGCCTAATAAATGCACATGTTGTCCACCTAGTAAATACATATGCTTTAATACATGCATCTCAACAAATGCTTGTCTTTAATGATATCTATGCTAAAAGCAGCTCATAAAATACTGTCATATTGACCCAAAGCCCTGTATGTGTTTATGTGGTCTTCTCTTGTTAAAATGGTATTATTATTTTATTTTAACCTTCTAGATTTTAGCACTGGCTTCAATGGAACACTATCGTTCAAACCCAAACCTCCTATGTGCTCCTAAATGCAAAATCCATTTTACTTCCATATTTTCAATACCCAGTTAGGACCTGGTGCCTTTTGCAATTTTCGCTAGCAATGAAACTTTCCAGTTCTTTTACAGAAAAAGGACAAACTAAGGAGTTTGTCTGCTCCTCGTCTAGCCATAAAAAATCAATCATAAGCAGGGACTCTTCAGTTGTTGTTAGAATACTGTTGTTGCCTGGGTTTACAGATTAACTTGAAACATCAAAACATTCTAATAATGCATAGCAGGACATCTAAACATGGGAATATGTGCCAACCTTTGCATACCAAATATGGAAGTGGGATAAAACATTGATTTAAAACACTGCTTGTGATTCATTTGCATTTTAAGTTTAGCTCATTTTCCCTACATTACTTGTTTATTGGGACTAGTTACTGCTGTAATAAATGGGTACCAGGGACATTTAACAATAATGCCCAGCCTGCAGTTATCTACAAACTTAATCAGGAAAATGGCCAGACTTCCAGTCTGGTGATTGTAGAAGTAGGTGCTGAAAAAGAGTGGTCCCATCACTAAGTTACCTTTATACTTTCTGAATAGATGGTTTCCTCCTTAGTTATGTAGATTCTGTATTTCAACCTGTTGTCTATCCATCTCACCACATATGGATCTACTTTCAAGGTTTATTTAATGGCAGCATGGGGTATACTGTTAAATTCTTTAGCCATATCCAAATAAGTTGTGTGAGCAAGATGACCACTGTCTATAACCTTTGTAACACTCTTGAAGAAGTTAACTAAACTAAGTAAGATCGTCTTTTGACAAAGCCATTCTGATGTTGGTCTAGCTTAAAAGGAATTAAGATATCATAGTTTATTAGGTCAGGTATGATGCATTCCATGGCTCCACAAATCAGACTCACCAGACTAAAAGGTCTATAGTATCCTGGATCCATGATAAGCATCATCACTTACATTTACTATACTTCAATGCCAAATCTTTTAGCTAAGCTCAGGTTTTAAAAAATTAAGGAGGGGCTCCACAGGGGCATGTTTGCCACTATGTATTAGGCATCTAGGCAAATTATCAGGTATTATGGAAGTATTAGTTTTGGTTTTATAGAGTATCTTTAGTATGTGTTCCTTTGTGATACTAAGAGGGGTACATTATTTCAGAATTTATGGAATTAAGATGGTTGTATGAGGGGTACACTAAATTTGTCTGCAGGAATATTTGTCATGTCTACTGGGTCTGAGTGAGTGTGCCATTTTGGATAAGTTCGAAACACCGATGGGCATTACTTATTAGCTTTTTCACGTGACTAAATAAAGACTTACAGATATCTTTGGCTTCAGAAGCTAAATTAAGTTAATGCTTTGCTTTAATGCTTTGCTTTACTAGCTCTGGTATTAACTTTTAGTTCCTTACTGATATTCTTGATATAATCTTCAATATGAATTTTACACCTATTGTATGATTTAAAACATTTTTCTCTTGCTATAGAGTTTATTTAAGCTGGTGGACCATCACAGTGGTTTGTTCTTAAACTCCACACTATATTTGACTCTAGTAGTCAACAGCCATGCCCACACACTTATCTATGTGGGATCACAAATCTTTTATATAAATAGCAGACATGTTAGTGTCGTGTCTGTTACATGTGAATTTGGATAAGTCATCATAGAGACTGAGGAAGTTTGTCCATTTGAAAGTCTTGGATTCAGAGTTATTGACTGCAGGGATTTTAGATATTCTGTAAGAGAAGATTGCAAGTTTATGGTCAGACTTGACCAGGGATGGAAAAACTAGAAAGGTGGTACAAGTAGTGGCTGATTTATTATCTATTGGTAATGACTAAAACAATACTAACCAGAATCTTCAGATGAACACACTGAAAGACTAACATGTTGAAATTCACATGGCTGAAAAAAACGTTGAGAACTGAAACGTCCTATGACTGAGGATCTAGGAATGAGTTTTAACATGTGTCTTGCAGGGGGACAAGTTCAAGAGTTCAATATTTTGGGTTGCAACATTCTAATCCCTTGGCATGACCATCCCAGGACTCCAGACAGTAACACTCTTGTCCTCAGCTACACGAGAGTAAGCTGTAGCAGCTATATTAGTTAGGACCACATCAAGAATATTATGTTCTCTAGTTGCTTTGATTCAGGCAATTTTTATTTATTAAGTCTAAGAATCTCTAAACATACCCAGCTTTGGAGGTATAGGTGTTACAGTTTATTGAGGGTAGTCCCAACATAAAGACATTTTTATAACAGGTAGCTCCTCGGGCATACTTAGGGATCTTATGTAGTCATCAGTGGATATGGAGGGGCCCTGTGCCAGGGCATAAGATGACAATTTGTCTTGTTAAGGGTGAGTTGGAGTTCTCACTCTCTTTGTGGGTCTTTGGAAATCTGTCTAGAAATGATCTGGTCCTTGACAAATATCAGGCCTGAAGGCATGGTAGGTACAGAATCCAGAAATGCTTTGTGTTCTGTATGCAAATGGCAAAGCACAGAAGCTCAACCATTCATTTCAGACAGCAAAAAAATGATCAAGATGAGCAGACATGCTCTTTTATAGTTGTTTTTTTCATCTAAGGTCTGCAGCTCAGGACTGCATTCATGGTTCTTAGGGGCATCTGACTGTTAAAAAAGGGTCAGGCCAGGAGACTGACATCAATATCTGGCTAATAACTGAATAAATCCTTAAAAATGAATATTTGCAAAAGAATGCTAACACTTTCAAGCAGGCAATTATGTTGTGTGGCACCCTCTCCTCTTTACAATTTCACATGCACAGAGACCGATTTCTAGTCTGAGGGCTTATACTGATTTGTTTTAATATATTCTGCCATGAAAAGGTTCACCAAATGAACAAAAATACAGATGATACTTTCTTTTCAGTATAAACTATACCTGAAATGTTGGATATAAGAAAAAGAGACTTTTCTTGTTCAAGAACAGATTCTGAAAGTTCTAGAAGGAAGTTGCTTTCTTATCTTCTCAAGGTGTAAACAAATGACTTTTGTAGAAGACAATTAAATATACGTACACTCTAAGACTTTAAGTACAGAATAATTTTTGAGAAAAATTTTATGTAACTGTGTTTATTTATCAAAACGGTTTTAAAGATATTTAACAAGTTTGCTGTTTTACTGTACGCGAAGTACTATTTCTTCTTTGAACCTCTTTAAATATTTTTAGGAGCCTTAATTGGTTGAGTTTGAGGGTGTGTTTATGATGATTGATGAAAGACTTAGTATTTAAATACTTTTTAACATTTAGAAGTGAAGGTTCTAATGATGTCTTACACGAAACAAGACGAAAGTGCTTAACCTGGTTTTTACTTGTGTTTAAATAAATGCCTTGTGGACTGCTGCTTCCAGTTTGTTTTACATTTTTTGCTGTTTACTGGAATTGTTGTATTCATGTTTTGGTTTTAAGACTTTATCAAGCACGTAATATCATACATACATACATACTCCCCCCTCCCTATAGTACATTAAACAAGATAAGCCCGTCATAAAACCAGTACTGCATTATTTCTAGAATCACTTCCAGCCCCATAAATATCTAATCTGACAAGAAAATAAACACCAAATCTGCCAAGAAAAATGAAAAAAAAAAACGGATTATCTGCCAAGTCCTAGTCTCAAGCTGAGCAAGTGTAGGAACCTTAGTGATGGAAGTCACCAAGGGAGAAATGAGGAAATGTAGCCAGTTGCTGTTTCTGGAGGTCTATTGTGTTGTTCGTAGTCTCCCACTTCTATTGGCTCACAGATGTCTTCCTTTGCTCTGCTTTGAAGGATCTTGCTGTGGAAGCTAGAAGGATTTCTCAAATGAAAATCAGAATAAAACTGCTCTGATACTCAAACTTGTTTCAAACTTCTTTTATTGGCAGATGAGCGATATGAAGTGGGGAACTGCAAACAACACAATAGACCTCCAGGAACAACAAGTGGATACATTTATTTCTTCATTAATCTGACAAGAAAGGAAAGGGAAGAATGGTAGAAAGAAAGCCCCCCTCCCCCATGAAGAAGGCAAACAATATGTATAATTATAATAAGCTTCTTGAAATAAAACCATGTGCCAAGCATCCCCACAACTTATTGACAGAGTAACTTTTGTGCCTAAGTTTATGGCTGGAGGGTTACTAGACCACAATAAGCATATCTAGTAGTACATGAACATTTCACATTTAGCATGTCTAGCACTCCAGTGCCTTGGGAGGGTCCCGCACCATTGCTCATCAGGCAGCTGACTGCTGTAAAGCCGCTTCATATACTTAGTATCACAATTCAGTGTCAGGAGAAGCAGTTCCCATGCAGCTGTTTTCACCAAAAAGATTAGCTTGTGACTAAGTAGTAAAGGGATCATCTTTCACATCTAATTCATCATAATAATTCAGCACTGACGTGTGCAAAGATAAACTTAAGATTGTCATCTTTAAGATTCCTAATCATTGGCAGAAAATTTTCAGCAAAATTCTCAGCTGACGTATGACTGTCCCATAATGCTCTTTTTTTCTGAAGTCACTTAGCCTTCATGATTGGTTCGCGATGCTGAAATCAGAGATGCTTAACAATAACTGATCTCGTTTTGAGTACTACATCTCACACCAGAGGTTATAATGTTGTAGAGGCTCTCATGTTCTCCACCTTGAAAACATCAAGATTCCACAGTGTCTCACACATCAATCATGTGCAAATGCTATCACGACAGTAAATTCGACTTTTCCAGTACACAATGGAAAATAAAATATCCAGGGTAGAAAAATTATAAAGGTTAATTAGAGAGAAAATGAGGATATGATTGTGAGGAGAGCCAGGATGATGAGAAATCATTAAAGGTAAAGAAGAAAAAAAAGAAGTTATGTACCTACCATAGCGTTCCATGTTAGTTGTCTTCATCTCGCCTTCTTTCTTGCTGTTTGGGATCAGAGCCGATCCTCGGCTCCGACTCGGCCATCTTCAATAGCTCGAGAGCTGTTTACTGGCTCGAGGCTACCCCTTATCCCATGATGCCTAGCGCTAGCTACCCAGATCTCGATTGAAACCAAGACATAGCTATAGGAAGAAACCCCTCCAAACAAATGGTTAAACATACCTGTCCTACTGTCTAAGTCAGTAAAGGAAACAGACCAGCAATGACTCAGCCAGTGAAAATTTGAACTCCTCTCAGTTCAGCAGGATAGGGGGATAGAGGAGGGGATGCAAGAAATAAGGCGAGATGAAGACAACTAACATGGAACATTATGGTAGGTGCATAACTTCTTTATGTTAAGTTGTCAATTTCGTCTTCATTCTTGCTGGTTGGGACAGCATCCCTAGCACCTACAATCCTGGGTGGCTCATTGGAACAGACTCTTCAGAACAGTGGAACCAAAGCTAGCTCTACTTCTGGAGACCACATCCAACTTGTAATGAGAAATAAAGGTATGAGGATTTGCCCACATAGTGGTGGCACAGTTAGAGTCCGTGGGCAACCTAGACTGGAAAGCTACAGACGTGGCTAAAGCCCTGGTAGAATGACCTTTTGGTTTGATTGGCAAGTCTTTGTTCCTTAGTTGGTAGATAAAGGTAATGATATGAGACAACCACCTGGATAAGGTCACTTTGGAAACTGGGAGACCCTGTTTGCCCCGAGCATAGGAAAGGAAAAGTTGGTCAGACTTCCTTATATCCTTCGTCCTATGCAGATAGAAATGCAACTGTCTATGAACATCCAATTGATGTAACTTGTATTCTGCCTTGTTGGTGTGGTTAGGGAAAAACACAGGTAGGTCTATAGACTGATTCAAATTGTTTTCTGAGCAGACCTTTGGAAGAAAAGAAGGATTAGTCCTCAGAGCAACCCTGTCCTTATGAAATACTAAGTATGGAGGACGGACGGATAGTGCCTGAAGTTCAGAGACACATCTGGATGAAGTAATAGCTACCAGAAAGAGAGAGCAGGAATCTGCCGGTTCAAAAGGGGACATAATTAATGAGGTTAGTACCAAATTAAGGTCCCAAGGAGGAGGGGGATTTCTCACTGGGGGTCTAAGGAGAGTAGCCCCTCTTAGAAACGCTTTACAAAGCTTATGAGACATAATGTTGGTATTAGAAAAACCGACATGAAAATTTGAAATGGCCGCTAATTGAACCCTGATTGTAGCAGAAGCGGATCCTGAATGAAAGAGTTCTGTTAGGAACTCCAAGATCTCATGGATAGGGGCTGTGAAGGGATCTATATTTCTATGCTCTGCCCAACAAGAGAAACGTTTCCATTTACTAGCATAAGTTCTTCTAGTGGCCGACTTATGGGAGGAAACAATAATGTCACGAACGGCTGGGGAAATACTGGGAAGACTAACTAAGGTTGGAAGTGGAGCAACCATGCTGTGAGCTGGACCGTTTGAAGGGATTGATGCAGCCTGCCTGATTATTGAATCAGTAGGTCTGGAATCGGATCCAGAGTACCAAAGCCGCTCAAGAAAGTAATGGTGCAGAAAAGGGAACCATATCTGTCGAGGCCAGTAAGGGGCAATGAGGATCATTTTGCAACACAGTGACATAGCTTTCTGAATGAGTTTCGGTATCAGGGGAAATGGAGGGAAGGCATAAAGAAGTCCCTGAGGCCAATCGTGGGCTAGAGCATCTCTGGGAGGGTGACCAGGAACCGGAAGAAGGGAGAAGTAGCTGCTGCATTTGCTGTTAAAGGGGGTGGCAAAAAGGTCACAGCATGGCTGACCCCATTTACGGAAAATTAAATCCGCAACTACCTGATTCAGAGACCACTCGTGAGGCATGAGAATAGCTCTGCTGAGCCTTTCCACTATGATGTTGGACTTCCCAGGGATGTGTGTCACAATCAGAAATCGCTGGGAAGAAATCGCCCACTGTCAGAGTTTGAGTGCTTCTCGACATAGGGGGTAGGATCTGGTTCTGCCCTGCTTGTTGATGTACCACACCACTGACATGTTGTCTGTTTGAATTGCAATGGTCCCAGAAGGGAGAGAGTCCTGAAGGGCTTGCAACATTAGCAGCACGGCTCTCATCTCCAAGACATTTATGTGCAGATGGTACTCGTGAGGCTGCCAAGTGCCTTGGACTGTCCTGCCCTGATAATGCCCCCCCACCCTATCAGTGAGGCATCCGTGCCACTGTGGCAACCGGAGGGGACTGAATGAAGGGTCTGCCCTGAGTCACTAGAGGGGAGACCATCCACCAGGAAAGGTGTCTTTTGCATGCTTCTGTAATCATGATCATATGAGACATGGGGAGCTGTTGGGAGGACCATTGTGTGAATAGAAGCCACTGAAGGATTCTCATGTGAAAACAGGCTAGTGGTATCAGAAGAATTGCCGCTGCCATAGAGCCTATGGTTTGAAGGACATACCTGACTTGTACCCATTTGCAATGCATGAGGAATTGAACCTGCTGGCGAATTGTGGACACCCTGTCCGAAGGCAGCTTTGCATACATGCTCCTTGTGTCTAAGTCTGCTCCTATATAAGTAATAGATTGACAGGGCAACAAGGCAGATTTTTTGAAATTTATAGTAATGCCTAGCTGAGAGCAAATTGAAATTGTGTAGTCCCTGGCTTGAAGAAGTTGATGCCTGGTAGTAGCAGTGAGGAGCCAGTCATCTAGATATGGAAACACCTGGAATCCTTGATGCCTCAGGTGAGCCGTGACCACTGCCATACATTTGGTGAACACCCTGGGGGCTGTGGTGAGACCAAAGGGCAGAGCTCTTAACTGATAATGACTGGCTCCCAGCAGGAAGCAAAGGTACCTCCTGGAGTGTCTGTCCATCTTGATATGATAGTACACATCCTGGAGATCTATGGAGCACATCCAATTGTCCTGATGCAGAAAGGGTAGAATGGACTGTAGCATGACCATCCAAAACTTCGTTCTTTGAACAGACTTGTTCAGTCTGCTGAGATCCAAAATAGGTCTCCATTCCCCTGTCTTTTTTGGTACTAAAAAGAACCTTGAGTAAGTTCCAGATCCGTATTGGTCTGCCGGGACTTCCTGAATGACTCTTTTTTTCTAGCAGTTTTGAAACTTCTATAACTGCTTGGTCCCTCAGATTGGGTGGAACATCTGGGGGGACTTGTGTGATGGAAAAGGGGGTTGAAAGAATGGGATTCTGTAACCTCCGGATATGATTGAATGTACCCATTTGTCTTGCATTAGGTTTAGCCAGGCCTTTGGGTACATTGAAAGTCTTCCCCCAACTGCCTCCAGAGACAGACAGCCGGGCAAACCCTCAGGGATGTTGGAAGGGCTTGTCAGAGAAGGATTCTCTACTGCCCTGGTTCTGCAGACCCCCTCTGCTATGAGGGCGGTGTCTGTTATTATTGTTATTTCCTCCTCTGCCCCTGGAGGAAAAATCACTACGTGTGTCAGGCGAAGATCCCTGGGATTTCTGAAACCACATCTTTCCACTTTTCTGACCCTTGGGGTATGATCTAGAGGGAGTGGAAAAATGGACTCCCACAGCAGAGAGAGTCTTGCTTTCCTGTTCACACCTAGTAAGAGTGTCTTTCACCTGTGGTCCAAAAAGAAAGGAACCGTTGGTGAATGATGCTCTGAAGGGTTCTGCAAAATTACACAGCCGCATCCATGCATGTCCACGAAGTGCCACGCCTGTGCCTGTGGCTCTACTCGTCCCATCGGCTGCATAGGAAATGAGCGTCATGGAGGAGTTGACTACTGAGTTAAGGGTCACCAGCTGAGAGGCCACTCTGCCTTCTTTTTCTTTTGTTGTTTTTGGTTGAGAGGCCACTTTAGCCTGGGCCCCTTCAGCTGAAGGATTCTGCAGGGTATCTCCGAGCTCTTTCAGGAGATCCCTCTGAAGCCTGATAAAATGGCATAAGTAATTCAGTGATCTCATGGAAAAGGTTGCTGAAGTAAACATTCACTTCCCATATCTGTCCATGGTCCTAGACTCCTTGTTAGGAGGATGGACAGAAGAAGAAGTTTACGCTAACTCCTTTTAGTAGCTGCTGCTACCACCATGGCATCCACGGGAACACCCTTAGTAAGGAATTGCTTGTCAGGGGTGCAGCAATAAACTTGGCTGGTCTCCTTGGGGTTGGTTCCACTGTATCTGGGGCTGACCAAGCCCTTCGAGCCACCACAGACATTAGTGGATCGAAGGGAGGAGAAACCCAGGAGGTGGAAGGTCGGGAACCGAACGCATCCAGGAATACAGATTCATCCTCGGTAGGGGCTAGGGTATTCCAGTTCCCCCTCTGCTTAAGTATTTCTAGGATGTCCGAAAAGGAAATATCTTCAGAGGGGGATCTTGGGGACCCTTCCGACTCATCCAAATCTGTATCCGAAGTGACAGACTCGGGGGAGTCAATGTGCTTCCTCTTGCACTTCTTCTTCCGAGAGGGCTCCTCTGAATGATCAGGGGAGGCCTCGGAGGAAGAGGAAACACCAATGGGGTGCCCTGAAGCACTGGTTCCCCACGCTTGGGGTCTGGAGGAGGGGCAGAGGTCGACACAGGCACTACGGGGGACGGAACCAGTGGGGTCGAAGGTGGAGCTGGCTGAGAGGCCAGCACACTCCTCATGACATTGAAGGCATCCCTGTCACGATGAAGAGAAGGCTCCGAGGAGACCGGAATCCTCCTCCACACTGAGGGAGATGGCTCTGAGGCCGATGTAGGAGCCAAGCTCACCTGTGCTGATGCTCCGAGAGGGAGAGCGGGGTCGGACAAGGGTCCGATGCCACTTGCCCCCTCTTGAGCTGACAAGGGAGTCTCGGCGCCCAGATCACTTGACAGAAGGCACCATCAATGGGATCGGAGCCGACGATGGATCTGAAGGAGAGATCATTATCGGAGCCAACAGTTCCATGACTTGAACCCTAAGAAACTCCGGCTGCAACCTCAATGGAGTCGGAGGAAGAACATCGATAGAAACAGACAGAGCAGACACCTGTTGAGGGGGGCTAGACAACATTTTGGCCAGTTCCTGCAACTTCAATAACCTGCTGACCATTCTCTCCACATCATGGTCTGAGAGCCTGGAGGACCGAGAAGAGTGTGAAGATCTATGACTATGGTCACTTTGCAAGGAGGGGAGACCGAGGAGCCGAATGAATGGACTCTAATGAAGGGGACCTCAGTCTTTTCTGAGTCCTTGATTGCTCCGAGGGGACTATTGGAGCCGATGAGGAAGCAGTCTCCTCAGTTCCGGCTGGAACCGAAGTGGAAGTTAAGCCTTGGGCCGATGACGGCTCCGAGCTGGGAGCCGATGATTTGGCTGGTTTAGGAGACTTCACTGGCAAAGTCTTGGCCGGTGAGTCCTGAGGCTTAAGCAACCCTCTCAAAATAAGTTTATTCTTGTGCTCCTGCAGAACTCTTGGGCTAAATGCATGGCAGATAGAGCAAGAGTCCTGGAAGTGTACAGCGCCTAGACAATATACGCAAGAAGTGTGCTCATCTGTCAGAAACATCTTCTGACAGCATGAGTCACACTTCTTGAATCCCGACACTTTGGATTCCTTAGACATAATACACAATAAGGAATACCACTAAACTAACAGTAAACACTACCACACAAACCACAAATAAGACACAATATACTACAAGATAAGGATATATCTTATTTTTTATTTTTTTTTAGGAATTAGGAAGCCTCTAACTAAAACAGCTACCTAAAACAAGGAAAAGGAAGAAAATTCTACAGAGTAAGTTATCGGATAGGGAAGAGAGGGAGGTGGGGGAAGGGAAGAACTCTCTAACTAAAACGAGTTCTGAAAAGCCCACAAAAAAAAAAAAAAACACTAAACTATCACAACTAGTTAGCGACTACTAGACAAATACAATAAGGACAGAAAAAAAATCCCTAATCTGACTGAAAAGGTAGTAGAAGAAAAATATACGAGCCTGGGCCAGTACCACAAACCTCGCAGCTGAAGCGGCAAACGAGATCTGGGTAGCTAGCGCTAGGCATCATGGGATAAGGTGTAGCCTCGAGTCAGTAAACAGCTCTCAAGCTATTGAAGATGGCTGAGTCGGAGCCGAGGATCGGCTCCGATCCCAACCAGCAAGAACGAAGGCGAGATTGACAACTTAACATTTAAAATTTTGTTTGGTGAAGGGATGAAAGTACAACATATTTATCAGGATGATGGAGAAGGATACAGTGAGCAAACCCTTACAACTAGTAAGAGATGAACGTTTTGATTTCTGCACTGTCTCTCATGAAAAGAAAAATAACATTATTTCATGATTTGTTTCAAACACCTAATTACATATTATCTGTGACATTCGTGAATTAATAATTGGGGCTGGAGTACTGCTGCAAATGGAATAAATGTGAGATGCAGTGTTTGGCAAGACTTGAAGATCATTCAGCAGCTTTTCAGTCAATAAAGTAATTATCAAGTACAACAGAGGAATTCGCTGAGTAAGCTTGGCATCATAGGATAGTATTATCCAAATAAACTCTGTGTCATGCACAGTTCTTACTGAAAAGACTGTTAAAACACAGTGATACAGTTACTGACATAAGTAAACTCATTGCATAGAAGCTGTAGGGTTTGTACAGTGGGTGTCAAGCTTTTATATTTTTCCTGGTCTATGATGATGCACTTCTAATGACAATATTTTAGTTCACAACATTCTTTCAATTCAGCAAATAGTGCCCTGCAGTATGAATAAAAGGTTTACTCAGAAGTCTCAGAAATTATCATGCTTATTCTGCAGCATTTTTAAGAAAACCATTCTTAAGAGGAACAGCAGTATTGTGATTTAATTTATTTCTAGGAGTTAACAGAGACAAAGTGGATCTCTGTAACTTTTTAATTCTTGTCACATTTTCTGTTGTCCAGTGTATATAAATATGAAACTGGATATAATGTGCTACTTTGTCTTCAAGAAAAAGTTAGACTGTGCCTTGGTTGAGAATGATTTCTGCAATCTTTAAATAATGTAGCTCTACAACATAGGTAAAGATGCTATTCAGTTAGCATCTGAGGTTGAGTTAGAGGTCAGTGGTGGTCTTGTTTTTCAGCACTGGAACATAATGTATTCACCAGTGTTCTTTTTTGTCCACCTGACTAGCAGACTATCACACATGCAGAGGTTACATTGCACAAGTCATATTTTTTGCATTATGATTGAAAATCATGCAGCAGTATGCTGTGTAAGTAAAATGAAACCATTCAAATAAACCTGAATATTAAGTCTTAGTGGTAGTGCTGCGATAGTGTTGTCAGCTCACAGTAAGACATTGTCCTGTTCGATTCTCAGCTAGAGTGTCTTCTGTGTGGAGACATGCGTGAATGGGCGTACCTTCGTTGAAGGTTGTGTGTCAGGGCCGGCAACTCAGCACATAAAAATCTATTGCCAATCATTAGCAGACCGGAGTTCCGCTGTGGCGACCCCTAACTGGGAAAAGCCGAAAGACACATCAACATCATCTCACAAGGCCATCTGACTTTTATTCATGTATCGCACTAGAATCCGGACACAACTTCATGCATTGCACATTTACAGGATTCTAGTTCAAAATGCTGAAATCATAGCCATCTATGAAAACTGATTCCCTAACAGAAGACATATACATTTCCAATAAGTAAATAAATAAATTGGATCTTCTTTTGAATAAACTTTTTAAAATATAAAGCTGTATACTGAGTATATTTTAATGCAAAACACTATGTGACAAAAGTACCCTTCAAGATTCAAACTTACAGAACCAGAATATTTTTAACAAGGCATACCTAGGCCATGGTGATATTTGTGCAATTTGTATAGTGCATTGTGTTTCCATTTGTCAGGTACATGTGGATAGCCAAGTACATTAAGGGGTGGAGATAAGCTTACCAAAATATATGACAGACCTTTAGAAACTATAAAACAATAAAAATACTCACCAAACTATTAAATTATTACCACAAGACTAACAAAAATATTAATACATACAGATCATTCAGAAAACCCTATGTAACCTATTAAAACTTTGTTATAAAAAATTAGGTTAGCATTTAAGATATTCCACTGAAATGAGTAAAAAAGTAAAATAATAACAATACAGCAGAAATGGAATATGGTGTGGTGTGTTAATACATAAAACATTGTGTACTGCAGGGTTAGGAAATGTCCTGAATGGTGTCTGTTTTTACACAAGCATCCTTAAATGAATATACATATTGTATGTATTATCAATAAACACCACACTCCATGTACTGCATTGCGCCTTCTAAATATTGTAGGTTTTATTTTTTATTAAGTCTTTCTCCTACTAAACAAGCACTGCATTTTGCATGTATGTTTTCCGAGTACCATTGGATATGACATTACTGCCACTCAACTGGCTATTTTATGTAGCACATCACAAATAAAACTAGCTACAAATGCCAAGGCTGCAGCTCTTAGCTTGAAAAACTCAAAGCTTGGTGCAAGCTGTTGCAGACGTAGCAGGCTGACATTGATATATGAAAGAATAAAGGCAATCTCTGGAACAGCTCTTCTGAAACCATCTTATCGATGCCTTCATCCCAGGCTGCTGTAATTTGAAGATATGTTCTCAGCCTCTTTCCTTTCAGTCTTACTCCCTCCAGTTAAATGTGTACCAACGGTCTGACATTTCTACAGTGAGAAATAAACAGGATATGGGGACTACAGAGATTAAGAATAAATAATATATTCTCTACCATTAAAGGCTGTTGTTGACTAAATTTCTTAAGGGTAATTTTCTTTCACTCAGCTACAAGAATGCTCTGAATATACAAATATGTTTATCATTGTTTCAGTCTTCCCCAAGTGGAATCTGTTTTTTTTTCTACCCATAGCTTTAATTATTTTTGATGATGTGGGTCATAGCACATAAAACATAGAAAAAAAAATACAGGCGTGTAGTTTAATAACATTATATAACAATTTAGTATTTCACTAGTCTGCAGATACATTCAGAATGCATGTTATTCTGAGGATGCAAGAAAAGGAGAAAATCATGGAGTATGCTAATAACAAAATTACAGAATTGTTGATTATACAGCAATATCATACAGGCAATAAAGGGAAATTCTAAGTTTCTGGAATGGAAGACTGTGTGTAGTTTTCTAACAGTCAGTCATAGTTTGTTGCATCTAGTTCTAATCTGTGCGTGAAAAAAAAAAAATATATATATGTATATATATATATATATGTATATATATATATATATATATATATATATATATATATATATATATATATATATATATATATATATATATATATATATATATATGGATCCCTATCACATGGTCGACAGGCCATATGATCGACACTCATTTGGTCGACAGTTCATTTGGTCGACAAGCAGTTTTATGTGGGGCGCTTCGCCCCCACACACCCCCAATGTGGGGGGCTGTGCCCCCCACCCCACCCCTAACTATATATATCAACTCCAGGGTCACACAACATTGGGGAGGGGGGCAAATCTGCCTGTCGACCAAATGAATTGTCGACCAAATGAAAGTCGATCAAATGGCTTGTCGACCATCTCAGATAGACCCATATATATATATATATATATATATATATATATATATATATATATGCAAACAGCAGTATATAGGTGCTTATTTTCCCAGCTAACTGTAAAATAAATAGTCATTAATATATTTTTATAGAAATCATAGTTCGGCATCAAACTTTATATACTGATACAACAGATGTGTTCTGTCTCCTGACCTTAAAGTGCTAGTTTTCTGCAGTCCTCATTGCAAATTAAGTGCCAACATGCAGAGTAACTTTATTCTGTAAGAGGATTTGTCTTCCCTTAATGCAGCTGCCTATGGAGAGTTCACTGGTGCTTTATTATTGATATTTTATGGGTAGAGAAACTATCATATATCATGTTTTAAGAGACTGAAATGTTCAAGTTTGTAACAAAGACACTTCAAAAAGGAATACATGTCGACAGACAGGTACCATGTCATTCATGTTAATAGTTTTGATTTTTATACTGTATGTCTTGTCTCTGTGCTGTAGTCATGTGACTAGAAGTGCAAAGTAACTGTTATGTGTTGTGTATATTTATGTCCATTTGTTTTATGTGGAGTTGGAAAAAAAAGACATAGGGCAACATTAGGGTGCAAGTGACAAATGCACCTTTTTGTAATTGATGGATGAAACATGGAAGTAGTATCTGCCACCCTGGTAGCAACTCCGTGGGACAGCGGATAACCTTGCTCCTTTTCCATCTGCAGAAATTATTTCTTTAAGTCCATCATTTTGCTCAGATGATTGACATTATGATTTTATGTTGACATTGAATTATTAGGGCTCCCCTTGCCTAACTATCACATCCATTATGACAGAAGGTAAGTAGACTGAAATCCAGCAAACATTAACAAATAAAGATATGAAGAAAAGTGCATAATAAAAAAATGCTCAACGTCAGGATCATCATAAGTCTTAGCTTTAGTCAGATGTTCTGAAACATTTTCAGATGAACTTCTGTTCTCTGGAGAAAAGCGGTTGAACTAATACGGTCTTCTTTACCTAAATATAAATTACTTGAGAGTAGTGAAAAATAAGAATAAGAATAACCTATAGTAAAGCAATTGTTACAGACTGAGATATAGCAACAACTCTGATGTGCCTAAACAATGACAATACAAACTAAAATTGTTACTTGTCAGCCTAACTACATGATGCTAGATGAATAAAAACTCATCTTGTTGTCAGGTTAACTGTATGCTTAGCAAAGGATGATGCAAATCTTTGTCTTTTATGCAACATGAATCACAAAACTGAAGATGCAGCTTTGCGGTTCAGGGCTCAGAAACGTGATTTGAAGTGCATGCACGAATACTATTTCTTTCTGCAGCCTATAAGGAAGGAGGATGAATTTACAGACTGTTTCCCTGAGGCAGTTTTACATGTCCTATCACTGTGTCATTCTGGAGGGGGGGGTCCCTTTCTCAGCAGGGAGGTGTGGGGATGATTTCTCTTTGTCTATATGAGAATGGCCATGTGGGTCTGCAGGCTAAGAATGGCCCGCTAAGAATGGCCCCTAATCAGTGAGGGGGGGACTTAAGAGGAGGGTAATCACACTATGGACAACTATTCAATGTGCACATAAGGAGAGGACCTCTAACGTCCAGGACATGATAGTGACACTGCATATTGACATACTCTCTGACTTTGTCACGAGTAATGTCTTGACTCCAAGCAATGCCACTCTTCTCTCCTGTTGCAAATTCCTTGATTCTGACTCACTAATTAAACATTGATCTAGACAATAACTTACAAAAAATTTTGCCTATTGATATAACTTGAAGTTGATTTTTAAACCAGCAAAAAATAAATTTCTGTCAAATGTTTTGCTGTTACTGCCAGAAGATAAAGACTGTAGTCTTACACACACACACACACACACACACACACACACACACACACACACACACACACACACACACACACACACACACATGTATGTATAGATATCAAACTCAAAAGTTAGAATACACAGTTGGTAGAAAGGTTTTCGTGGGTATAAAAAAGCAGAGAGAATGCAGAAATGAGTGAATATTTATTTGAGCGAATCACATATGGTTAAATTTAATTTTTTATAGTTTAGGTAATTAGAAGTATGCAGGAAAATTAATGTTTGAATGAAAAAGTAGTGGTTGTGAACTTGTGCAAGACTATGTTATAGCAGTCATGAATATATGACTGCAGTTTAGGGTTAGAGAAAGGGTTAGTAAACGGGCAAGTTTTGTGTTGTCTGTGTTCTGTGTCCTTTTGTCTTGTCTAGTGGTACTGCTAGGGACAGGGGTTTTAGTAACATAATGGGGAGGTGTAGAGGTGGGGCAGAGGTAGGATTAGGGTTAGCACACGAGTAAGATGATACTGGGGTGACACACCTACATATGATTGACGAGTAACAGCAATATATCTTGCTGTTACTACAGAATGTTCTGAAGACATTAAATGTTCTACATAAGTATGAACAATCACTTTACTTTGACTGTTATCAGGTAAAAAATATTGCTAGTAACTTGTGTATGATTACCATCTATGAAAAAGAATTATCTATCATACATCTTGTTTGTGCTAAAAGAGACTGTTCCTATCTGCCACACTATTTAAATGTGAAGGGAGCCACAGCACAACGCTCTTCCACTTTTCATTTATGGGCTTGCTTGGTGCAAGCCAGACCTAGAATGATCATGTAAATAACATTTCACCATTTTCCTTATTTTTGTTAACTTCTATAACATTTTCTTTCTTTACACTCCCAATATTATTAAACAATACATGCAATATATTCATTCCTACTTGTTGCTGTTCCCAGAGTGTGCATCTAATGGTATCTCTAGTATTCCTGACTTGACCTCCAAGCATGGGTTCCATGTCAATTCACTGACAATCAAGTCACTCAAAAACAGAGCTATGAATTACTTTTTAATATGTGAGATTTTTTTTTTTTTTTTTTGAGGATACAAGCTTCCTGCTACCATGAAGTTAATATAACTAAATATAATACTGATACACATAAGGGAAAGCGACAAACCTTAAGCACTGTGACCTTATTTGATAAGCACACATTTTGATTAAGACAAGTTGGTCATGGACTTGACCATCACTCATCTAGTGGGATAACAGGCCATCAGTATCACCATCTGGTAGGATACCGCAGGTCATCACTATCACCAGCTAGTAGGATACTACAGGTCATCACTTTCACCAGCTGGTAGGATACCACAGGTCATCACTTTCACCAGCTGGTATGATACCACATGTCATCACTATATCGCCAGTTAGTAGGATACCATGGGTCATCACTATCACCAGTTATTAGAAAAACACTGCTCTTTACTATCACCATCATCTTCACATTATTTCTACAAAATAGTTTGTCAGCACATTTTAGGTCTGAATTGACAGTAAGCCAAGTATTATCTTTTGATGTTATTGCCCTTTATGCTTCTTTGACCCTTCCTCTTTCATTACCTCACCCATTGTTGTTGCCAACCACACTGTTTGCACTGTCTCTTATTACTGGATCCACTATGCATGTCTTTCTGAACTTCTCTCACTCCTAGTCTGCCGCAGCTGCCTGGTGACTTTTTTTTCCAATAACTGCTCAATGCCGTCTACATTAACTGTTCCCTCTTTTACTTCTGTTTGTAGCATTGCACTCAGTCAGTATGGCCTGCTGTTTTGTTCTGCATCTTCACCTCAACTACAGTTTCTCATTTGTTCTTATTTAGAGACCTCCCTTTTTTATCTTTATCATAGATTCATAGGTTAATATTAGGCTATCGATTCAGAGGACCATTAGTACTAACCAATAATATTCCAGATTGTAGGTGACCAGTGACATAACTAGTTTTGACCACTTTCAACCATTTTACAACAATGGGAGAGTCAACAGCCATAAACTGAAATGCACTACTACAGAGAGGTGATATATACATTTTCTGATTTTATCTTATAAAATGTTGCCTGTAGCACCTTTAAAACTCTTAGCACAATAAATCACACACACTCTCACATATACATACACACACACACACACACACACACACACACACACACACACACACACACATATATATATATATATATATATATATATATATATATATATATATAGAGCTATAGATATAAATATAGATTTTTTAAATTTGTTTACAGGTAGTAAATACAGTAGGGTTGTTCTTTGATGTGTTTTGCAGTTTCTTGATTTTCTGTGTTATACAGACACATAAATATGGCACAGCTATTCTTTAGGAGTACTCACAAAACCTAACCATTGACCACTCCATTGATTATGTAGTCAGCTAAACAAGCTGGGAAACTCTACAGAAATAAATCCTATCTCACAGAGACATCTATGCTTACAAAGACATTTACATTTATGCTTTACATTTTAATTTATGCCTCTCCAATGCTTCCCACCATGCAAAAAAAAGCTAAACGGGAGAAATCTTTCCATAAAATATCCACATTTGTGCAAATATTCCTAATATCATTCATCAAATACAGCATTACGCATGTTAGGAGAGATGCAGTTAAACAATGAACTCACCCAATCACAACATCAAATATAAACTAAATAAATGCCTCACCATTAGAGACCTCATGCAAATATATAATCCACTAAGGTAACTTAGATATAAAATGCAAGCCAGCTACTAGCAGTTACTTTGGCAACTTGGTACTGCCTTTCCATTCTACCAACACTATCAGGAGCTGGGTACTGCCTCCCCATTCTACCAACACTACCAGGAGCTGGGTATCTCCTCCCCATTCTACCAACAATACCAGGAGATGAGTACTGCCTCCCCATTCTACCAACACTATCAGGAGCTGGGTACTACCTCCCCATTCAACCAACACTACCAGGAGTTGGGTACTCCCTCCCCATTCTACTAACAATACCAGGAGCTAGGTACTCCTTCCCCATTCTACTAACAATACCAGGAGCTGGGTACCACCTCCCCATTCTACAAACACTACCAGGAGCTGGGTACTGCCTCCCCATTCTATCAACAATACCAGGAGCTGGGTACTGCCTCCCCATTCTATCAACAATACCAGGAGCTGGGTACCACCTCCCCATTCTACCAACCCTACCAGGAGCTGGGTACTGCCTCCCTATTCTATCAACAATACCAGGAGCTGGGTACCACCTCCCCATTCTACCAACACTACCAAGAGCTGGGTACTGCCTCCCCATTCTACCAACACTACCAGGAGCTAGGTACTCCCTCCCCATTCTACTAACAATGCCAGGAGCTGGTTACCACCTCCCCATTCTATCAACACTACCAGGAGCTAAGTACTCCCTCCCCATTCTACTAACAATACCAGGAGCTGGGTACCACCTCCCCATTCTACCAACACTACCAGGAGCTGGGTACTGCCTCCCCATTCTATCAACAATACCAGGAACTGGGTACCACCTCCCCATTCTACCAACACTACCAGGAGGTTGGTACTGCCTCCCTATTCTACCAACACTTCCAGGAGCTGGGTACTGCCTCCCCACTCTATCAACAATACCAGGAGTTGTGTACCACCTCCCCATTCTACCAACACTACCAGGAGCTGGGTACTGCCTCCCCATTCTACCAAGACTACCAGGAGCTGGGTACTGCCTCCCCATTCTATCAACAATACTAGGAGCTGGGTACTGCCTCCCCATTCTACTAACAATACCAGGAGTTGGGTACCACCTCCCCATTTTACCAACACTACCAGGATCTGGGTACTGCCTCCCCATTCTATCAACAATACCAGGAGCTGGGTACCACCTCCCCATTCTACCAACACTACCAGGAGCTGGGTACTGCCTCCCCATTCTATTAACAATACCAGGAGCTGGGTACTCCTTCCCCATTCTACTAACAATACTAGGAGCTGGGTACCACTTCCCCATTCTACCAACACTACCAGGAGCTGGGTACTGCCTCCCCATTCTATCAACAATACAAGGTGCTGAGTACTGACTCCCCATTCTATCAACACTACCTGGAGCTGGGTACTGTCTCCCCATTCTAACAGTACTACCAGTAGGTGGGTGCCTCCTCCAAACCTGAAGATGCTCACTTCCACAGAGCTCAACAATGCTTTACTAGTATTTGTATTGCATCCACAGACATACAGCCAAATATAAGCATATTTTCTTGATTTTTTTTGCACTTGTACTTGCCTTATTCAGCAATTGTTATTGCTTTATTGCAACTAGAAATCATTTTTTTTTGATAAAATAAAAAGTCATTCTCCATTCTGTATACTTTTTAGCTTTGTTTGCATCTAAATTGCCTTTCAGAAAGGTAAATTAGCCAGAGACTTAGTTGTTTAGTGATAATCTGCACTTGAGATTTACTTTTGCTGTGCTTTTTAATTAAGAAATTCTAGAATCATCCATCTTGTGGTAGAAGGTATTTACCTGATCTCTCTGAGTAACCAAGCACTTCAGGGAGTCCAAAGTGAAGTCATTTATTGACCATAGGGCACAGGGGTGAGTGTTCAGCTTTTTTCTGTCTGTTATAAATTACGTGCATTTGTATGGCTCTGTGCTCTCTTTTACAGACATCAGCGATTCTTCACTATTGTTACTACAGCATCCAGAGACTTCCAGGCTAAAATAAGCATATTTGTCTTGTTTTTTGCCCCTACATTTGTTTTATTCAGTGATTGCTACTGTTTGACTACATTTTGAAAGCATTTATTTCATTTTTTGATATAAAAAAAACAGTATTTCTCTGTTCCACTCTTCTGTTTACTTTCTAGTTCTGTTTGCTTCTAAACTGCCTTGCAGAAGGTTGAATTAGACATAGAGGTAGTTGTTAGGTATTAATTTGTATTTGAGAGTTTCTTTTGCTTTGCTTTTCATTTAAACAATTCCAGGATTATCCATCTGGTGGCAGAAGATATTTACCTGGTCTCTTTGAGTTGGGAAGCACTCCAGAGATCTGAAAGTATAGTTGCTTATTGACCAGAGGGCATAGGAGTTAATTTTTCTTTTTCTTTCTGTCTGCTCAAAATTAGGAGCATTGGAGAAGAGCTGCTTACTGTGCAGTGATGTTCAGCAGTGCACTGCACAGCAACAAATGCTTAAAAATTTACCTATAAAGCTAATATTTAGGACATTAAACTGCAATACAGTGAGTCTTTGCATGGAATTAAATTTAGGTCAGCTAGTTAGTGTGCATGGAATTAAATTTAGGTCAGCTAGTTAGTGTGTTGAACAGCACTAATACCAGATCATAGAACTATTTGGTATTAGTGCTATTTGACTCACAACTAGCTGAACAACACTAATACTAGATTATACACTATCTGGTATTAGTGCTATTCGACGCACCAACTAGCTGAACAGCACTAATACTAGATCATAGAACTATCTGGTATTAGTGCTATTTGATGCACCAACTAGCTGAACAGTACTACTACTAGATCACAGCACTATCTGCTATTAGTGCCATTCGCCACACCAACTAGCTGAACAGCACTAATACTAGATTATAACACTATCTGGTATTAGTGCTATTCGATGCACCAACTAGTTGAACAGCACTAATACTAGATCATAGCACTATCTGGTATTAGTGCCATTTGATACACCAACTAGCTGAACAGCACTAATACTGTATCATAGCACTATCTGGTATTAGTGCTATTTGATGCACCAACTAGCTGAACAGCACTAATACTAGATCACAGCACTATCTGGTATTAGTGCCATTCAATGCACCAACTAGCTGAACAGCACTAATACTACATCATAACACTATCTGATGAGCCTGATCTGCAAGGGCATGGAATGCATTATCATGGAACTTATAAACAAAGACATTGGCAACTTTCAAACACTGGACCCCACCCAGTTTGGGTTCGTGAAGGGTCGATCTTGTCTCCTGAACCTGATTGACTTCTTCAAATCAGTCTCCAGAGCTGTGAACGAGGGTAAGGCAGTCCACACAGCCTATCTGGACCTCGCCAAGGCCTTCAACACCATCCCCCACTCTGGAATCATAGATAAACTTACTAAGCTGGGCATAAATCCCTACGTTACTCGATGGGTTGCCAACTGGCTTACTGACAGTACCCAAACTGTAAAAGTAGCCAATTCCAAATCCAGCTCCAGACAAGTAACAAGTGGAGTACCTCAGGGTTCAGTCCTGGGACCGTTCTTGCTTGGCATCTACTTCTCTGAAGTACAGGCCAACACTAAGGGACTCTGGCTAACAAATTTTGCAGATTACTGCAAACTGGGAGCCATTATTGAATCCCCAAATGATGTGGATATTCTACAAAAGGGCCTTACAGAAACAGATGCTTGGTGCCAGAGCCATGGGCTCAAGCTTAATGCCAAGAAATGTATAGTTATCCCCTCTGGGAAAAAAACATGTACCCATGAATTACCACCTAGGTGGCAGTACACTAAACACCGAAAGTGTGATGAGAGAATTAGGGACACAGGTGGACAGTGGTCTCACCTTTGATAACCACATCGCCACAACAGTCAGGAAATCCTTCTATGTGGCACACCTCATCACTAAGGGCTTTTCATCCAGAATAAAGGAGGTCATTGTCCCACTGTACTCATCCCTCATTAGACCCATTATAGAGTACAACGCCCCATTTGGTATGTACCTCACAAGACATCTGCAACAGCTGGAAAGGCCACAGAAATACCTCACCAAAAGAATCACAGGCCTAAAGCAGATGCCCAATCCTGACCATCTAATAAAATTCCAGCTATACTCTGTGGTATATCATCTACTCAGAGGTGATCTCTGCTTAACATACAAGGCCATGTCAAACCCTGAGCTGTTGGACATGCTCCACTTAAAGAAATCCCAATCCCTCAGAGCCACACACACTCCAGGGATCTAAACCTTGTCATCACAATGAACAAGACATACTGGAGGGATAGGTTCCTGACCCAGAGACTCCCCATACTCTGGAATAGACTGCCTATACATGTCAAGCAGAGCACCTCCTTGGCCCTCTTCAAAAGGAACCTTGACGATTGGATGGGAGATAAGAAATTCACCTCAGGGATCACATCAGTCACCCTGCTAGACAGAGGTCCAGGGAAGTAAATATTGTGGGAAGAAATATCCAGGGAATTGTTATGGCTAGGCTTGTATAGGCCCTTGGGCCGATAGCCTAGTACCAACCTATGAACCTATGAACCTATTAGCGCTATTCAATGCACCAACAAGCTGAACAGCACTAATACTAGATCATAGCACTATCTGGTATTAGTGCTATTCAACTCACCAACTAGCTGAACAGCACTAATACTAGATCATAACACTATCTGGTATTAGTGCTATTTGACACACTAACTAGCTGAACAGCACTAATACCAGATCATAAACACTTTCTAGAATCTTGCCTTAGCCCTAGACATCAGTCAGGAGAACCATGAAAAGCCATGTCTTTAATCCATAATAGTCCAACCCTAATACAAATCCAGATAGCACAAATATGCAGTTTTATAATGTCTCAGTGGCCAGCTTGGTAGATATAGGCTTCCAGAGACAGTGTAGCAATTGTCTCATATTCTCAGGAAATCATTAAACTAACACAGCATATGAGAGATGTACATACACAACTTCCTTGAAGGCAAAATCTTGCTTACACATAAGGCTGTCCAGAGCATACACACATTATGTCCTTCACACATACCAGTCACCACACTCACATAGACCTTCGTATGATGAGGCACTTAAGAGAAACATTCCCAAGCCTCAAAGATGTCCTAAGCCATCAAACAGCAACACCTATCTTCAGCAATCACTAAAGCACTCAATAAAAGTAACACCAAACACTACCCATTAGTTTACAGCTAATCGTCCCCTAAGAACAAAGCCCATAAGGCAAGAAAACACTTTACTTGGTACTCTTGTCATAGGAGATTCCATTGTATGACACACAGATGCCCCTCACACCAGGCTGGCAAGGAGAAAACAACTGTCAGTTGCCTATCTGGAGCAAGGATCCACAATAAAATGTACATACTCAAGTCACTGCACTGCAGGTAGTAATATGATTCAATCATAGTACATATGGGTGTATATGGCCTGAGACATACCTCACTGCACTATATGAAAACGGGATATCATGGATCTCTCTAAATATGTGTCATAGACAGGTATGTGCCTTGCATTGAGTAGCATTCTACCTTCAACAAGGATAATGCCACAGTATGAACAGAACATGATTGATTTTAATAATTGGCTTAGTTTCTGGTGTCACTCAAGGGGAGTCTAATACCTATCAGCATGGAAGGACATTAATAACAGACCGAATTGCTTTGACAAGGATGGTCTGCACCTGTCCACACTGGGATTTCGGATACTGGCCAAAACTTTATCCACCCCCTTAGAGCCTTTTTAAGCAATGCCAAAATGACCAAACTACCAGCATAGCAAAAAAAGAAAACCCTCAAAACAACATGGAAACATGTAGACAGTAATCTGGCCTTCGGTCAACACGTAGACAAGATAGTAAGAAAATCATTCTATGTCACCCAACTTATAAGCAAAGGTATGATATCCAGGTCCAAGGAAGTTAAACTATCATTCGACGCAGCCCTTATCAGACCCATTAATGAGGACAATGTCCCCTTTGGCATGTACCTAACCAGACACTTGCAACAGTTGGAATGCCCACAGTGGTTCTTCACTAGAAAAATTTACCTACAATGATCACCTTAAGACCCTATCTGTGTACTTAGTCTCCTATAAGTTACTGAGTAGTGATCTATGGCTAGTATATAAGGCATCTTCAGATCCAGCTCTGATGGATTTCTTGAACATCCACAAAACAAACAGCATCAGAAACACTACATCCAAGGAGTTGAACCTTGCTTTTGATATAAATAGAACATGAGGGACAGACCAAAAAATGTCTGAAAGGATCCCTCTGCTATGGAACAGGCTCCCCATCCATGTGAAGCAGAGTTCATCCCTAACCCTATTTAAATGAAATCTTGATCATTGGATGGGAAATCAAAAATTCATCACCGGTCTGCCACCCATGTCAATGATGGACAGACTTGACAGTAAGTAAAATAATGTCCAACTAAGATATCGTCCACATAACCCTAAGCTACCTACATAATAACATACCCCACCAAATAGATGTCCAAGGTACTCGGAGACAAAACTGGGTTGGGATACAAACATAGGCTGACAGAGAATCTGGTGGTCATTAACCTAGTATAAACCCATGACCTATGAAACTTGAACATATGCTTACATTATTTGAATTGTATATTGTGCATACTATTATACATTCCAATGTTATCTTTTTTCTATGTGACAAATATCTCAGTTGTACATAGTATACTTACAGCACAAAAATGCCATTTGTAGCTTTTGCTTGTTGCAGTAAATATTGTCAATATTTTTTGCAATTGTATGTTAAATATACCATTGTGCTTTTCTCCTGAAGCCTCCATTGAAAAGGTCCTTCACCATCATGAATAACAAATGTAATTAATAAATAAAACAAGTATAGAGTGACTTCAGAAGTTCCTTACAAAACGAATACCGGGTGTAACAAACCAGCTTTATGCAGAGTGCCTTATAACCCTTTCCTTCTACTCAGTCTCCTATAGATTGCTGATGGGCCATACCTCTCAACTGTACAGATTTTCACAGAATGCCCAGCTTTTTGCCTCATATTTTTGGTCTATTCCTCATAAAATTTGCGGTTTTCTGGCAAATCACTGGGATGACATGAGGACTGAAGTCACCAAATAATGACATACATTTGAGTTACAGACTTCAAATCCTTCAGAAAATGTATTTTAACATAAATCTTTACTCTAGCAACTTTCTAAGTTTCAAAGTTAAGTGCAGAAGTTCACCAGAAACTTTAATGATTAGCGCTTTCATCCGTTCAAAAACAACTGGACTTCATCAGAAGTCCAGTAGTTTTTGAACGATGTGATGAAGTCCAATTGTTTTTGTAAGATCTGATGAAATTCAATTGTTTTTGCACGGACGAAAGCGCTGATCATTAAAGTTTCTGGTGAACTTCTACGCTCAGCTTTGGAGTTTTGTCTTTTCCAGTTCATGTCTTGTGTTTCTTGTGGAACTTTTTAAGTTTGTAAGAGCAATATTTAAAATTTGTCCCTATTTTTGGGCCTTTCCCCCATTTTTTCAGGCTATGTCCAGATTTCTTGCACAAGGTTGAGAAGTATGCTGAAAGGTGATCTATGCCTAGTTTACAAGGCATCCACAAACACCACACTTATGAAACTCCTACATATTCATGAGTCAAAGACTACCAGAAGTACAAGTTCTAGAGACCTGTATTGTGTCTATGACTTAAACAGAACATGCTGGAGAGAAGATATGTTTCCCAGAGAT
>NC_056733.1:1634712505-1634880005 GCF_019279795.1 Protopterus annectens
CTTATGCTAACCTTATTCAATATGCAGATGATTCAACGATAATCTGTGTTGCCACATCCATCCCCACTCTCTTAAAGCTGACTCAAGACACCTTCTCTACCACAGAACAGTGGATGAAAGACAATCATCTAGCACTCAATGCATCAAAAACCAAACTCATGGTATTTACCCCCTCTAAAACCAACACCATTGATAGAATCCTATCCTCCATCACCAGCCAGATTAACACACCTCTTGAACTGGTATCTGAAACCTAACTATTAGGGGTCCTCATTGATGACCAGCTTAAATTCACTTCCCATCTACAACTAAACATAAAAAACCCCACCAAAAACTTGGCATGCTCTACCGACACAATCGATACCTCACTACATCTACTAAGCTCACTCTCTCTACTCCATTTCTCATCCCTTCCCTCCTTTATGGTGCACCTCTCCTAACAAACCTACAATCATCTCTCAAGACAAAACTCTCCTCTTGTTATAACAAAATTGCCAAATTTGCCACTAGCCACAAATCATCAACCCATCACTGTGCATCTCTCCACAAACTAAACTGGCTAGAATTTCCCAACTATCTCACCTATACTCAGCTTACTTATGCACACAAACTCATTTTTCACCCCTCTCTCTGTCCCTCCCTTTCCTCTACCTTTAAAATGCACCACCCAGAAAGACTCATAAGATCTAACAACCAAAACCTAATAGAACTATACAAACTCCTTCGCCCCTCAGGACAAAACCTCCTGTCCTTTGCCCTGGCAAGCCTATGGAACTCCCTCCCTCCCTCTATCCATACTACTGCCAACCTTCCCCTTTTAAAAAATCACTTCACTCACATCTAACATTCAAGTGAGAATGCTCCTGCTCCCACCCCACATAGCCTATTCTCCACTTCCTATAGGCAACTATCTCATATATCCCAGACACTAACTTCATATTTGCATCTAGCAAATACTAAGCCAATTGTAAATAACTTCTTAAATTCTCAAATTGTACTATTCCATTTCAAGAAACTGTATATTTACTAATGCGATGTTTTGCCTCCTACTAAATGTAACCTAAAAATTTAATTGTAACTGCTGTAAACTTTGTTTTGTCTTGGAGATTTTCTCCCCAGGACTCCATTGAAAATGGGTTTTCATTGGCCCAATGGACTATCCTGGTTAACCAACTGCAAATAAATAAAAAAAAATAAATAATCCAGCACTACAAACAGGCTTCCACGATGGCAGCTTTATTATACTTATATCCACAATATTCTATCATTGTTCTCAAAAAAATAAAACAATCAGACCCAATGGTAAATACACAAATAAAACAAAAAGTGAAAAAAAGACAGCAGTAAGCAATGCTACCATCTTAGCAGGCCAACTCCTCAGTAATCACCAGCTGGAAACAGGAGAAACAGGCCAGTTACACCCTCTGGCACCCTCAGTGTGTATTGCAAGCTGAAAATCCCTATACTTATATAGAAAACATTATGTAAATACAGATGGTAGTTCAGATACACTTATTTCACGGAGAAAGACATACAGCACAAATAGAACAAGAAAAATATACTTATATTCATTTAATATCATCAGGTATTCAAAAACACTCTTTCAAACCTGGTTTGAATAAAGCCCCCAAGTTAATAATCCACATTCTTTCCTTTTTGTGCAAGATGTATTTTTTGCCATCAGATAAATTTTCACCTTTAATACTATCAGTACCAATATAAGTAAAATGCCCCCCCCCCATGTTCCTTCATATGTTTATAGAGGGCACTTCTATTGCAGCTACAGTTCAAATCACTAATATGTAGTGCTATTCTATGTTTAAATGGTTGGGATGTCTGTCCCACATAGAATGTACCACACCGACAAACTGCCATATATATTACCCATTCAGTACGACAGGTAATTAAAGATCGAATATCAAACATCTTATTAGTATTGCTAGAAGTACATGATTTAGTTTTGGACACTACCTTGCAATAAATACAGTTTCCACAAAAAGTGCTACCGCTAGGTTCTACAATTCCTGATCCAATATGTTTAATCTTACTCTTCTTGAAACCAGATAAACTTTCACCAATGTTCCTGCCTTTCCTAAATCCAAAGGTACAGCATTCCCTTAAAATTTGATCAAAATAGGGATCCGATTTCAAGATGTCCCAATATTTATTAATTACTTCCTTAATCTTAAACATGTTAGTACTATATGTGGTAATAAATCTGGGACTAGGATCATTAGACTTGAATAAGTCATTCCTATTACTAGCTAGAGCTACACCATAAGGCTGGTCTACTGCATTAACATTATAACCTCTATTTAGGAATCTACATTTCATCTTACGGGCTTCTAATTCAAAATCCTGTTCAGAACAATATATCCTGCGTAGTCTCAAAAATTGAGCTTGTGATATGTTTCTAACAATATGTGTAGGATGCCAACTAGAGGCTAACAGAATAGATTTTTTTTGTAAAAGGTTTATGATACAAACTAGTAGCCAGAGTGCCATCAATCAACTTAGAAACATTGACATCCAAAAAAATCAGTATTGACATTTGTATTTTACCAACAAAAACAATAGCCACATCATTATTATTGAGATATTTCACAAATTCATGCCAGACATCAACTGGTCCATTCCAAATGCACCAGCAGTCATCTAGGTAGTGCTGCCACATATTCAAGTATCTAAGAAAAGGTTTACTAATATCATAAATCAAGTGATGTTCAAGATACCCCATGAATAAATCTGCATATATGGGTGCAAAAGTAGCACCTATAGCAGTGCCCTTAATCTGTAGATATCAGTCCCCTTTATACATAAAGGCATTATTTCTAATACCAATCTCAGAAGCAACAGCAAAAAGTCAATTTCTACCTCAGGAAAATTTTTTGGACTCGGTTAACCAAAACCTTACCGCCATAATACCACCATCATGCGGGATACTTGTGTACAAAGATTGTACATCCGGAGTACTCATATAGACATTAGATAGTGTATGTACTTCATTCATCAACATCAAAAATTGATTTGTGTCCTTAATGCGTGCAAGAGCCAACATCAATAAAGGTTTCAATTTACTCTCTAAATACACTATAGATTCAGTAAATGACCCAATACCTGAGACTATAGGCCTACCCGGTGGATAATTCCTAGATTTGTGAATTTTTGATAGTAAATAAAAATGTGGCAGCTGGGGATCATCCATACTTAGCTGATGAATCAAATAATCATCAAACTATTATTCTTGGCTTCCAGCAAAAAAAATGTCAATATACAGTTTAAATGTTGAAGCAGGATTACATGAAATCTTACAATAAGCAATTTTATCATTCAATTGTCTATTGACTTCATTATCATAATCCACATTATCCCAGATAACAATTGCCCCCCCTTATCAGCCTTAGTAATAACCAAATTTTCATTGTTTCTCAAATTAGATAACACTTCACATTGTTTAATATTGAGGTTACTACCATAATCTTTAAAAACAGAATTTTTATTTAACATGCAATTCGCGAAGTACCCTCTGTTCAAACATTTTCACAGCTGGATGATAAGAGGGTTGAAGTGGATTTCTTAAACCTGAAACTTGTATAACTTTCCTCATTAAAATCCTGTTTGGCATGGTAAAAAAACTAAATTCAATGCACGACAGAAATTTTTAATATCAGAATCATGATGAGAGACAAAAAAAGCTAGGTACAAACCTCAGACCTTTATTCAAACCTTCCACCTGATCTTTATAAATGAACAGATGTTAAATTCACCACCAAATTATTTTCGCATTCTTCTTCAATGTCCACATTTAGCCCAGCATTGGCTATTTGCCCACCATCTGTCTGAATATTTGCTCCATGTCCCTTCCTTTTATGCTTCTTTCTGGCTCTTCTAAAAGACATTTGGACTGTTTGTTATAAGGTGAAGAATACACTGGGGCCTTATTCTCAGTATCAGTACAATACAATGAAAGTTCTGAAGCACTAGAAGTTGACTCATTTCTTTCTGCTGTCTTTTTTTTTAAAATAGAACGAGCCCTTTCCATTTATTTTTACCTGGCTTGTTATTTTCCATAAATCTCACTGCTCACTTTTTTTGTTTCCAAGTAAAGGCAGTATTGTTTTGGTAATCATACAAGTCCCTATTATACTTTTTAAGCTTACCTCCCCTTATCTCTGTATCAACTCATTCATTTCACTGAGAAAACCATTTTTCCTACTTTCAAATCTTTCATTACTATTAAATTGTTGAATAGCTTGAAAAGATTGTTGTAACTCGTCTGTAATCTCAGCTAGTTGACCATCATAATGTTGAATTAAGCATTCCAAAAATAACTTTGAAGCTACCTTTTGTATATTATGCCATTTGTTAATAAAGCCTTCATTTTGTGTCCCAATTCCAGGTTCCACATATACTCTTAAGCCTCTAGGGGCTACATCAGCTTGCACATAAGCTCGTAACAATTTTGTATGCCATATATTAGTTCTAACCTTTTTAAAACACTCTTGTAAATTTTTTAAAACCACGCACTGTATTCAAAGTGCTTTCATCTTGATTACGGATAATATCAGCTTGTGCACTAACAAACATATACACATCATATCTGTCCCCAGCCAAATTTTGTTTTCTGCTGTCTTTTTTTCACTGTTCGTTTTATTTGTGGATTTACCATTGGGTTTCATTGTTTTTTTGTTTGTGAATGATGACAGAATAGTGTGGATATAAGTATAATAAAGCTGTCATTGTGGGAGCCTGTTTGTAGTGGTGGATTGTTTGCTGAGAGTCTGTTTGAATCCATTTGCACTCTTTTTTCTGGGGCGTGCACCATAACTGTTTGTATTTGCTATAAATATATATATATATATATATATATATGTATATATATATATATATATATATATATATATACATATATATATATATATATAGGCAAGGCAGTTCATATAGCCTACCTCGATCTGGCCAAGGCCTTTGATACCATTCCCCACTCAGAAATTATTGATAGACTCAACAAACTAGCCATCAACCCCTATATCACTAGGTGGGTTGTAAATTGGCTCACAGCTAGAACCCAAAGTGTGAAAGTAGTGGACTCTAAGTCAGGCTGCCAACCAGTCACGAGTGGAGTCCTACAGGGAATGGTCCTGAGTCCTCTTCTGTTTGGCATCTGCTTCTCAGAAGTCCAGGCCAACATGGAGGGACTCTGGCTGACCAAGTTTGTAGATGACTGCAAGCTGGGAGCCATTATTAACTCCCCAAGTGATGTAGACATCCTACAGAAAGGCCTCTCTGAGACCAATGACTGGTGTCAAAACCATGACCTTAAGCATAATACCAAAAAATGCGCCATCATCCCCTTTGGGGAAAACTCAGTTTCCACTAATTACCACACTGAAAGGAGCCCACTGAACAGTGAAGGTGTTAAGAGAAGTCTGGGGACATAGGTTGACAGCAACCACTCCTTCAACCACCACATTGTCACTGTGGTCAGAAAGTCCTTGTATGTACCACATCTCATTACCAAGGGTTTTGCATTTAGGAAGAAAGAGGTCATCATCTCTCTCTACACTTCCTTCATTAGGCCAGTCATCGAGTACAATGCCCCATTTGGCATGTACCTCACTAGACACATGCAACAGCTGGAAAGTCCACAAAAGTACCTCATGAAGAGGATCCTAGGCCTTAAACACATCTTACCTGGATAGACTCAAAAAACTGCAGCTATTCTCTGTCTCATATCGTCTACTAAAAGGCAATCTCTGCTTGACTTACAAAGCCATGTTTGACCCAGCTCTGTTAGAAATGCTACAGCTAAAGAAATCCAAATCCCTCCACACCACATGCTTCAGAGACCTCAACTTCATTACCACATCAACAGCACATGCTGGAGGGACAGGTTCATAACCCAGAGACTGCCCATGCTCTGGAATAGACTTCCCACATGCCAAGCAGAGCACCTCACTGGCCGTCTTCAAGAGAAATCTTGATGAATGGATAGGAAATAGAAACTTCACCCTGGGAATCACTCCAGTGGTTATACTTCATAGAGGCACTGGGATTTAACGTCAGAAAGCACAATGCCAGGGTGTGTATGTATGTATGTATATATCTATATATATATATATATATATATATATATATATATATGTATATATATATATATATATATATATATGTATATATCTATAGAGAGAGAGATTCATAGGTTCATAGGTGTTTAGTAGACAAACGACCACAAGGGCCTTTTTAAGCCTAGCCATGTATCCCAAATCTCTGTCAAGTTCTGATATCCTTGGTAAGTGTAAGCAGGGAGATGAACCATTTACAGGTTACCTCTGTCCATTAGAGACATAGGTGCCAAACCAGGGATGAATTTCCGGTTTCCCATCCAATTGTCCAAGTTGCACTTGAATTGGATTAGGGACGAACAGTGCTTCACATGGATGGGGCGGCTGTTCCATAGATGGGGTAGTCTCTGGGATACTTACATATCTCTCCAGCAGGTCTTATTTATATCACAGGCTAGCTACAGTTCTGTGTGAATGGAATCAGTAATTGCAGCTTTGACTGCAGGTTTATGGGCTAATGGAAAGCAGTAGTCCAGGTACAGCAGTCTGACATGGGATAAGATTAGAAGAATCCTGCAACATTTTTCGATAAATGAGGTAACACTTTTAAAAGTTTGAACGGTCTGAATGAAGATCCCCATACAGTGCGGAATGGGAAGATTTCCTTTTTCCACAATGTAGTGCGATCTCAGAGTTGGTGTATTTAAGTAGCGGGGGGGGGTGTTGGGGGTGAAGGGTGGCTTGCCCCCCTGCTACAGACGTTTAGTTTTTTTTTTGTTGTTTTCTTTTAATGTTCGAACTTTTAAATGTTCGATGTTATGGTCTCGGCCATATGCGCCTCGAACAAATTTCAGAATCTTGAGCCCATAAAGTGGAAATCCTAAAAGGATCGAATACCCAGAAGTGCGAAATTCAATATTGAATTAGCGGTTCTGGTGTTGTACTGCGCTCATAGATTCAGGTAAGTGCTTATGTTTTAAGGGTTTTGAGCAGGGGCTGTAGTGTGTGTTAGTGTGTTTTGTTACTGTGGTGTGTGCGTGCGAGGGGAATGTAGCTTGTGTGGTGGTGTTTTATGTGTCTGTGTATGTAGTGCTACCTTGGAGTTAGTATATTTAAGTAGGGGTCTGTGTGGGGGGGTGCAGTCCCCCACATGGGGGTTGCAGGGCCCTGCTTGTATGTAGGATAGGGTTGTGTGTTTGTGTGTGGGAAGGAAGGTGTGTATATGTGATGTGTGTTGTGTGCGTCTTCATAGGTTCATAGGTTAGTACTAAGCTAACTGCCCTTGCAAGCCATTTTAAGCCTAGCCAATTATCCTTTGTGAGACTCAAACCCTGCACCTTGTGTTTGTAAGGCAAACACCTTAACCATTAGGCCACCCTCCCAATATAGAAGTCACGATTTTGAATTTCACTCTTCTGGGTTTTCGATCTTTTAGGATTTCCACTTTATGGGCTCGAGATTCTGAAATTTGATATTTTAGAATTTCGAGCATGTAAAGTGACTCCATATCTATATATATATATATATATATATATATATATATATATATATATATATATATGACCAAATCATCTAAATCCCAAAACACTGAAAACTCAAAACATTGAAAACTAACGTTGAAAGTGTACTTCATAGCATTGAAAACTACAATGCAAATATAAATAACATCCTCTTCACCTATAACAACACCTAACTAACAAACACACTTTCTACTACCTGCACCCCCCCATGTGGGGGAGCTCTGCCCCCCCACACCTCCTGTAAATTAAATATACCAACTCCAAGATCACACTACCATGGAAAAAAGTTAATTTCCTTACCTCACTGTACAATCACCATACACTGAGGTTAGGAAATTAACTTTTTTCCACTCTAGTGCGATTTTGGAGTTGGTATATTTAATTTACGGGGGGGGGGGCATAGCCCCCCACATGGGGGTTGCTTGCCCCCCTGCAGAAACGTAGTAGAAAGTGTGTTTGTTAGTTAGGTGCTGTTGTAGGTGGAGGCAATATTATTTACTTGTGCAATGTAGTTTTCAATGTTATGAAGCACACTTTCAATGTTCTGAGTTTTCAATGTTTTGGGTTTTCAGTGTTTTGAATTTTCGATGTTATGGTTTCAGTATTATGAAATTCAGCATTATGAAATGTCAATGTTATAAAGTAGACCCCCCCCCTATAAATATGTATATATATATATATATATATATATATAAATATACATATATATATATATATATATATATATATATATACACACACATATATATAGGAATTAAACTGATGGTGAAGCAGCATTTATAAAAACTCACTGCTAAAGTATCTCTACCCTCCCATTATGGGGGTGTAGCAACCCTGCCTCAGTCTACGTAATGCTGTTTAAATTTATTATCACATGATTTCTGTACCTTGGAGAAACTGTTCTCGCAGATATTGCACAGTATGAGCATACATTAAAGTGTAATTCAGAAATGGCAGACATCTAAGCCTGGGGCCCTTTTTATTCATATAGTTCAGTTTTGACTAGAGGGTCTAGCATTAATATTACTTACATGCTGCCTGTCTGACTTTTAACTGAAAACAGAGTTTCCTGAGTATTTAGTGGTTATTAGTATCCACTAATCCTTCAGTGGTGCATCACACATTGGTTAATAACTAATATAACTTAACCTCTGCCATAATGTTGCACTAACCTTGCTTTTTGCTTCATTTACTAAGACTAAAGCTAACCTTATTGTGGTCTGTGATAATATTCTCAAAATCTTTTTGGTTTACTTGTATCTGTATTATTGCATGCATTTCAGAGGACATTAGGTGTTCATTATATTCCTCCAGTTTGGAACTGTAATAATTTCCATGGATTATGATGGAGAATAGAAAACAAAAACTTAGTTCTAACTGTAGGATTAATAGTTAAACACCAGCTGTAGGAAATATTTTAAAATGGTTATTCTTTCTTGTATGTCTGTAGTACCTTCTGAGGTTGGTCACGCTTCCCAATGTGAATCTACAAGACTGAAATCTCATAAAAACAATCTGATTAATTTCTAATCTAATATAGTTAGTATAGTACATATATATTTTTATTTTTTATCTGTTTATCTAAGGCCTTTTTCATATGTCATAGTGTATACTGACAGGCTTTACAAAAGACAGTACTTATCCCTTGTACATTTTGTGTTTTGATAATTAAGTTTATTGCACTCATTCTTGGACAGAATAATTAACTTCACTGTAGGACTAATACTGTTCAGATCAATGACTGGTGTTTCTTGTGTGTGAAGACATCATGTGATGTGCCAAAATGATCAGTATTTTTTGTATTTTTATTTTAATCCCCCCATTTTTTACTTGTCAGCCATTAGCTGTCCTATGACTACTTAGCCCACTTGTCCCCATTGGGGTGACAGTTGATTGCAGAGACCTAACAGTTTTTTCCTTGGTTATGGCCCTAAATTCTCCCTCTGTGGTTGAAGTGCATGCTACCTGTGCCGGCCTGCTATACCATTTTCTGTGAGCATGTATGTTCTTGCACATGCATCATTAAGATTACTGCCCCAACACTGTTTAGCAAAGCAAAGCAAATGTACTTGGACAATAACTACATGCTGTGCACCTTTTTCTCCATGAGATCTCAGGACTGCAGGTTCCTGGTGACTTACTTCACCCAGCAATGCTTGATCTGCAGCATCTACTCACTACCACCCTTACTCATTGGTTTCTAGGCCATCCCATCCTATTTACTACAGATAGCCAGAGGTGTAGCTAACTATTCTAGCATCTAGTGCCATCCCCTAATCTGGCAATCTCCCAACTTTAAGTTGTGGAATAAAAAAGAAAAGACATCTATCCTCAGACTTCAAGAGCTAAGACAAAAAAGTTCTTCACTCTTGTAAACTGCTTGCTACATTTGTAACCCAAATGGAGTGCTACAACTCTTCAGTTCTGACTGCAAATGTATTACCATCATTCAATGCCAGTAATGCACTGAAGACTGATGGAATCTACCAATATGACACCCTAACACTTTACATTTATCTATGCCTCTGCATCTAGCTGACAGAGTTCATATCTTTTTGGTATCTTCTTTCCAAAGAATTTCTCCCATATCTTTCTGGCTTTACTCTAAGGGAATGTCTCCTGTTGACATGTGGACCACATATGAATCTGGTCTACATTGTCCCAGCATCTCCAACATGTAGTAGATGGGTGCCAACCTGCTGAAAATACTTTGAACAGAGTTCTATGAATCTTTCTCCTATGGGTTCCAGTGCAACGAAAAGTTTCATTATTTCTAATAATCCTTTACATGACCATTCATCCTTATAGTTCTCATCTTCTCCATTCCAGACTTCCCTTAACTTAGTAAATGCTTGTCCTTGTGCATGCTCTCCTAAGTGCTTGTATATACACCCTATCCTTCATTCTTCACCTGGTTTGAGATCTTCACCTTATCTGTGCTATACTCTCCTTTCCAGTCTCTATCCTTTCTTTTACTGCTTATCTTGTCTGCCACTTGGCATTGACAGTTCTTTTGTATTTCACTCAGACTCTTTTTCTCTAACTTGTGCTTCTAATTCACTACTGAAAAGGATAACCATGCTTTAGTATTGTCAACCTCTGAATCCTTGACCTTCCCGATGCCCTTCTCTTTCAAGGCCAGTATTTATGCTTCTAGTTCTTCTGGTGTTCTTTGCCACAGTTCCCCCATAGCCCTACCCACCCTCAGTAGGAAACTGCACATTGTACCATGAATAATTAGGAACCCATCTGTTGGTGCCAACTTCCACTTTATTCTTTACCTTACTCCTTCCAGCTCCCCCCCCCCAGAACCTAAGCTAGGCCTTTGTTCTCTATAACAATCATTGTTTGTACCAGATTAATTCCTGCAATATAACTTTAAAGTCTGTAATTCCCCATCCCCCATTCCTTTTACTTGCACTTTGACTGTAACAATATCCCACTTTCTGCCTCTCTGCACAAATCTGTCACATAATAACTGAATACCACCTATATTACATGAAGGATTTATGTGTATATGTCTTTCTAGATATACAACAGTGGGAAGTATAATAGTATGGATGACTTCTATTTTACACCTCATCTGTACAGCTTCACTGATCTTGAGTCCAGTATCCTACTAACCTTGCATTTCAAGTCACTCTATTTCTGAATTCTTATTTCATCTACTGGAATATATACTTTGAGACCTAGGTACTTTTCCCTCAAAGATAGCATTGGTGACTCTAAACTCCCCTTCTTGCCTTTCTCCCCTACTCTAATTACCATTGTTTTATTTTTTTGGATAATATTGTAAATTAGATTCTCTGACAAATCTGCTTAACAAATTCAGAATCCCTGGGAGCCAGATGGATATGTTCCCCAATAACAAGACATAGTTCCCTGCAAATAGATAGATACCATTTTTCCTCACTCTATCCTATTTCATCCAAAGCTCCCTTATTTTCTTTACCAATGACCCTTACAAAAATCCTTGGTACTGGGGCTATTCCTGATGTCTGTCTCTTCCCAACACTATTCCTTCCAAAAGGCCCCCATTTATAGACAGTTTCTTTTTGTGCATTTCAATGGTTCTTCACTCCCACAACCATCTCCTTTCCTTATTTATCTTGGTAGCATTAATTTTATGAAATGTCATGACATGCATTCACAGGCCTGTTGCATAAGAAAAATGCCTGCATTACCTTCCCCCTTTCTTACCAGCCCACTCAGGCTAGCCTGGCTGTTAAAATGTGGTCAAAGTTTTTTGCATCCACATTGCACAGTGATATAGGTTGGTAGTTCTTAAACTTCTTAAACTCTGTCCAACTCAGTTTACATAGCACAAGAACTGCAGCTTCTTCCCTTTGGCCACTATCCCCTTATCTATGATATCATTAAACAAGTGTGCCATTGTATCCCCCAGTTGGAATCCCACTGTTGTAAAAATCTATCAGGTAGCCATGCAGGCCAGTTGCCTTACACCCTTTCAAATGCTTGATGACCTTTATAACATTCCTTTTCCCAATAAGTCTATTCAGCTTCGCTTTCTCATTTTCACTGAGCATGTAAATGCTTCACATGATAACAAAGAGTCACTTGGGGTCATCCTTTTACAAAGATAACTATAAGAAAGTTGGAACTGTTCCCTTCTGTGCTCATTTGTCTAACTTTCTTCACACCTTTAGTCCTGTACAGAACTGACCTATGCCTTCTTTCATTCATCTTTAATCCCTCTTTATCAGCATATGTATGTCTGTTTCCCCTTTTATCCACTATCTTGTCCCTCTACCAACCATTTATACTTTGATTTTCAGTTCCTCATATTCTCTTAACTTGTTCGTATTAGTTGTCTGTTCTTCCCTTCTTTCCACTTTTTGCCTTAAGCAATTGTTCTGGATTCCACCTCCATCCTCCAGCTACCTGGTTATGACCTTCCCATCTCATTTTGAAAACTGCATAATCATATAAATTTCTCTCCCTGCAATATACAGCTGAACTCTCTTCATAGGTGACACTGTCTACCAACACTTTCTCTTACTCACCTGTTTTAACTCACCTCTAGAGAAAGTAAAACCTGCCTCTCCTGGCCTTGTCTCTCACCAAACATCCAAAGGTGTTTCCTGACTCATTCTGTCTGCTAAGACTTTTTGACTACTTCTATGAAATTCAGCTGCTCTATATTTCCCATCCTGCATAAGACCACATTGAAATCTCACTTTATAATTATCTTGTCCCCTTCCTTCCAAATTAATTGTAGTTTTTAGCCACTATATAAACACTACAGGTCTGTCCACATTAGCTCCAGAAAACAAACTCCGGATCACTCATTTAACCTTCTTTCATCCACCAGCCAATTAGCCATCTGCATTGTCCATCATTACTTGTTCTAATAGCTTTACATTTCTCCACAGATATACTTAGCATTTACAATACTTTCTTTTCTCCCCTTTTTACCAAACTTGTGGCTAGCCATTTTTGTCCCTTCTTTTCTATCTTTTTCATTTCTCAAGTCCTTAACTTGTGTTCTTGCATAAATAACAGTCCTTATTTCTCTCTAATTAATTTTGCCCATATTCTTTCCCTTTTATTGGGATTATTGATACCTGCAATAGTCCATGTTCCTACTCAATACCCTCCTTACTTTTGTATGCATTCCCTCACCACTCCTATGGAGTTAAAACACTGTGCTTTAGTATCCATTTAGCTCCCAGTTAACAGTCATACCTCCTGGCAGGTGAATATGCTGACATCACTGCCACCATCTCTGTGGTGGCTGACAAAGACCATGTTGACTCCTTCTCGGAGACTACAGTCTCTTATCCTTGTCTCTGAAAGTGTGGTATGCAAGCTCTAAACATGAAAATAAATTTATTGATGTCATCCATTTCTACCTTTAAATATACTACTAATACCATACTCCATGTATATTATTCACTCACCCCACCAATCAAGTAAATTATTAAACATGTTTTATTTTTATTTGTCAATCAGGGTAGAGCAGCAATCTCTATAGCCTTTTTTCAGACTCATGGGGGTGCTGTCAGGTTAAATGACTTGCTCAGAGTCACACATTTAAGAAATGGGGGCCAATGGAATCAAACCATGGACCACTGGAAACAGCTTCGTAATTCTCTCTTCCAACTGTCATGTTGTTAATAGTCAGATTCATGAGGAAAATATTTATCACGTATTTTCCTAGATAATATAAACTGTTTGTAATGTTAATAAACACATAAATACAAGTTCCAATTATACTAAATCAAAAGAAATAATGCAACATTTGGGGTTAATGCAGCATAATATAAAAGAAAAATGATTTTCAAAAGGAAAATAAACACTCCTGAAAGCAGCTCAGCCCTTATTCACTAGTTCTCAGCACTGATATTAATACTCTGATTTCTTTGGTTAAGCTGTACATGCAGGCCCTAATTAATAACATTGAAATCATACGCTCAGCTAGTAAACAGATATTTTATGACCACCTGCTTAGTCTTCAAGGCTTTAATGAAATAGGTTAATTTACTGCCACAATGTGTCCAGGTGTGACCACCTGTTTATCGTCCCATAAAGGCCAACTGTACTTCATCTCACAACGTAGTCATACTCCTGTCATTACATGTCCGACTTGTGAGCTTGTAGCAGATCGGATCAAAGATCTGCTTGTAATGACAGGAGTATGACTACGCTGTGAGCTAGTAGCACATCGAAGATCATGTGCATCTTGGACTGCCTTCATCATCAGGCCTCATTGCCTCAATGACTGTGCAGATAGCACATAAGAAAATACAAAAAAAACAAAAAACAAACAAAAGAACCTAAAACAACCTAAATAGCTTGATCTTCGTTTAGGCACTGAGACCCTGTTTCCTTCTCAATTGAAGAATGCTTCGGCATTTGCTTTCATAGCTGTCTCTCCTGCTGTCATTGCATTTTCCTTATGCCAGTTTCAGCTTGTCTGCCCCATCTCATACCTTCCCTTGTCTGTTATCATACTATTATTCCCTTCAGTCTTCCAGGCCATAGTATTACTCCATACTAATCCTTCTGTCTCTTTTTATCTTTCAAGTTGGCTCTATCCTCACTGCTTCTTCCTTGTTAAAGTTTCTATGACAATATTTCAGGTTTTTACCATCTCTAGACATAATTTTCCTGCCGTTCCTGATTTAATGCCCGTGACTTCCTTAAAGGCTGCCTGTCTTAAGAGACTGATCACAGACCTTGATGCAAATATTACTCTTACACTGCAGCTCTCAGATTAAGAGGTCCTGGGTAGTCGATGGTCATTTCTGCACTTATGACATGCTAAATGATTTATCCCATGCATGGGTCCCCTCAGATTGCCTATGTTATGATCCCAGTTATTCTTATTAGGGGTAATACATAATTATCGACCATGGAATGGGTGAGGTAAATCTCTAATCAAATGGGCTAGATTAATTTGAGCACCAAAAGGGAAACTGGCTAGACTAAAAATTACCTGCAATGGCGATGCTTAAAATGACCTGCAAGGGCAGCCAGCCTGGTACTTACCTGTGAACCTATGACATTCATTGCATTTTCAGGGACATTCTCTTTTCACGTCCAACCACCATCTACTTCTGCCCCCAACAACATCTTTACAAATGTGAATGGTCTCCTATTTATGTTTAGCTCATCACACATTTTCCTTCCATGTTACTTTCTGCATTGCAGGATAAATTAAGATAGCTACTACCCCCGCTTGTCTCAAATGACAGCTAGCTGAGAGTAAAAATATTCTGTTTTGGTATATTTGTCATTGCCTACTGAGCCAATTCAGAACCACACCTGACTGACTTTGCAACCTTTTATTACATAACACTCAATGATAACCAATAATGATGCCATAATAATTCACATGCAACGTATAAAGAAATGCCATCAATCCATTACCTCAAGCCGGTTGGCATAACTCCACCTGTTCCAGCTGCCACTTCAGAAGAAAACAGGTGCATAATCCAAGCTACCTTGGACCGGGTGGCAAACCCATCTATCTCATATTTACAAGCCACATATCCCTTGATGAGGTTACCAGTCAAATCTGGGTCCAACTGGAGGAGAGCTGAGGCCACTTTATTGGAACAGGAGGGAACACAAGAGGGTGAAGCCATAAGGCTGCCACTTGACCTTGCAAAAGAGTGTTGTGAGGGAGGGTTGTCATGCTTGCAGATGGATCTGTCAGGAAGAAGGTGAATCACTCCCTTAAAGAGGGAGTACACCTACTTCCGTTCCCCAGTGATGACTCATGGCTCATAGACAATGAGCCTATAGTAATTAAGTCATTATTGTCCACTGAGCTGAATCAGAAACCACACTAGACTGACTTTCCAACCTTTTATTACTTAACAGTCAATGACAACCAATAACGATGCCATAATAATTCATATGCAACATATAAACAAATACCATCAAACCATTTTCTCAAGCCAGTTAGCATAAATCTGCCTGTTCCAGCTGCCACTTCACACACAAAAAAAAAAAAAAAAAGGTGACTATTCCAACCTATCTTAGACCTGGTGGCAAACCCATCTGACTCATATTTACAAGCCACATACCCTTTGATGTGGTCACAGGTCAAATCTGGGTCCATCTTCAGGAAAGCCGAGGCTGCTGAACAGAAGCAAGGAAACATGTGAGTGAAGCTGTAAGGCTGCCGCCAACCCAGCATGTGACATGCCATTCCCCCCAAACAGCCAACATTGCAAATAGAATCTGGGTTATGGAAGGAGCCAAGTTAAACTTTGAAAAACTTTTGAACAGCAAAAATAATATCCAAATTAAACAAATCAAAGCCCATGTTATTTAAATGAACACTGTCCAAATCATATCAATCAGGCCCCAGTCTGTCACTTCCACTGTACTCGATCACCTGTAAACCAATTTGAATAGCAGCCCACTAGACTCTATGGTTGATGAAATGCCTGGCTCTCTCAATGGCACTGGAATGTCTAGCTCCTTTCCAGTAAAGTCTCGGGATGATGGTAGACCAGAGGAAAACCCCCTTCAAATACAACTGTCACAACCAGTGCATATCAGACAGGATTGTGGCCAACAGTATTTTTTAGGAGCTTGATCCAGATCATTATCCCAGAGGTGACTTGTCATGGTAAGGCTTCTTCCATTGTAATCTTACAGCAGATTTCCCAAAATTTAAATTAACTGAGGCCAGGGAAACCAAAAGAACAAACTGTCCAGCAGTAACTATCAAATGAACTTGAGTAACCAGCTGGGTGGGCCAAGGCTCGATTTGAAGCTCTCTAGCTAAAAGAATGGCCTAAGAGCCAAATGACCTCCTTCCCTGCAACATAACTAAAATTAATGCCTGATGTATGAAAAAGGCATTGGAGACCCACCATTCCATTCTTTGCATGACCTGCACAGAGTCCCCTTCCATGGCCAAGTCTGAGGTATGACCTATCAGGAAGGAATGTGAGGAGTAACCTTGTGGGTGAATTCCTTTGCCTGACAAGGCCTGCCTAAGAAATGAGTTAATCCCTGACAGGTTAAAAGGCCTGCCCAAAGTCCACATGAAAACCAAGCCTAACCTTTTCTCTGTGGGAGTAATATTATATAGCAAATGCATGGGGCAAATGATAAGCTCACTGGCCTTGTCTAAGCCCACCTGCTGCCCTTTACCAACTTGATCAGTGTTAGATTATTTTAACCATATCAGAACAAACTTACTGTGGATGATACGATCCTCCCAAGAAAGGTAAAGGAGAAGTTTATTGGCACAGAATGGACCTGCTTACAAGGATTGAACAAATCTGTTATTGTAACAAACAAATGAAATTCACCCATTGTCTTATAAAGACCTGGAATAACAATGGGAAAGAGTTGTACTCCCAATCAGTTGTCTAGCATACTGGAAAGGTCCCCAAATATTCTCAATGCTCTTGAGTATCCTCCCCATTACCCAATGTCCTAACACAGCCTAAAGGCCCAAAAAATACTCCAACCATCCTAAAGCTGCAAGCATCTAATCTGAGAATTTTAAGTGAATCCCCAGAGGTGGATCTGGCCACTACTCCCCATGTCCTGGAACCAGAGATCTAAGATGTACAGAATGCCTTGAAAACCTAGATGGATAACAAATGTGCTTTTCTAGTGTTGTTGGCCCAGGAATTTGCCAAAAGTGATAATGCTAGTCTTCTCCAATTAGCTAGACTCCCATAGGACTGGGGTGCCCTTTAGATCTGAAAGCTTGGGCAACAGGTGATACCTGGCAAACTGAAAATTTAGAGACTGTCAGCTATAGGATTAAGATGACCAGGGACATAAACACACATAAATGACAAATTAATCTCTAAACTCAGCAAAACTAAAAGCCTAATGACAGAGTGGGCCCACTTGGATCTGGAAAAATGTTTTTTGAAAGCGTGCACCAATGTAATATTATCTGAGTGAAAAATGATCCTCCTATCATATAATCTATCCTTCCATACCAAAACTGCCACCCAAATGGGAAATATTTCTAAAAACGCAATGTCCCTCCTCCTTGACCCATATGGTCAGCCAGACCAGATGGTGCTTGGGCCTGTTACCTTTCAAGAAGTCAGATACAGGCCAGAGGAAAGTCCTTCCAGAAGAAAATTCCCAACAGACAAAGTTCAGTAACCTGTGTAACTGCATGACGTCTCTTACTTGAAATTTTCTGGAACCCAAGAATCTCCAAAGTAACTGCTGGACTTGATGAAAGTTTGGGTGGGGGAAGCTTGGAGGAGTTATCACTGGTATCAGCCTCTAAACCCAAGAATGTCAGGACTGGACTTGGTCCTTCTAATTTTTCATTGGCCAAGGGTACCCCAGTTTAGAGCAAAGCCACTTGAAAATGGACATGCCTTCCAAAGCACTATCCTGACCCTCCCCCACTATCAGTAAATCATTTAGGTAGTATACTGCTGACTGGCAGGGGTCCTGTTCTTGCCGGCACTAATGTAAAGCTGTGCTGAATAGTTTGAATATCACACAAGGTACAGCACGCAGCATTGGCACTGCAGTGTCAAAAAATATTTTGACATTGAATTGAGAACCTAAATAAGGCCAATCTTCTTGTCTCATGGGAAGAAGATGGAAAGCAGATTGAATATCCAGCTTACAGAGCCAGGGGTCAGCATAGCCCATGATGACCTCCACTCCCTGGTCCAAAGACGAGTAGTGGTGTTAATAGAATCATTGACTGAACCCCCTGCTGGGTGGGACAAGTGATGAATCAACCTAAACTCACCCTCCTTTCTTAGGAATCAGACCAATGCTGGAAATTTTAGACAAAAGCTAAGAAGGGGTGGAAAAGGGGCCAATTATCCTTCCAGTCAATTGCTCTTTATCAGCCTAGCAGCGATGTTTTCATGTCCTTTGATGGATGACAAATTATTAACTAACTTAGAATCTAATGGGGCTGTGCAATGAATAGGAAAACCTTTGCAGACACCTTTAAGAAGAGTGGCTGCTGCCTGTGATCTGGGTAACCTGACAGTAGGCAAGATCATATATCTAGACAAATTGGGGGAATAAGCCTCCTGTGGTGCATTCAAGTCCTCCACCAAGACCCCTGTTATGTCCGCGAAAAGGTGATTTTGTCACAAAAGGAGATGTTATGCCATCTACCAATCTCCCTGTCTGCCTGAGAAGTGGAAAAGACAAACTTGTCATTAGCCAACAAGCCCCAACACCTGGAAGCAGGCTGACCTATCCAACTTCCCAAACATGAGTGGCTGTATTTTCAAGCAGGCCAGCCATATTTATCATGATTGAATGCCCAGAAAAACCTTGTATCCTTTGGATTAACAGTCCTTCCATCACTGCCTGTAGCTGCCTCCTTATCCATCGTGGCACTGAGCCACATGTCGGGATGCCTTGACTCCTACCTAAGGGAACTATCGAGACCCTTCAGCTTCCTGAAATGCTGATCATAATTCAACCAAACAAAATTCCCTTTCACTTGGTGGGCTTCCCTTATGGCTACAAAATAAGCTAATAAAGGCAATTCCTAGGAAGGGTCCTTCTCGATGATCATGCCCATAGATACCACAAAACCCAGATATCAAGTGTCCCTGTTACTGACTGGTGTCTTGGCTGATGCCTTCTTCCCAATGATCATCTGACCTCCTGGGATCCTATATGCAAGGTGGGTAAAGATAACTGTGCAACCTGGCCAACATCAGTTCCTACTCGCTCTCCAGAATTCAAAGCTGTAGAGGCAGCAAAGTTTCTTTGTAAGGCTATGACAAACATCTTAACCATCCCTGACTCTACCAAAGAGTTTATAAACTCATATAAACAATTTTCAACAGGTTGACTCCTACCAATAATACTAAGCCTTGTAGACCCAGCAGAGATATCACCTTGTTCTTTTGTTGATATTTTGGATAAGCAGGAAGGGGTGACCTTTTGGCCGGAGCAATCTCTGCTGGTCCTTTCCTGAGCCTTCTTTGCCGGGTCTGGCCCTTCAGCCACTCCCTCCTCTAAATTCAGCAAAGGTCTCCTTTTGGAATTCAGGCACTGTTCAGCTGCCCCCACCATTTCTAAATCAATAAGCAAACCTTGGCTCCTGTGAGAGACGCAGCTATCTCTCTTTAATGGACTGTACTGTTCAATCTGAAAAACAGAAAGGATTAGCATAGGGGAGAAACAACAAAAAAAGGGAGGGGAGCAAAGAGGGAAGGAAAATATAGAAAACTAAAACCACATGGAGTTCCAGTTAGCACTGAAAAACAATGAATGCTGAGATACTGTGCTGCTGTGAGGTTCTAGAATGTATAGCCCTTGGGATGAATTACTGCTCATCCTTTGCCTGAAAAATGCCACTGTGACTAAAACCAGCTGAGCTGCTGAGGGGTTTCCAGAATGCCATGTCATATTCTACACCAACAAAACTGAGGATGTGCACAACCTTCTTTAAATGAACGCAAAAAGGCAGCTGAACTAAAAGTCAAGTGGTGAGGTAATCATTATCTACCAACAACTTACCCAGAATTCCATGCCCAAAAGCTTAAAATTGCACCAGTATTACAAACTTCATTATAAAATGATTGTAACAAAAATACCATCATACACATATTTATAATACCTTTTGTCCTAAACACAACCCCCATCTAGAACATAATAACAAAACTTTGACTGGATTCCCTGTAGTCAGACTCCAAACGTTACCCCATAATAACTCAACATTTTCACATAAATGAGAGGCAGCTACTGATCCAGGTAATCACCCACCTGTAACTGGCACTTAAACCAAAATGTTAAAGCAAACATGATAGGATCTATGCCCCACACTACTCAAGCTCCCACACCCAACATGACCCTAATTAATAAAAGCATATTTAAAACTGCATAAGCTACTGAACTAAGAAACTCACTGAAATAAAGGAGCAAACCATATGCAGCAAAATCATACAAATTCCAGCAATCATAAAGTATGCCCTTTTAACTGCACTATGTTTGTATGACAAGTAAGCATTACTAAAGAGAAACTAAATTCCCTCATCCATCCAGAAGGTAGAACTCCTGACAATGCTCAAACTTGAAGACCATTGACTATAAACTCCTACTTTATTTTGTTATTAATTTAATGTACTGTTACCATGTATTTATTTATGTAAAATAAAATTCTTTATATGAACAGTATGCAAGAGTTTGCCCAAAAGCACCTTTAAATGATATATTAATCTGTGTCCCATATTATAAAAAGTTATTAATGTGTGTGTATATATATATATATATATATATATATATATATATATATATATATATATATATAAAATGAGAGCACCCACCCTTAGAATGTGTAATGTAACAGCTTAACTGCAAAAAACATCCCCATGACCCATGGTCGCTCATATGCAATAACTATATGTGTGTTTTTCATTGTTTTTTATTTGTATTTATATACTATTAATTTTTTTATATAATTAATTTACATTTTTTTCAAAATTATTATTTTTTTAAACTATGATTTGGAAGTACCCCCCCAGCTGCCCTGTTCAACTTGCGATACATTCTGTTTGTTGTATTTTTTTAAACTTTGAACTTATTAAATAAAATAACTAAATTCTAATAACACTACCGACACTGTAAAGACAACTAAACAGTCTCTGTACAGCTGATAAGCACTCACTGTGACCTATAACCTTCCACCTGTACTGTTGCTGCCAGCTGGCTCCAACTTCTCTCAGCATGCCTGCTGATGGATCTGGCAGGTAGAAGGTGAAGCACTCCCTTAAATAGGTATTGCACCTATCCCCTCCCACTGATGACAACAAGTCATCACTATGTAAGTCATTATTAAAATCCTCTGCTAGTTTAATCTTACAGCCACCCATTATACCCCTTCTGTGGGTAGCCATTTTAACAATCCATTCTTTCAGTCTGTAGCAGTAACATTTTACAATCAGATGTCTTAGTCTGTCTGTACAACCTATTAACTTTCCTACACCATGTGATCTGTCGATTTGTTCATCTAGCCCGTCAGTCTCTTCCATTACTTGCCAAATCAATTGCTCTACATATCTCACCATTTCCTTTGGATCAATCATTTTGACATTCTCTCTCCTAGATCTGCATTCTAGATTGTATTGTTTTTCTTACAATGACTCCACATGCATTATTTTTTGGTTTGTGTTTATTTCACTCCTTGCCAGTTTATTATACATTATATTCATTTTTACAAGACTCACAGACAAAATGGATATCTTTAAGCAGGCAGTTTGAAGTACAAGTTATTTTCAGGGTCAGGCTGCTAGGTTTTAGAATAGTTAACCTTTACCTTCATATTCTGCTCCTTCAATAGCAGAATTTAAATTATGATAGGATAAATTGGTAGGAATATGGCGTTTGTGCATTATTTATGGGGATACACGATTGTGGATTGTCTCTTAATAGAAGGGTCTAGAACTTTTTTACTCACTAATGTTATAACACATGCATTTTACATCACTGCAAATGGCCCCTCATTTATTTGTGATTTTTCTTGCTGTTCAATAATAAAAATATCTTCAGAGCAGAAAAAGTAAAGGTTAAAAAAAATCAGAAGGGGGTAAAACTGTTTAATACTTTTTTGTTGATACTTATGACTTTATAATTCATCTGATAAAGTACAGAAGTACAAGATGCTATCATTCTAAAGGCGACCTAAAAAATGTGATACTAGGCTTTTTATTCTAGTCTAAAAATAAGAACGCAAGTGTTAAAATTAGTTTTGTTAGAAGTAAACAGAACTCTGTATTAGTCATGTGACTCTGTCTTTCATCTTGCTCTCTCTCTCTCTCTCTCTCTCTATATATATATATATATATATATATGTATATGTATATGTAAAAAAAGTATAATTGTGATCATCAGTCAGAGTACAAAACGTACACTGCATGAATTCTGGCTTAAAGTACTGTCTGCCATTTCAGTGCTTCTGAAAGCTCTGTGCCCACATTCATTGCTAGCATTTAATTACTTTCTGTTATTCATATATAATTTTGTTTAAAATGAGATACTCCTCTATTTTGTAAATTGTATTTTGATCAAGATCTTTCTGCATCTTGCTGTTGAAAAATATGAGACAATAATATGTTTGCTTATAGACTATTAAGAAATCATTACTAAACTGCATTTTGGTATTGAAGTTATATTTGCTCTTGGATTTTGCTGCTTAAAAAACTCAGTTTATGCATATCCTTCGAATGTCTGCATTCACACATATGAACACAATTCAAGGTCCTATTTTCACATGCATTGAATGAGTTGTAAGTAGTGAAATAATGACTTCACAGTGGATTCTTCCATGATTCATATGTGAAAACAGCTGAAACAGAATGAAGTTACCATACTGTTCAATAGTATTTTGTTTCCCTAACTTGAATTCAGATGTTATATGCATACATTTATTTGGTAGAGTACTCTTTGCCACTTGTAATAAAATGTCCTAAATTTATTATCATCTTGTTCTGTAGTGATATTTCACTTTAAATGAGCGTAGAAATGTGTTTACAGATTGCATTTTGGTAACATTATGGCAGCTTCGTAGGTCATCATTTGAGAACTAGAGTCTTTGTCACGGTGCCAACAGACTGTACATGTAGATGTGGCTGTAAGAATAGAATGTTCTTCAGGTAACTCTGTGTAATACAAAATCCATTTGCTTGTTCTACTTTAAGATGAAAAACACAAGCAGTAAGGGCATTAATCCTGTAGAGAGGTGGGGGGGGGGTTGCATTACCCCACATTGCATTTTGTGCTGGACATGTAGTTTTTTCCCTGTGAGAAGGACATTGACCTTGTAAGAAGGGTATGTGTAATATTTCACTTTGTGTCAGTTGCTTTCATTCTGATACAGGAAGGACTTTTAAAATATCAACTAACCTCTAAAGGACAGCCCAAGAAGTTAGGCTGAAAGTCCTCTAGAAAATGGCTCTGATTCAGGAGTACCTCATAGGAAAGGTTGACACTTCTGAGAAGTGCATAGTTCCCAAGACAGATAACGGATGGGTGATGCTACAGGAGAGGTCATGGGCATCTCTTAGGCCTTAGTGCATTAGAGAAATTACAGATGTTAAAACTGGAAATTGTTCAGTATATTTGGAGAGAAGCCATTTGACCAACTACAGAGGAGAAGCCATGTAGAAATGAAGGTAGTGAGAGCCCAGTACCCCAAGAGATCATTTATAAAAGCATGAGTAGAGTGCCACACATACATGAATACCAAGCTGGAAATCATGCACTCATATTAAGGATGATACAATAGTGGCAAACCCTCTCATTTATGAAAGATTAATATTCGCATTGAGAAGGGGAGGACATGTAGTTAAGAATTAATTGGATTGTAAGAGGTTATAAAATGAAAATGCAGATAATATATAAAAATATAGCTACCAGTTAGCAAACAGTTCAAACTGTCTTTGAATTGTTCTATGTGAATCTTCATGGAAACTGTTATTTGTGACCATGCACACCCGCAGAGCTGTGGTGAGAAAGATAAAACATGAGAGTAGGCTATTAATGATCTTTTTAAAACAATCTTTTAGCAAAGAGATGCACTATTTGATCCAGTGTAATAGTGTTATTTGTCTATAATGGGATAAAGTTTAGAGTTTTTGTAATGACATTATTTAAAGTCACATACAAATATTTCCGTTGGTTTAATTGTTTAATGTTTATGGAAGTTCCCCATATTACAAAATATTTAAATGCATTGTTATATGGATCTAGCTTTCAAGTGTTCTTAAATTAATGCTTCTGACTATCTTTCTTAAGGTAGTTCTATAAAATTTTCTAAGGAAGTCAGAAAGAAAATAATGTAGTAAATATTTCACTCTAGTTCTATACTGTTAATTTATTTGTCTATAAAATGATTACGTATGGTTTATACTATACCGTTTAAGGGTAAAAGGCATGTATATACTTGAAAGGACTGACAGTTGTTGAAACAATGCATAGCATATGTACATTATAAATACAAAATCATGGTCTCCACAAAATTAATGCTTATAAACGAATACAGTTTTTGCTATTTCCTTTTATTGACAAACATGACACCTGGCTTCTAATTCCTGTCATCAGTTGTTACTTTTATGTATCCTGAAACAAAAGTAAATTGATTCTTTAGTGTCACCACTATAGTAATAAAGTGTATTTGTTTTGATTTCATTTAAAGCTGAGACTTAAGGAAAATGCGCTACGATATTTGCATTTTATTTCAAAGGGGACCAGTTCAGACAACATACTGCTATGAGTTATGAAAAAGCAGTCAAAGCGAATGTACACAAAAAGCTTAGCAACCAACAAATGTTGCTGTTATATTTGAAATAAAAATTGCCAAAGAGAAATCAAAAGTATTTTTTTTTTAAATTCACAGTTCTCCAGCATGTTAAAATAGAAGGGCACCAGAAAGCTTGATGCAAGAGAATGACTGAGTCTATTCAGTGCTTGAAACAGACAAGACATCAAAAGTCTTACGAGCAATTAAAGACATAACAGAAGAAACTAAAACCTTTCCTAATGATCTTTGTTTTCAGAGGACAGTATGCTTGCATATTTTTACTGCATTTCTGTACAGTTTTAATGTAATATGTCAGTTTTAAATTTTGTGCCAGATATTTTATGTCCTGCTCAGAACAAGATTATTATTTTTAAAACTAGCCATAATGTTGGGTTTCAGCTGTTAAATATTTGTACACATTTCATAAATACAGAATATTGAGAGCAATTATTACCCTTGCAGCCTTGAAAGGGATGTTTGATGCTAATGAAACAGATTTGTAGAAATTATGAAAAGACACTCCCAGCTCAGAGTGCAGCAAAGCCAAGCTGTGCTCACATGTAGATAGCTGACACCTGCCAGACATCTAAAAATAGAAACCAGATGTAATTAATAAGCATAATGACGTATTATGTTTTTTTTTTTTATTTGGCGTTTGCGTGGCGCAGTGTGGAGCACAGCTAAGCTGAGTGGAGCTCATACATTCATGGCAGACACTTGCCAGACATCAAAAATAGAAACTGGATGTAATTATTTATTTATTGGTAGGTTTAAGCATGTTTGCGCAGTGCAGTGTGGTGCTCAACACTGTTAACAGGTAGGTCAGTGGTATATGAGAAGGTATACTGGATTTCTTAATATCTAAATAGCTAAATGGGTAGAGTTATGGCTGTATGTGTATAGGGTTCGAGTACATGAAAGCCAGAACTTGTCTGTATTTTTGTTGCACATATTATGAAGAGAATTTTAAAATATGGCTCCGCTGCCCTCTGCCCAACTGTGCTCAAACCTGCTAAGCACTGCATAAACATGGTAATAGCTGCCAATGTTTGCACAGTGCTCAGCTTCACTCAAACCACAATTGTGCATGTTTGTACACTGCTCAGATCTACTTGGCTGATTTGTGTGCTGCTAAGCAACGGGGCACTTTTTTGAATGCTGTTCAATGACATGTATGGGCAGGAAAACAGCCTATATAAAGTACACTAGGTGGGAATTCTGCAGAATCCATTGGAGTTCAATCATCTCTCAAATGGCTGGTGGTGTTGGAGAAGGTGTGTGCTTTTGGGTGCAGTGGTGAGGCATTCAGGAGTCCAGGGTCATGGTTGGGCTCCTTGTCAAAAAACATGAAGCTGGGCTTCTGCAGGGTGGTTTCCTGGGCTTGGACTGTAAGGTGGAGGCCTGGGAACCAGCTGGCCAGAGAACTCACCAGTGTTACTGGTATTCCCTGCACAAGTGAGTAGTGACATCACCACCATAATGATCTGAAAAGAAGAGAGGCACCTTGATCACCTGGGTCCAAGTAGTGAGGTCAGGGAATGACCAATAAGTAAGTTCTTTTTCCTCTATTTTACCAAAATGTAATATGAATGTCTGCAAAACTGGTATGCATAATGGTGTGCTTCTCTCCCAACAGCTGCAGCTGAGAGGGCTCACAATGTCGAGTCTCATGAGCCTGGCCAGGTTGTGCTATGAACATGGTGAGTATGGCTGTATTATTCCAAATGCAGTGCAATAAGCATGAAATAATAAAGCATTAACTGCAATAAAGTATATACAATAAAGTATGTAGTGCAATAAAGTGGAATTAGAGCTGACGTGTAATAACGGAATAATAACTGTAGCGCAATAAATACAAGAAACAACACCAATAACAGCAAGGAAAATGGTGTACATCAGAATTGTCTTGTCATAATCATTGCAGTACAGCTGTATGCATTGAGTCTGTAATGTAAGGTTGCTGCAGTCAAGTTTAACACTGTAGTATCTGTAGAATGCAAATCTAATGGCTGCAAACTGTATTTCATAACTCATAGTACTGTTCAAGACCTTCTCTAGGCCAATACCTGTCACATAATGCTCTGTCTTCCACAGACATCAGGTAATAAAGGTATATGCATGAATTAGCCCACAACATGACCAGATATTGTGTGTGTGAGCTTCACAGATATTGCAAACCAATACAATAATATGTGTTCACCTGTATTGTTGAAAGTGAAATAAAGCTGTAGTAATATATGCAGTATGGTTGTATATCATGCATGTGTTTTGGCACTGCAGTCTAATAAAACACTGTAACAGTACTAGAATGCTAGAGGAAAGTATTGTAACTTGTATTGCACAATTCATAGTATGTTTCCAGGTGGTCTCCAGGCAAGTATCAGTCACCCTGAAGTAAGCAGTGTCTCAGTAGCTCAGTTTGTTAAATTCCTTGTACACTGCACATTTTGCCACACAAAGTCCTGGGTTTGAATCCAGTGCTACGTAGCACTACATTTTCAATATCAGTCATGTAATGCTCTTAATTTCTCTTCCTCCAAGAACATAAAAATGTGATGGGTGAGTTAGCCCATATTATATGCAGATATTGTGTTTAGATCTCACAGAATGTTACACTCAATAGCAAGAATGTGTGCATCAGCATTGTTGATTCAGAAATAAAACTGTGTAATCCCAGTATGGCTGTATCTCTTCCTTGGCCATACTATGCTGCTGCAGTCAATTATTAAAGTATTTGCAGATGTCCCCTGCAGTCACAGCTAGTGGGTTCTACTCCCATGCCTGCCAACTGAGCCACAATGGTTGTCTAGTTTAATTACTGTACACAAACATGCCTCTCAAGTGTCACGCTTCCTCCATAACCTAATTAGAACTGGCTAATCCATCTGTCACATGGTTACCAGATAAATTATTATCTGGAATGCAATGTATTACCAAATTCGTTCAGATAACACCCTGGTAGTTATATAAGTCCACATTATGTGAAACCATTCTGAGTAGTTCTATACCTGCATTTGTTAGTGCTTGGCCCTTATTGTCCCATGCTATCAGCTTGAAAGGTATGTACGTGCTACAACATCTATAGTAGAATTGTATTTACTATAATCACATCTGTCAATACACAGCTGTAGAAGTAGGTACGATCAGTGTTGTCAGGGATATCATCTGCAGTGTCACTAATGGAATGTTTTCCTCTCTCTCTCCCCACCCCTTATCTTAATTTATTCTTTATTGTAATGTATTATTATGATTTACTATTAACATATTTTGTTAAAATAACTATATTTTGGAAAATTTAGTTGATTATTGTTATGTTTTATTATGCTTTAATAGTGACATATTTTGTTAAACTAACTATATTTTGGAAAATGTGGTTGATTATTGTTATGTTTTATTATGATTCAATATTAACATATTTTGATAAACTGTTTTGTTGGCTGCATGGTTTACTTTACACTGGCATGCTGTTACCATACTGACTGTTATGTTACATTATGTTTTGTTGCACATAATATACATTAATATGCATTTGGATTACTAATATGATGTTCCATTCTATTAATACTAACAATGATTTGGTTGTTACTTACCCTAACATATAGCTTTACCTCATGTGCCATGGCATGTCATAGTAGGCCTGTTCCGGATGATCTCCCTACCTTGCCTCAACTGGCTGTGGCACCAGATCCCAGCATGTCTGGGACCCGGACCGATGCTGCTTCTTCTGCTGCCCCTGCACTACCTGTGGTGTCTGGTAGTACCGCTACAGGGGATGTGGCCCAGTCCCCCTCTGGGAGTGGTGGGAGAGTCACCCATGATGAGTTATCAGTCTTAGTGAGCAGGATAGTGCACCTTGGCTATGACCAATGCCTGTTCCAGATTGAGGGGCATGCTGGCCGACCTGGAGGGGCAGTATCACCATGGTGCCCAGTCTCCAGCACAGCCACCCTTGGGGCAGTGAAGGAGTAGTGTCAACGGTCCCATGGGTGGGGACATGAGTCATGCTGCTGCTGTCTGGAGCCGCATGGGACTCAGATTCTGCAACACCTTCAATGTCAAAGGTGTTCACCCCTCTCATGTGTCACACACCACCCCGTCTACTGTCTTGTCTGTTTGCAAATGCATCCTCACCTACGCAACCTACCTCCCCCACATGTACCTATGTTCCTGCCCCAATATTCCACTCTCACCTTAATAAAAAAAAAAAAAATTGGCACCCATCCAAAAAAAATATCGTCCCATAAATAGCTCTCCAGTTTGCACACATGTCCACTGGACAAATGTATTTCAGTCCAGTTGGCTTGACAACACAGTTATTTTGTCCTCACCCCTCTCTCTGAGGTTTGAGAATCCACATTTATGTACAAATCTGTCAAAGTGCACAGTTGTTGCTGTGCAATAAATGGATAGCTATGGTTCTTTCCTACACCCTTCCTGCACATCCTTCCCTGCCTTTCAATATGTTTTCCCCCTGTTTGTCCCCATTTCACCACTTTTCTATCACCCTTTTTTTCTTTTCTTTATATTTTTTTAGCGTGGAGTTGCTCTGTGCGCTGCATCCCGTAGCTTCATTTAGCTCAGCTAAATAGAGCTATAATGAGTATATGTGTTTTTAACATTGTAAGTCACATGTACCAGATAAACACCTCTGCCATATTTTGAACCAAAACCCATCACACCTGCTGCACACTGCATTAACTCGCCATGCCATGCAACTCTTAATTAAAACAGGTAGTTTAAAAAAACATAGTAATTGCCAGTTGCAGTCATTAGATGTGTTTCAGTGGAGCTGAGTGCTGCACTGCACCGTGCAAAGTGGAATAAACAGTAATTGAAAAAATGGGAGTGTACCTTGGATTCTGGTGCAATAGTACACCACTACACAGCAAAAACACATGATAATGGATGTGACTTGAGGCCTGTGATAGGAGGTAAATGAGCCCTTTTATCAGTCACTTGGTAAGGCATTCATGCCAAATTATATGTTCAGCTGGGCCTCTGGTGCATAAATATATCCAGTTAAAGCCATGCACATACTGATGGATGTAGAAAATGTTTGTTACAGCCTGTATGTGTTCACATATATGTGGCAAGTATACCTACTGTAGCAGTGACTCAGTAGCTTAGTCTGTTAAATGAATTACATACAGTCCATTTTGCCACACACAGTCCTGGGTTCAAATCCAGTGTTCTGCTGCATTTCAATTGCATTATTGTGAAAACAGCAATGAATGGATCACTAATACACTCTTTATCCACACAAAGCATTGCAAATTAAAAAAAAACACTTTTCAGTGCATGAAGTCACAGGCCTGCAGGTAGGGACACACTTCACATATCTGTATAGTAGTACTACATGTCACCTAGTACTCTGTTATTGACACAGTTGCCTAGCATATGTACCTTAAACACATGACTTAACTGGAGTGTAAAGGGTACCCTCACCCTGGCACTGCCTCTACAATAAGGCTGACACAGGACAGATAAACCTACAGCTTGTTGTCCTCCAAAGTCTTCACACTCTCTGTCTATATCTACTACCTGCAGCAGCTGCAGCCTGTGGTACACATAGCTCTATGTAAAGGTGTCTGCTACAGACCTACTCTCATTGCTGATGTAGTGTCCTCACCCCAGTAGTGTCCATCTCAACAGCTAAGAAATGGGCCCAGGTCTACATAAAGGCCTTACAGAGTGCACAGTGGTTGCATTTCATTGACTAATGATAGTGCAATTCAGCTGCTATGGCTGCAATTAGCATTTCAGAACCACAGATTGATTTAGAGGTAATCACCTGCTAATGGGGAGAATGTTTAAATGGCAGACAGCTGGCTATGAGGAGCCATTCTGTATGAGACCTTACTCACACAGAGTATGTCTTTCTGGCACTTTACAAGACACAGTTAAACAGAAGAGTTCTGCACTCTAGCATGTATGTAACTGTTTTTTGTGTATAACAGAATTCAGATGGGAGAATAGAGATATGGGGAATAGGGATTACAGCAATAAGCCAGTCATAGACCTGTGGTAATGACATATCAGTTGTTACTCGCCAGGTCAGAAGAAAATAAACAAGCATCACAGGTTCTTGTTCAAGCAGCTTTATTGTATGCAAACACATCATAAATGAAGTTAAGTAACTTAAACTTATAAACAAACTAGCTATCATGCACATAGCTGTTAAAATTTTGGCTGCACCTTGAAAATGGCACTGAAACTAACAGGTATGACCCTAAACCTGAGTAGCATCCTGCCATCACCCAGAATGATACCACAGTACAAGGACAAAATGATTGACTTCAACAATTGGCTAAGCTTCTGGTGTCATTCTAAGGGGATCCAGTATTTGTCTGCCTGGGATGACATGATCGACAGACCATGATGCTTTGCCAGAGATGGCCTGCACCTGTCGCCCTTAGGATTCCGGATACTGGCTAAGGCTCTTGCCACCCCTATAGTGCCTTTTTTAAGAATGGTTCAAATGACAAATTCACCACCGTAACAGGTACAAGCAAGCAGAATCTGTGGGTAATGCTACTCAATACTAGAAGTCTAAACTTCAAAATGTACTCACTCGAGGCACTCCTTAAAATGGAGAACATTGACATATGTGCAGTGACAGAGACCTGGTTCAAAGCTCCAGAGAGCACCCCTGCATTACCAGGCTGCAATTCATACCACACCTTTTGGCCACCTAACCCAGAATGAAGCACTAAAGGCGGAGGTGTCTCCATATTCATTAAGGATATCCACACCTCCAGGCTAGTTGCACAGCATAATGTATGCGAGATTATCCAAGTGCAACTAACTCTGGGCAAGACCGCAATCCAAATTGTAGCTTGCTACAGACCCCCCACCATGACCCAGGATTCCCACTCCTCATTTCTTGATACACGGGAAAGTATTAGGGTACAAACCAACACCCTAATAATGGGCGATTTCAACTACCTACCATTAACTGGGAAAACTACTCATGTACCAACTCTTTTGCTCAACGTTTTCTAGAATTCATAAATTCCAATGCCTTGGATCAACTTATTCACACCCCCACCAGGGGCAGCAATATCCTAGACCTGGTCATTACCAACATGGGAAACTGGTGTTCCATACCAGAGGTCAATTCCTCGTTGGTCAGATCCGACCATAAGCTAATCAGCCTAGACATTCACATCCCACCCCCACCCCCAATTAGGGAAACCATCGTAAAAAACTTTTCCAAAGCCAACTTCACACTTCTTAAGACAGAAGTGGCAAACTTCATGACACCCATGCAGACGGACAATAGAGGTATGACTGCTGAATCCTACACAAATGCACTTTATAAGCACTTACACAAGTGCATGGATCATGCTATCCCTAATAGAACCAAGATGTTATCCTCCAAAAAAAGGAAGCCAATCTGGTGGCCCTCTGCCATAAACAAACTCTACAACAGAAGAAAGAAACTGTTGCAAAAAAGAGTAAAATCCCATGACTGGAGGAACTCCCTGGTCAACCTCAGTAAGAAGCTGAGATCCCTCATAAAATCCTCCAAAGCTAGTTACGAAAACAAAATTGCCACTGACTCTAAAGACAACCACAAAGCATTCTATAGCTATGTCAAGAATCTCAATGGGAACACTCAGATCTGCTCTGAGTTATAGCACAATGGCACTAAATATACAGAACCAAATGATATTGCCAACATCCTAGCAGATAGGTTCGGTGCTAATTTTACCCCCCTCTCACCCCGTAGAGGGCCCATCTCTATATCAGAAGAATGCAAAGTTCCTATAATCACGGCTGCACAGGTAAAAAACACACTCTCCGAAGCCAAGAACACAGCATCCATGGGACCTGACAACATCCCAGGCTGCGTTCTACACGAACTACAGAATGAACTGGCACCCTACCTAAGTACCATGTTCAATCATAGCCTCACCTCAGGCTTTGTACCCACTGAATGGCGCACCGCAACGGTTATCCCACTCCACAAAGGGAGAGCCATGACGGACCCCGGGAACTACCGCCCCATTAGCCTGATGATCCTGGTCTGCAAGGCCATGGAACGTATCATCGTGGAACTCATAAACAAAGACATTGGTAATCTCCAAACTCTGGACCCTATCTAGTTTGGATTTGTAAAAGGCAGATCATGTCTCCTAAACCTGATTGACTTATTTGAAGCAGTCACCAAAGCCATAGATGAGGGTAAAATGGTTCACACAGCTTATCTCGATCTCGCCAAGGCTTTCGACACCATCATCCACTCTGGAATTATAGATAAGCTCACTAAACTAGGTATACATCCCTATGTCACAAGATGGGTTGCCAACTGGCTCATGGACAGAACCCACACTGTGAAAGTAGCGGATTCCAAATCCGACTTCAGACCTGTGACAAGTGGAGTACCACAGGGTTCAGCCCTTGGTCCTCTCTTGTTTGGTATCTACTTCTCTGAAGTGCAGGCTAACACAGAAGGTCTTTGGCTAACAAAGTTTGCAGATGACTGCAAACTAGGAGCCATAATCGAAACTCCTAACGATGTGGACAAACTACAAAAGGGCCTCACTGAGACAGATACCCGGTGTCAAAGCCATGGCTTGAAGCTCAATGCCAAAAAGTGTATTGTCATCCCCTTTGGTAAAAACTCTGTACCCATGAACTACCACATAGCTGGTAGTCTACTTAATGCTGAAAATGTGATAAGAGACCTTGGGACACAGGTGGACAGTAGTCTCTCCTTTGATAATCACATCATCACAGTGGCCAGGAAATCCTTCTACGTGGCTCATCTCATCACAAAAAGATTCTCATCCAGAAAAAAAGAGGTCATTGTTCCACTCTACTCATCACTCATTAGACCCATTATAGAGTACAACGCCCCTTTTGGTATGTACCTCACAAGACATCTACAACAACTGGAAAGACCACAGAAATACCTCACAAAAAGGATTACTGGCCTCAAACAGATGCCCTACACAGCCCGTCTCAGAAAACTACAGCTTTACTCCATCACATATCAACTACTCAGGGGCGATCTCTGCCTAACATACAAAGCTATGTCAAACCCAGAGCTGTTGGACATGCTCCACTTAAAGAAATCCCAATTCCTCCGAGCTACACACTCTAGGGACCTAAACCTTGTCACCACAATAAACCGAACATGCTGGAGGGATAGTTTCCTGTCCCAGAGACTTCCCATACTCTGGAACAGACTACCTATCTATGTCAAACAGAGCTCTTCAATAGCACTCTTCAAGAAAAATCTTGATGATTGGATGGGAAATGGGAAATTCACCCCAGGGATCACTTCTGTGGCTCGACAGGGGCACAGGAAAATAATTTTCTTGGGTGGCGAAAGCCAGGGTACATTTTCTGGCTAGGCTTATATAGGCCCTAGGGCCAATAGCGTAGTACCTACCTATGAACCTATGAACCTATGTGCCTGGTATTTATATGTGCACAGAGATCTTGGGAATGCTTCTTAAAGGTACAGCACACCTGTTATTCTACATCCTCCCTCTTTGAGAAAATAAGACATTGTCACTAATAGTAATGAATATGAAACTTACATAGAAATGATTTTCATCATGCAAATATACAAAGCGAGATACATATATACAGCTACATCCAAGTTGCTGTGTATTTCACACTAGGCTTTGAAATGCAACCATATCGTGTGACATAAAATTTGGGATCTGGTTTAGCAACTGGGATTCTCTCTGCTGACTGCTCAATCTTAGGAACACTGGAATCATTTGCCAGAGCAGTATCAGGAGTCAAGACATGTTCTGAAACAGGAATATCCTCTGGATTGCTCTGAGAGTTAGAGTCTTTATGACAGGTACAATGCTGTGATATTGGTTCTGCTACAGGAAGAAGATGTCTGCGATTTCACCTGTACTCCACACCCTTGGATTTAACAAAATTGGATCTCCGCTCTGCACAGATACTCATTACTTGATCAATCCATTCAAAACCTTTCACTGTTTTCATTCTCGCCGCCTCTCCTTTTTTCAATGGATGAAGAAATCTGCTCAACTTGTCATAGCTGGACTTTTGGAAAGAACACTTTCTAGATAGCTGGGCTTTGATTGCTTGGTTGTTCTTAGCTTTATGTCTCAATAACCTAGAACTGATAGGCAATGTTGTTCTGGTTGGCCTAGATAGAAGTCTCTGAGCAGGTGAGCCAAATATATCATCACTGGGTATGTTTCTGAGATTGAGTAAGTTCAAAAAAAAATTGGTATTATGCTTTGACTTTTCAAGTAATTGCTTTGCACTCTGTACTACAAATTCAGCAAGTCCATTCAATTGCGGATACTCTGGACTACTAGTAACATGTACACAATCCCATTCTCTGGCAAATTTCTGAAACAATTGACTGGTGAACTGAGTACCATTGTCAGAGATTAATTGCTGTGGACTGCCATGGACTGAGAAATGGCTTTTCAACTTAGTAATTACTGTAGTAGAAATTAAATTATGTAGTAGATCGATCTTGAACCAATTTGAATAAGAGTCTACCAGCACTAAGAAATGCTGATTGTTCCACTCGAATATGTCAGTAGCTACAACTGACCAAAGTAGATCAGGAATTTGACTTAGCTGAAGTGGGTCTCTTTGCAAATGCGCTTTAGTACTATTACATACTGAACAGGAAGAAAGTACTGTACCAATGTTTTTTGCTAGAGAAGGCCAAAATACTAGACCTCTTGCTCTTCTCTTAGTAGATTAGGAACCTAGGTGATCATGATGCAAAATCTGGATATATTCTTGTTGCAAGAAAGCAGGAACAACAACTTTAGGACCTTTGAAAATAATGCCATTTTTCATCAACAACTCATCTCTGTTTGGAAAGTAAGATTGCATTTCTGGTGGTACACTTTATTTGCTTTGATGGACATCCAACACTACTATAGTAATTGAGCTTCTGCAAAACTGGATCAAGCATTGTAAGATCTCATAGCTCATCAATTCTTGTGGTAGAAAAATTACACACTTTCATGACATCAAAGTCAAAATTCTCTGCATAAAGCTGTTCCATTGTATTTCTAGGTGCTCTGGGTAAGGTATCAGCCAGAAAATGATGTTTGTCTTTTGTATAGACCATTTTGAAGTTGTACTTTTGCAATTTGAGCATCATTCTTTTGCAATCTTGCTGGAGCTGAATGCATTGGCTTCTTTAAAATAATAACTAAAGGTTGATGACCAGTTTCAATCCAGATTCCTCGATCATAGATATAATCATGAAACTTGGAACATGCAAGCACTTTTGCCAAACGTTCTTTCTCAATTTGAGCATATTGTATCTCAGTCTGGGTGAGTGTTCTAGATGCGTAAGCTACTGGCCTGCCTTCTTGAAGAATAACTGCACCAAAACCAAATTTTGAAGTATTACAAGAAAGAGTTACTGGTTTGTTGACATCATAGTATCTTAATTTTTGGAGGAGGGAGGTAGCAATTATCTGCTTAAGAACTTCAAATGCACTCTGGTGCTGGTCTAGCCATGACTAAGTAACATTTTTATGTGTGAGCTCACTCAAAGGTGCTGTCATCTCACTGAAGTCTGAGATACTTGCCTAATCAATTGACTATACCAAGAAATCATTGTAGAGCTTGCACATTATCTGGTGCTGGCATCTCAAAAATGGCTGCTTGCTTGGACAGGTCTTGTCTCAAGCCCATACCTATAAACAAATGACCTACATATGGAACTTCTGGTAGTGTGAATTTTCACTTCAGAGGATTGAGCTTTAAGTTCGCTTCACATTCTCTGTCTAGATCTTTCTTATGATTTCTCTTATGCTTTACCTCACCATTGCCGACCAATATATAATCTACTATTATGGCACATGGGTAGCTCAAAAAAAATTGCTCCATTGTGTGCTGAAAGACTTCACTTGCAGAATTTATTCCAAATGGCATTCTGAATAATCTATATCTTCCAATGGGGTATTGAATGTAGTCAGTAATGAGGATTTGCGATCAGGCATCACTTGCCAAAATTAATCTTTGCATCTAAGACAGAAAAAAAACAGTGACATTTGGTATCAGGGCTGCAACCTCTTTGACTATACGCATGGGATGATGTGGTCTCTTCAATGCTTTCTCCAAATCTCTTGGGTCAATATATATTTTAATTTCATCTGAGCCTTTCTTATGAGCTGGTACCATAGACGACACCCATTCGGTAGGTTCTGTAACTGGAGAAATTACACCTTGTTGCACCATTTTTTCCAACTGAGCTTTAACCTTATGCTGCATAGCTATCAAAACTCTTTTTGCTGGTCTGACCACTGGACTGATTTCTGGGTCTAATTTCATGGAATACACAATTGGAAGTTTGCCCAACTTGTCATTGAAAACATCAGCATACTCTGAAATAATAGTGTTGGTGTAGCTGGAACTAGGACATGTACTTATCTGATGAGCTTATTTTGTAAAAGAAAGCAGATTCATTTTCAGGCTGTCTCTGAGACCCAATAATGAATGCACAGGTCTTCAAACCACATAGAACAATAGGCTATAGCAGCTCTTAGCCATATAACAGGAAAGGACTACCGAGCCTTCGGTTTGAATTTCTTCTCCTCCATTAGCTAAAGGTTTTGCACAACTAGTCACATTTAGTTGGTCACCAGCTCTGACCCTTCCAAAAGTATCTGCAGTCATGATATTGCACTTTGAACCAGAGTCAGCTTTAAGCTCAGTGGATTTACCATTGATCCGGGCAGTACAAACACTTCATTTCTTGTCAATAAATCTACTGTATCAATCTTTTCAGCAACTACTGATACACCATCTACATATAAAGCAGAGTGTTGCAGGTTTATTTGGTTAACTTGCTTTTTGGAGTGACCCTTCTTTGTAACTATGTGAGGCTTAGTCTGTTTACAAAATCTTTGAAAATGGTTACAGTTCTTACACTTATGACATTGCTGACCAGATGTCATGCACATTTCTCTTCTAGACTCATGGTTGGCACCACAATTGTGACAGTTAACAATAAAGTTTGATTTGGGTTGTGCTGATTCACTCATAAGCTGTACTGATCAACATCTGTTTTGCACTAGATACTCTTGGTTTTGCACTGAGCATGCTCCTTTAACTGAACTGTTCTTGGAATGTGCTAGAAGACTAAGGGTTTTACCTGGACATCCCGCAGGGGCTGCTGCTGCCATGTGTTTAGGCCTGCTTTTGCCTGTCACATGTTGCATGCTGTCTACATGAGCTCTGGAGCCAGCTCAAACCATGATCTTATCACTAGCAAGCATATGTATGTGCCTTTCTGTAACTTCATAAATCTGACAAATCTCAATGGCTTTACTTGGTGCTAAATCACTGTCACAAAGCAACATTTTTCTCACAGCAGCAATATTAATACTGCCACAGGTCTGTCCTTTATCAATTTATCTTTTAAATCACCAAACCTACACATTTTAGTTTTGTTTTTTAGGTTGGTAATATAAACTGCAAAAGTTTCCCCTTGCTTTTAATCTCTAGTGTAAAGCAAATGCCTCTCTAGTGTAACATTAGTCTGGGGGGGTTACACTTTTCTCTGAATTTGCACTTTAAACTCTTGAGGTCTTCCCTTGATTCAGCCTGCACAACAAGAAGACAAGTTTTTTCTTCACCTTCATACACTGCTGGTGCATAGATAAATGAACACTCCCTTTCAATGGCTTCTGACCCTGCTAGGTTCAGCAAAATGAATGCCCTGGTATGTGCATCTTTATCAGAATAAGCTGCTTTGTATAAAGACATCGCACTCGCACTCAAATATTCTCCAATTCTTTACAATATTGTGATCAAACATAAGTCATTGTGGCTTGCAAAATCCATCTGCCATATTGACATATCTCAGTGAAAACTCTTGCAAATATGCACAAACATACACACTTGTATATACACATATGCATGTGCATGAAATTTATGACAGTACTTGTAACAACATAACAAGCCTCTGTTTAACTGAATTCCATGAAATAAGTTTCCTGGGCACTGCAACACTTTGAAATCTCTTTTCTGTAAAGCCTTACTTACTTACTTATGCCCGTCACCCTTGACAGGGTATGGGCCATCAACTACAGCTCTCCACCGAATCTTGTCCTGGGCCAGCTGTTCTATTTGGTTCCATGTGTAGCCTCTAAGCTTAGCATCTGCCTCAAAGTCTCGCCTCCAGGTGTTTCGTGGGCGGCCTCTTCCTCTCTTCCCCTGAGGATTCCAGCGCAATGCCTGTCTTGTAATGTTGTTTGCTGGTTTGCGAAGAGTATGCCCAATCCATCTCCACCTCCTCCTCTTAACTTCTTCCCCAATCGAAAGTTGGTTGGTCCTTTCCAAAATGGTTGGGTTGCTAATAGCGCCTGGCCATCGAACTGGAATCTTCCTGAGACAGCTATTTGTAAATGTCTGAAGTTTTTTTAGTGGTGGTCTTGTTTAACCCCCAGGTCTCTGCCCCATACAGCAGTACTGACTTCACATTAGAGTTAAACAGCCTTATCTTGTTGATCAGGGATAGTTCTCTTGTTTTCCAGACCCTATTTAACTGTATGAAGGCTGCTCTTGCTTTTCCTATCCTTGCCCTGACATCAGCTTCTGATCCGCCCTGCTTGTCAATTATGCTGCCAAGGTAGGTAAAGGACTGCACTTCCTCCAGTGGCTTCCCTTGCAGAGTGATAGGGTTAGTATTTGTGGAGTTTAATTTAAGGATCTTTGTCTTCAGATTGTTAATGTTAAGACCCACCTCTAGTGCTGTAACTGCCACCAAATTTGTCTTGTTTTGCATTTGCTGCTGACTGTGAGAGATGAGGGCGAGGTCATCAGCATAGTCCAGATCTTCCAGCTGACTCCATAGGGTCCATTGGATCCCATTTTTCTGTCCTGCAGTAGATTTCTTCATAATCCAATCGATAACTAACAGGAAGAGGAATGGTGACAGTAAGCATCCTTGCCTGACCCCAGTTTTTACTTGAAAGCTTTCAGAGAGCTGCCCTCCATGTATAACCCTGCATGATAGACCATTGTATGAGTTCTTTATCAAGTTTACTATTTTCGTTGGTATACCATAGTGCTTCAGAAGGCTCCACAGTGTCTCTCTGTCCACGCTTATCAAACGCTTTTCAAAGTCAACAAAGTTGATATACAATGGTGAGTTCCATTCAACTGACTGTTCCACAATTATTCTGAGCATTGCAATTTGATCAGTACACGATCTATTTTTGCGGAAGCCTGCCTGCTCTTCTCTCAGCTCTTTGTCAGTGGTGTCCTTTATCCTTTCCAAAAGGATACGGTTGAAAACTTTTCCTGGAACTGATAGAAGATTGATGCCTCTGTAGTTGTCGCATTTGCTAAGGTCCCCTTTCTTGGGAAGCTTAATGAGATGGCTCTCTTTCCATTCTGAAGGAACAGTTTCCTCTGCCCAGATTCTTTCAAAGAGTGGGTACAACATCTCCACTGATGTATTCAAGTCTGCTTTAAGGGCCTCTGCCGGGATGTTATCTGGTCCTGCCGCTTTCCCATTTTTCATTTGGATGATGGCTTTCCTAATCTCCTCCTTGCTTGGCTTTTCACAATTGATTGGTAGATCTTCATTGGCTGGCTCAATAATTGGAGGGTTTAGAGGTGATGGTCTGTTTAGAAGTTCTTCAAAGTGTTCCACCCACCTTTCAGTTGACGCTCTATACTATTGATGGTTTTCCCTTGCTTATCTTTAACAGGTCTCTCTGGCTTACTGTACTTTCCTGAAAGTTGCTTGGTGATATCATACAACATTTTTGTGTTACCACTGTAAGCTGCCAGTTCTGCCTCAACTGCCAACTGTTCCACATAATTGTTCTTGTCTATTTTAATGCATCTTTTGACCTCTCTGTGGGCATCTGCATATTCTTCTTGGGCCTTGATCTTTGAAGCTCTGGTTTTACTGTTGTTTACTTTTGCCTTCTTCCTCTTTCTGTCTTCTATCTTTACCAGTGTTTCTGCAGTGATCCACTCTTTCTGATGATACTTTTAGGTCCCAGTGTCTCTTGACAAGCTAAGTCTACAGCCTTTTTCACATTCTGCCAAGAGCTGGTTCGTCCACCGCTCTCAGCCAGTTCTTGTAGCACTTCAAATTTGTTCTTCAGTGCAATGTTGAACTGTTCTTTTGTCTGAGAATCTTTCAATAGATGAACATTGTATTTGATTCTCCTAGATGACTCTTGAACCTGGGTTCTTTTTAGCTTTAGCTTCAGTCTAGCTACCACCAAGTCATGGTCAGATGCTACATCTGCCCCTCTTTTCACTCTGACATCTTGTAATGTTCTTCTAAACCTTCTACAGATGCATATGTGATCTATCTGGTTTTCTGTTGTGTGGTCAGGGGAGACCCATGTATTTTTGTGTATCCGTAGGGGAAAAATGCTGCCTCCAATGACCAAATTGTTGAGAGCACATAGATCAACAAACCTTTCACCATTCTCGTTGATTGTTCCCAGAGCATGCGTACCCATGATTTGCTCATATCCTATGTTACTGGATCCGACTTTGGCATTTATATCACCCATAAGGATAGTAAGGTCTTTGTCTGGGTAGGTCTCGAGGATCTGCTGCAGTCTTTCATAAAACTGATCTTTATCTTCCTCTTCACTGTCATTAGTTGGTGCATAGCACTGGACCACATTCATTACAATTTTCTTCTTCTTTGTACGGAATGAAGCTGTGATGATCCTGGGGCCATGTGCTTCCCATCCAATCAGGGCTCTCTGGGCCTGTTTAGCCAACCTAAGACCAACCCCTTGGGAGTGAAGTGCTTCACTGTCCTCATGTCCAGAATAAAGCAGCAACTCTCCTGTAGATAATCGACACTGACCAGCCCCTGTCCACCTTGTCTCGCTGATTCCCAACAAACTCAAGTTGTTATTTCTCATTTCTGCTGCCACTTGGGCTGCCTTGCTTAGCTCATACATGGTCCTGACATTCCATGTGCCAATGTTTATTTTCCTGGTAGAGAGAAGGGTGCTCTGCTTTGTGGCGTCCTTTCGGCTTTGGCCACAAAACTTAAAACATAAATCTTCCATTTGAAGAACCCTCCTCTTCCAAGACAAGATTGTCTGTGTTTCCTGTAGTTGGTGTTTTTGTAGCAAATAGTTTTTTACGGGATGGGGTTGCTAACCCTAAGCCCAACCCTACTCCTTTTTCAGCCGGGCTTGGGACCGTCCTTGGCGGAGTTTTCTGTAAAGCCACTTGCCTTGAAATTGTTTTACTATAAGAGCTGTTTACTTAGTAAAGGCAATAATGCTAAAGTCATTTATCATCATTTCACTGTACGAGCCCTTGTCTTGTAATCACTTTACTTGTAATCACTTTAATGCCAAAGCCATTTATCAACATTTTGCTGCTAAAGTCATTTATCTTCATTTTAAGCAACATTTTGAACAACTGCACCATGCGAATAAACTGAAACAATAGAAGCTGAGGGCAAGAAACACTTCAAAGTAACTGTACTTTGCGAATAACTATCTCGAAGTACAGATCACAGTACGTGGTGCTCTCCACACTGCACTCATCTGCCTTGATAATAAACTCTGAAGAAGCAAGAAATCAACCCATGTGACAGCATATTATTTATTATCATTTGGACCCTTGTCAACTTATTTTTTGTTTTATTAACAGTGTACTTACAAATTACTTTTTAGTTGATGGTCTCGACTTGAGTTTTAAAGAAATGCTTACATGATCCCGAAAGGTCTGATCAATACCCATTTTACTCAGTATTAGGTCTTAACTCTACCATGTTTGGTCCAAAGCTGTCTAACACACACATGTTTAGGGCTAGCACTGAGCTTGACTGTGTACACACACAGACCCACACACCACTGTCAAATGCAGTTCACCTACATATACACACACCACCTCTCCTTGGACCATATTATCTGCTTCCCTGAATCACACACATGCTGTCTACTGTTTGTGGTAGCCTAGGCATCCTACATCCCAACACAATACCCTGTGCAAGTGATGATACCTGTGTCACATCCCTGTCATCCTAGATATCGATGCAGGAGAAATGAAGCTATGGGTCTGATGCAGAGGTGACTATATTGCTTAACATGTACTTGTGAAATGCATCCACATTTTTCCAACCAGTGACAGTCAAAGGCTACAGTACTGTCTGTGTTCAATTCATACGTCCCATGGTTCCATAACATGTTGTAAAATGCTCTAACAGGCTCATACAAACACATGGCTACATTGAGGTTAGCACCACTTCCAGTCAATGCGTACAGGATGCTCAAGGTACACACATAGTACAGGTTGACTGTATATAGGTGTGCACACTTATCTATGTAACGGTACATACTACAGATCACAGTACATGGTGCATGCAACACACCTCATGTCTGCTAGTACTATCATTTTAAGTCATATGCTTGATGACATATCCAGGCCTTGTTGTGGTCAGTCCTTTCACCCACTACAAATAAAACACTGCAAAATCCTTCATATGTCTGCGCTACCAAGGTTATGCTATATGGAAAAATACACAAGTGGGTGGGAGTGAGATTAGAACCCCTACCTATCTAGTCTTATACACTATAGATCATGGTACTTATCACAGTCATCACAGCTTGCATCTGATATTGCACTATCAGCTCGTAGTCTTAAGGTTGTGGACATCATCAGGTATTGTAGAAGAGGGCAGTGTGGAAGCTAGCAGCAGGTTACAGGGCCAAAAAGTGTATAACCATTACAGGTGGATAGCCCATGAGGGCATTTATGTTCATTTGCAGACAGATACAAACATATGCTGACACAGTCACACACTAAGTGGGCTGGATTGAGATTAGAACCCCTACCTATCTAGTCTTATACACAATAGATCACGGTACTTATCACATGCTCCACACGTTAAGTCTGTTGTATATGTGACTGCATACACAGTACTTGTACATTACGCAAACTAGGCTTGTGTTGACCAGCATCTGTGGCCTGCAGTGTGGTATTGCTTCATACTGTTATCTGCATCTAGTATCCTAGCAGTGGGATAACTGTAATTATCCTAGCTATGTGTGTACAGTTACCAGTATGGCCATATGTGGCTGCTTGCAGTTACATAGGCATACTTGTGGCAGGGACAAGTTGCCCTGTCCATACATGCATTGACAACATTATACATTACAGCACCTGCTCAACTGCGTCTGGCTAAATGGTGACATCCAGCAGGCACAGGGGTCTGTGGATAAGTGGAATTTATACTGCTGCACCCTTAGCTTGGATCTTTTGAGCAACAGTATGGCTGTGTGATAGTGGAAATTTACTCACAATCATAAGGGTATGTTGGACAATGGAGACATCCACACACATATTCCTGTATATAATAGGGTTGTATATATAACTGTAGCTGCCTGTGTGTATGATATGTATATGTGTTATGTAGATATATGGGGGTGGTGTATGTATCATTTTAATATATATATATATATATATATATATATATATATATATATATATATATATATATCAGTACATATCTATTTGACACTACATAGTGATAGATACACTACATGTGAGAGAGAGAGTGACATAGGTTCATATTTATAGATTAGTACTAGGCTAACTGACCTTGTAGGCCATTTTAAGCCTCGTCAATTACCCCATGTGAGAGTCAAACCCTGCACCTTGTGTTTGTAAGGCAAACACCTTAACCATTATGCCAACCTCCCACCCAGACAGATGAATATGTATATGCATATCTGTTTGTATAGACATTTATATATAACAGGTCATTTTGATGAAGAGTCAACAGGATTGCACTCATTTTAACTAAGTGTATAGGCATGCCCAATGGAACTGTTAGTACTAATAAGGTGATTCCAGTCCACACCTACCTGTACTCCAGTATGGGATGTTGTATGTTACAGACACTAACATCCACCCTTGTTTCTGCAGTACTACACTTCACTCAAACTGTCCACAGCACTCCCTAGCTGTGTGATGTACTTAATCTGTGACTGTGGTTGGTAATGTTGCACCACCAGCAGACTGATTGATTTCCACAGAATGTCCAGAGTTTTGCCTCATATGTTTGGTCTGTTCCTCATACATTTGTGGTCTTCTGGTGAAGTATTGAATATTGGCATTATACTACTTACAGACAAACATTTGTGTTTCAGATGTTATATCCTTCAGAGCATATGTAATAATGCAACACCTTTACTTCCAATGACTTTCTAGGTTTATGGGCCTTTCTCCCCAGTCTTACTGGCTTTGTCCAGATTTCTTGCAGTAAGAGGTAGGACAGTCTGTGAAAACACCAGCATAGTATTATCTCATATGCAAAAGATGTGAGTAATTCCAGATTAGAACCGTCAACACCATCACCCATGCTAGCCTCCCTAGTCCACTTAGGCACTCAGGTCACCAGATAGAGAGGAGTCATTCATCACACAATCAAGAGCATAAATATGTACATTGTTATCCTGTGTGAGGACAGACATAAAATGGTGTGAGCAATATCTATGTTACAGCCCTGAGATTGCCTGGTCCACTGATATACTATAGTTGATTGTCTGTTAAATCAGTTGTATGGGTACACTGCTGTGTTGGGGGTGGGGGAACAATAGCACATAATCTGCTGGGATATACAGTAGTCCAAATATCATGTGAGCCCACTGTTTAACATCTCCCTTGACTGATGTAGTGAGCATTCCAACCATGAGACCTAGTGATTGTTAAGGAACACATACTATTGGAATTGGTATCTGTAGCCCCATGTGGATGTACATCTGTCCAATTAGCCCACTATATTTCCATGCATAACAGCAGCAAATCCATACATATGCTATATTATAGTAATCCTTACAATTAGTGTGTAGCTTACAGACTTACCTTGCGAATGCAGCACTTGAGAAACCTGTAGTTCAGGGCTGACTCCGTGTAATGCAAGCAATACACAACCAATATATGGATAGGTACAGGTTGTGTGGGTTGCCTCACATCAACACGTTTACTATATGTATGTGAGCAAGAGTAAGTTGTCGGTCCCTAGGGACCTGGGTTGTCAGTAAATGTGCTATGCATTGTCTCTTAGCCAATTCCAGGGCATACTGGGCATGCCTACATCTGCCTACAGGGACATCATCAGGGAGCTCCTCCTCTGAGTCCTCTTGTGAGTGTGGCTCTGGTGACCTTGGCACAGGTGGGAGGCTGTGTATCCCTTCCCTTTGCTGATCCTGCTGCAACTGTTTCCACTGGATCATATTGTGTAGCATGGCACATACTGTGAACATATGCGCACATGTGGCTGGAAAGTACTGCAGAGCTCCCCAGATATATCGAGGCACCAGAACTATGACTTCAGCAGCCCAACCACATGGTCTATAATGTTCCTAGTTTGTGTGTCTGCCTCATTATGGGATTCTTCTGTGGGTGTGTGTGCATTTCTGATGGGTCTCATCATCCACAGTTCCATGGCGTTGCCAGCATCCCCCAGTAAATGGCCACGCGGGATGTTCTTCCTAGCAAACATCTGGTACAGCTGTAATGCGTGCCAGATATGGGAGTCATGATAACTGCCAGGGCTGCCAGCACACACACATTCATGATAATGCCCTGGGCATTACACATGACCTGGCAGTTGATGGAGTGGTATCCCTTGTGGTTGACGTACATTCTACCTTCCTCACTGGGTGGAACCTTGATGTGTATATGAGTGCAATCTATGGCACCCAGTACCTCAAGGTAGTGTGCTACTTCATAAAAGTGTTGCATATTGCTGGCCCTCGCCTCAGGGATGAGGGAAAAATAAATGTGCTCACTGGCATGTGGTAGCATGGCATCCAGACCTGCAGCACTACCTAGCATTCTTTCACTTAAAATTCCCAAGTCTGTACTCTAATGTACCATTAGAGTATGGGTGAAAAATCTGAATGTAGGGTGTATGCATACTTTATAGTGCTCTACTGTAGGTGCTGACTGTGTGATTGGCTACCTATTGATTGTTATTATTATTTATTTATTTAGCATTTGTTTACCAGGATAGTCTGGATGGACAGCTAGTGTCCAACTTCAGAGGAGTTCTGGAGAGGAAAGCTCCAAGCAGTTACAGAGTAATGAGCAATTTATGGCAACAATCTAGGCGATAAGTTTAAATGTTAACAATTTTAGGAAACACAGTAGAAAGGTTAGCAAATTATTAATACAGAGTTGATGTACAAACATGTGATCATAGCCCTTTATAGACAAGTGTAGGTATAACATATTTACCTTACAGAGCCTTAGCACAATATAAGCATATGAACAGTATTTACAGTATATACAGTGAGAGTAAGAAGAACACAGTATTTGTAATTTACCTAAATTATCAGGAGATAGCATCCTACAGTAGGGTGGGACTTCAGGGAGGTCCATTGCAGTTACATAAATATTTGGTGTAAAGATTTGATTTGAGGAGGTTTTTCAAAATGGATGATACATTCCACCTAGCTAGTATATCATTAACATCATTTACTGGCCCTAGTTTAAGTTAAACAAGAGTCACAAGTAAGTAATACATTATTGCTTTTTAGATACTCTCAGCAATGTGGCACATCATGCAAACACGTGGAAATAAGCACTTACTAGTCACTGTACACCCCCCCGAAAGGTCATGCTCAGCACGGCGGCATGCTGCACAAACACGTGGAAATATTCACCCCGAAGGTAAATAAAGCTTAGCAGCCAGTGTACACCCCCCCCCCGCTGAGCACAGCATTGCGTTATACAAACAGGCACAGTTGAGCTCCAATGCTTACTAGTCCTCAGACACCCCTCCCCTTGATGTCAGCTACCTCTTCTGTGAACACTATCATGGTTCTGTGCCTCCACAGAAGGGATATGCGGATATGGATACCCATTTGTGCTATTCAGTAACCCCACCTCATTTGCAAAGGGATCTGTGCACACAACCTGCACACTACACGGTTCCAGGCCCTACCTCGTTAGCAACAGCACCATTCCACCATTGCAGATAATCCATGCATGGTCTTATAATGCATTTCTGTCGCATACTACTAAATGTGGTTTCCCCACTCTTTTTTTTTTTTTTTTTCATAAAAGCGTGTTTGTGCACTGGTGTGCACTGCACAAACATACCCAGATCATTAAAAAAATAAAATTATTTTAACTTATTTCCCTTACGTTTTTGGACACACAATGGATAGTTTTGCTCATATCTGTATTTGCTATACCATTTCTGTCCATCTACCCCATGTACACCACAGACACCAACACAGGGCTGCTTATCTGCTTGTTGGATTACTATAATTGGCCCATTTGCATGAGATTCAGCTCTTTATGAGGTGATTTGCATGATATGGAACTCCAAATTCCCCCCACTGAATAAAATTCATGTAACTGGGATATTTAACAGTCACACATAAAATAGTTAAATGCAAAACTGCAGTATGTTTGGAGTTCATATTTAAAAGTAAAGGCATGGCAAGGACAGTACTATATCCTTTCTTTCCATCATTTTTGGAGCATCATACATTAATTATTTAGATGTAGAATAAAAACATTCTGTGGGCACAGAGTAAGTTGATTATGTGCAGTAAAAATAAATCTGTTTAAAATGGTATATTTTTCCAAAAGTATATGCTTTGTAGACACACTCTTGTACACAACATTCAAAATTAATTTAAGCTAGCCGAAAGTGGTTAAGTATCATTTTGCCAACATCATGATTGTAATTAGAATGCATAAAGGTATTTTATCATTTCTTAAAGTACGGGGTATTCACATAGGAAGACAAAAATTTATTGTGGAGTATCACAAAGACAATTAACACTGATAATTTGAAATTTAGTCTCTTTGTAAACATAAATCCTAATATTGCAAGGTTGGTTAAACTATATCTTGAACTCAGTTATTCTGTTAAAAGTCTCATTTTGTCTAATTGCTGTCATTGCAAAGGATCCAGTTTGTCATTAAATGGAATATAATGGCATTGGGATTTCAGAATTAGAGGATATAGGTGAGGGTCACATTGTTACAGTAGTCTGTTATAATTTGCAGTCGTGGTCATCAGTGCAGATGTGTCTTTGGAATATAATGTTCTCAGACAGGCTAGCCATACATCCTTAATGGTATTTTTTCTCTAATAGCTAGTTCTACTTACAAGTAAAATCTGATAGCTTTAAGACAGCAAAGAAACTTTCTGTGCTACTCTCAATTAAAATAAGAGCCATCTTCCTGTCGGACCATCTCTGAACATAAAGGATGCCATAATGTTAAACAATGAATCAACTACTGAAACTTAACTCAGCAGGGTTGCATTTTATGATGCATAGGCTGCTGTTTTGCAAGACAGTGTCTACTTTGTTGATCTGACTTCTTTTGTCTTTCAGTTACATATATTTAGGCACCATTTCACAGACTGTGGAAGAATGATACAGTTTAATAAGTTCAGCCTCAAATGTAACTATTTGTTATAGATGTAAAATATGCTAATCATTCAATAAGTGCATTTAATTGTAACTCAGAAATAGAAGATCGGTTTTCATCTTAATCATGTTTAATATGTCATTGGATCCCCTAATGACTTATCCATGTTGCAGGAAGGTTTATCACAAATAAATAACAGGTGCCAAAATCATGGACTGAAACTAAATGCCAAAAAATGCATTATTGTATCCTTTGGAAAGTCATCTGCCAGACTGACAACATCCCCCGAAGAGCTGACCCAGTTGTTCTGGATTTGGGAAATTATGTGGACAGTGACCTATATTGTAACCAACATGTGTCCACTGTTGTAAGAACATCCTTCTATGTTACACAACTTACAACAAAAGGATTGTGTCTAGGTCTAGGGATGTCATTGCCCCCTTCTACTAATCCTTCTTTAGGCCAGTCACTGAGTCTAATGCCTCCTTTGGCATGGATCTCTTCAGAGACATGCAACAACTAGAATGCCCATAGTGATGCCGTACTAAAAGGAAACACGGCCTAAACAATATATGCTACATGAACTGACTCAAAGCCCTGTCACTATAATAGATGTTAAAATGTTCACTAGAAATTTAATGCTCAAATTAATGTATGATAATGGTTCGGACAATGTTGCTATTATTTTTAAGAAACCAAGTCTGTTGATACCTAAGCAGAATTCATTAATCAATGCTTTTGAGCAGTTGCGTTTAGAAGATATATACAATGTATAATATGAGCAAAAACGCAAACAAGGCAGGAATAAATGGTATAATTTAACTAAACAGGAACATACAGCCATGCTGAATCTGCAGACTAACCCCCATATTATGATTCAACCAGCAGATAAGGGAGGGCAAATAGTGATTTTGAACAAAATAGATTATGACAATAAAATGTATGATTTACTGAATGACTCACAATATTATCAGACTATCACAGGTATGCATGTTAGGGGAATGATAGCAGAAGTGCATAATAAACTGAAGGAACTGAAACATAGAAATCTCATAGATGATGGACTATACAATTATTTTGTAATTTTTAACCCCACTACTCCTAATATCCAGGGCCTACCAAAAATACATAAATGTAATACAAATCCCTCCATGAGACCTATAGTGGCAGGAAAGAATTGTTGCACGGAATCTATTTCAATTTTTATAGAAAAACAACTTAAGAGTTTATTGAATAAGTCTACATATTCTTAGATATACTGAACATTTTGTTAGAGACCTTTATGACTTCTTTGTCAGCAATGGATTGGAAATCAAGGAATGCATACTGGTTACATTGGATGCTGTTTCCTTATTTACTGTAATTCCCAATGAGATTGGGGTTAAAAGTGTCATTAGATTATTGAATGAAAGTGGGAAATATAGTATAGATGAAGTTAAATTGATACAGACTTTGTTAAAGCTTGCCCTTGAGAACAACATCTTTATGTACAGAGATACAATTTACTGGCAAAAGAATGGCGTTGCAATGGGCACGTCATGTGCTAACAGTTATGCAAATGCCATAATGTTAGTATGGGAAGCAGAATGTATTGATGAAGGATTATGGAAACAAAGTATTGTTCTTTCGATGGTTTGTGGATGACCTTTTTCTTTTATGGAAAGGGTCATCGACAGATTTGATTGAATTTGTAAACTACCTCAATAATTCAACACCTTTCCTTAGGTTCACTCTTAATTGGTCTTATACTGATATAAGTTTCTTAGATTTAACAGTTACAAAGGACAGTATAGGTCAACTGAGTACAAAGATTCATAGAAAAGAATGTCATGCTAATAGACTTCTGTATAAAGACAGTATGCATCTGAATTTTATTTTTAGGAATGTAGCACAAAATCAATTGTTTAGAGCTTCTAGGTTAAATGCTAAACTAGAAGATTATGAACAACAAATGCATGTAACAAGCTCTGAGTTGAAAGAAAGGGGATATGATGAACATATGATAAATAGTAAAATGAAGCAGATTGAGAGTTTAAGAGACACCAGGGCAAAACCATATTTTTCTGAGAGGTGTGGAAAGGATAAGAGCCAGAAAGAGGTAAAAGGAAGGAGTGATATGAAAGTATGATTGAGTTACTCCAGAAACATAAAAAATTATATAAGAATTATCAACAAACATTGGAATATTTTAACTACAGATGGTCAGATTAGTATGTTTCTAGATCTCCAACCTCAATATACATATAAAAATAAAAAATCTTTGAAACGGCGGTTATGCACTAGCAGAGATGTGACAAGAAATAAAGGCATTATAGGAACTAAACCATGTAAAAAATGCAAATATTGCACCTTTATAGCAGAGGAGATAGATTTCAATTCAGGTGAAACCTTCTCTTTAAAAGTCTGTGCTGACTGTAATAGTTGCCATGTGGTCTATTTGGCCATCTGTCAGTTGTGCCACAAATTTTATGTTGGCAAAACGGATAGATTTTTTAAAGATAGGATCAGAGAACATATTTATCATATCAAGAAGAAAAGTACTTTCAATGGCTTAGCCAAGCATGTTTCAGAAACAAATGAGCAGCATAAATTTAAATTTATGGTATTAGGAAGGAATTATGAATGCAAAAGATGGGGAGACATTAGAAATAAGACTGAAGAGATGGAGACCAATTTTATAGTAAGACTTAGAGCAAATGTAGGGCATGGTCTGAATGATCACATATATGAGACCTAAGTTAAAGAACAGACCTTTACAAAGATGAAAAGTTTTATTGATATGTTTTTCTTGTATGTCTTAGCTGAATTTCATGGTATATCTATATGCTTTTTTATATATTTTTATATGGTTTTAATATGTGTTTCACCAACATTTACTTAAAGTGAAGCAATAAACTATGAAGTTATATGATAATATATTTTTAAATGTTAATGAGAGTGTCATGTGGTTTAGCATAAAAGGTGTGTTATTAATGTTTGAGTTACACCTGATGAAGCATTCAGTGAAAGCACTTGTGTATCATTAAAGCAGACTGCATTATAAAGAAGCGGGAGCCTTGTCTTTGCTGTTTTGTTCTTTTTGGATTAATTCAAATAATGTTAATTCTCAACCTCAGATTATGTCTGTTTCATAGCCTGATATAGAACAGATGTTTTTAGTTTTATTAAGGTCCACTAAACTTTCTACTTCAAACTCAGACTACCATGAAGATAGTTTAGTCACTGAGAAAAGACCCTCTCATGATATACCAAACCCCACATTTGCCCAGTAGCCTATAAAATGAGGCATAGAACACTCGAAGAAATTAGGGCATGACCAGAATTTAGTAATGTTTCATTTAACTCCTCAGGATGTCTAATTCCCATTTCCCCTAAACCATTAGTATCAAAGGACTATTGTATTAAGGAAGAAAATGCTTATCATTGGGAGAGTTCAGATCTTGTGCCAAGAACAAACAGATTTCATGCTTGAGAGACTGCAGTCTGCTTCATATTAAAGACGCAATAATTAATTTACTTATTTCACATGTTAGTAATTGGGGCAATGACAAATTGTCTTATCACTTCATTATAATAAATGTAGTCCATGTGTCAAGATATCTTGTCCTCTGCCAATGACATGAAGTTTATAGTAGTCTTTGCTTTTACTGACAGATATGCATTTACCTACCCAAATGAAAGAGTCACTAGTACTCAATGATTTTTAAATTATATGAATATGGAGAGGTTAGTCACAGAATTAGCACTGTCGAAAGTTAAGAGACTGTTTCTATCTCCTGCTTGCTTTCTATCATATTTTATGTGCTGCAGGTATATATCTAGATGGATCTAGGACTACTGAACGAAAGTTCAATAGTCCGAATCCACAATCACTGAACACACTTTAACGAAAGCACTTTCACCCAAAAAGCGTTTTCATTAAAGTGTGTTAAAAAAATACATTACATTTACATTTTTGCAGGGGGGGCAAGCCCCCCTGCACCCCACACATCCCCCTACTTTAATATTCTCACTCCGAGGTCGCACTACAGTGGGGAAAAGGGAATTTTCCCTTATCCCCACTGTAGTGTGATCTCTGCAACAGGCATACTTACGCAAAAGTTCTTCGGTGAAAAGCACTTTCGCGCAAGTATGCCCAGCCGAATCTGTTTCGGTGATGTTGCCATTCAGGGATCCATACGGATCCCATCTAGATATAGACTGAGGAAGGCATGGATAAGGTTTTATGTAGAATGTTTACCTAAATTAATGACTTAGGTTTTTTTTCCTTTCTTTATTCTTTTGGATGGGCTCTTAAGCAGGAAGTTTTCATTTGCTTACTTACTTTTGCATTATTTATATAGATATTATATAGACCATCTCTTTTAGGTTTTGCCAATTAGTCATACTGAATACTGCTTTTCTGCAGGCGGTACTGTGGATGTGTCACTCCACTGTTTGTGTGTATTATACTTCATGCAAAACCTTCGAGTTATCTTCATCAGAAAAGTTTCATGTTTATTATCTATTAAAATATTAACATTATATCCTGTTTTAAATTACTCTGCTTTAATGTTTTTATTGTTTCTTTGTCCAAATGCTACTTTTAATGTTTTTGGCAGCATTCAGAGCAAATATTGCATTCATGTCATTAGGAACCTGCTAGTGGCCTGACTCATACTGTGGTGATGAAATGTGAGTCAAATACACGAAATAGGAGAACTGAACAAAAGGTCTTTAGCAACTCATCAGCATGTCCCTGAACTGAACACTGGCAAATGATCTCCCGAGCAACTCATGCAACACTGTTGCACAGACATTTACAAAAAACACACATATCAGAGAAATGCTGTCAAGTTTTCTATCTTTGTTCCCCACAAAATGCAATACAGCTTTACTTGGAATCATTCTGCCCAGCTATCCCATACCTGGCAAAAACTGAAGTACACATGACTAATTTGCATTAGCCAAGTTCCTGGACTGCCACATTTGCATATAGCTTTAACTCAGCTCAGTTGTAGTGTAGCTACAAGCCATTGTAGTGCTATATTGGTCTTTGAATAACGTCTACATAAAGCAATGAACAATCCTACCCGAAGCAAGATTGTGCACAGTGTCTAACATGTTTCAGAATCCTGGCCATGATCTATTTTAATGTTATTTACTTGTGGATTGCTTAGGTTTAGGCATTTAAATAAACATAAATTTGAATATGAGCATTATTTAATATATACTTTTAGATGTAATGATATATATTTTCTAAATAACAATTCCACTTATTAATAGCTCATTTTTTTCTAGACATTTGTGCATTTATCACTTTCAGTGTCATCTGTTTTACATCCTAAGTTAAGAGATATATTTAATTCTAACAAATCTAAGATGCAGAATGTAATTTTTTCAAGGTTATTCATGATAAAAACATATTCTGTATATTCATACCGCTCTTGCTGAGTGAATGAGAGCACAAATGTTGGGGTCTATATTAGAAGAACGAAAATGCTTCTAAGCGAATACAGAAACAGTGACACATATACATCAAATCGCATTTAAGCGATTCGATGAATATGTCATAGGGCAAGGAGATGGTTGGCCAACTCCATGGAGTTGCCCTTTCCTTCCCTATAGTGCAGTCTTGGAGTTGGTATATTTAGTTAGGGGGGTGTGGGGAGCAAATCCCCCACCCGTTTATGATGTTAAATTATTTTTTTTAGTGAACGGCCATGTACGTTTTTTCCCTAGGGGAATATTCGCATATGTGGCCATTCGCTGTTTTTAGGTTTTGTGCATTACGTGTCGACTTTTATATAGTCGCACATATGCACTTTCATTCTTATAATATAGACCCCAAATTTTGTACATGTTGTGCTATTTTGCATAAGTCCAAGTGCTGCCTTTCTATTACATGGGGTTCAATAGTAGCTAAAAACAATATTCCCTGGAATTCAGAAACATGGAAACTACTACCAAGCACAGTCAAGTGATATTTACCTTTTGAGAGTGATGCAGCTCTTAAGACCATTAATTATGAAAAGAAAAAGCTGTATATAAATGGGAACCCACTCACTCCTAAACAGGGTCTATGGTAAACGAACCTAATTACTAGTGGCTAGTGGTTGATGAGGAATGTGGCAGTTATGTCTGTGGTTCATGGTGTGTGTATGCATGTCGAAGCAGCTCAGTACATTCATCTGCCCAGAGAAGTGGCAGCTGGGGAAAGAAATTTTCCCCATAAAAAGGCACACAGTAGTATATAACTTTATTTTCTGACTACAGTAGAGTGGAGTTTAGGACAGCTTGGCACCCAGAAGGAAAGAAAAGTACATATGAGAAACTGCTAAAGGATGAACAAGATGAAGGAAGGAAACCTGGGGTCATTTTTTTTTTTGGGAGGGGCATATATATATATATATATATATATATATATATATATATATATATATATATATATATATATATATATATATATATATATATATATATATATATATATATATATATATATATATATATCAGGGAGACGTATCTATCAACCCATGACTTTAACAAAGTGTTACAAAGCCATATGTAAATGAAGGAAATTGGAGACAATTTAGAAAACAGAAGTAGCAATTAAATGATAATGGATCAGATTGAAGACCGAGAAGAAATATGCATTTTCAGGGGTAGAAGAAAACCATAACTGCACTGAATACCATGGACTGGTGGATATGTGAATTTAAGTATGGGCCATCAGGGGCAATCATGGACAAGTGAGACATATGCCAAGATTAGTATCTGGGAAAGGAATGAAGGAAAGGTGATGGAATAGAAAGAGGTTTAGTGGAATGAAGAGGGATGCATAAATGTACACATAGAAAACAGACAAAACTGACAGGGGAAATATTGATAAATTGAGATAGAAGGGATAACAGTGACGTAGGAGACACCAGACAAACAGAAAAAAGACAATGGTGATGGGAAGGATTTAACAACAAAAAAGGAAGGAGCACACACACACACACACACACACACACACACACACACACACACACACACACACACACACACACACACACACACACACACACACACACACACACACACACACACACACACACACACACACAAAGGGAGAAACACCATGATATGGGAAAGGACAAGTTTACCCAGATTACCTTCATGCTTGACTTTCTTCCAGTGAAAGCCTATACACCATCCTGCATATCTTCAGCACTGGGTCCTGGCACAGATGGAGCAGCCAGTGACAGGAAATGATGCAACTCAATGAGTCACAGGGGGTAGTGGTCACACTGGCCAATGCAGGCATCCAGGTGCTGATCTACAATGTCCGCCACCACCTCTATTAGCTGCCTTTGAGTGACATATTGGCCACTCCGCTGCCACTGGCATTGGCAGGAACAAGACTTTCCATGTTCAATGCAGGGCTAGATGGTCTTTAAACAACAAGTGATATTTGGGCTGGGGAAGTGATCCTGGCATAATGATTTGATGCATTCTACCAATGTAGTTAGCCATCAAAAGAAATGCCCCAACATTGTCAGGCTTCATTACTCACATAGAGGAACTGCATGAAAACTCAAATGAATGGTTTTCTTTTCTTTTCCCCACCTTAGGTAAATAAAAAGGGAAGTACACTCTCTCGTTATGTATTTTCCTTAAGCCAATGGTTCATGGGTTCATAGGTCAATACTGGCTTGCTGACATGGCAGACCATTTTAAGCCTAGCCAGTTACCTTTTCGGTGCTTAATTTAACCTGTTCCCTTTGGTGTTTGAGTGGTATTACTCATCCCATGGTAGATAATTATATATTAACCCTAGTCAGAATAACTATCATCATACCATATATAATTTGAGGGAACTCATGCATGGCATAGAGCATTTAGAAGCTTCCGCTGTCCATTAGTAGTACAAGGAGCAGTCTTGGGATACATTTTCTGTTTCCTATCCATAGATCTAAGTTGTGCTTAAATATGCTCAGGGATGAGTTTTGTTTTACATGGGTGGGGAGTCAGTTCAACAGCAGTGGTATCCTTTGCAAAATATACCTGTCCCTCCAAACCCTTCTGTTGGTGTTGCAGAAGGTGTTTAGATCTCTAGACCGAGTATTTCTGATGCTATTTGCAATGTTCATATAGATGCTGAAAACCTCAATAGCAAGATGAAATGGGGATTATTATGCAGTTTTTTTTCATCAAGTGACCCTCACAAACAAAAGTAGAACTTGTATCTTATTTTTATTGAAAATTAGCTTAAAAGCAAGTTTGCCCATAAAAATCTATCAAAACTAAAGGGTGACAAAATCATCAGTTACATCCAGATGACTATACTTAAATAGTTACCTTGGTTAAATATGTGCACAGTACCTATGTTTTCAAATATAATGATTCCATTGGGTATAAGAATCTTTCCTATCATTTGCTCTGGCCATAACCCCAATTGTGTCTCTTTGAAATCCTTGCCACATGTCTGTTCTTCCTACAATGTTTCTTGAGATCTCACCTCCTTTATATTGGCCAGTCTTTCTGACCAATGCAGAACAGAATAATGTACAGAACAGAGACAGTATGATATCACTGGCACTAGTGACTGTCTTACTGTTAGCATCAAGTTTTTTACTAAACTTAAAAACCCTAGAAAGTGAATAAGTCTTATTACCATAGTTACGTGATTCACGTTTGTTTCTTTTTTCTGTGATTTTTTTTTTTTCTTTCAGCACCGTTTCTCATTTTTATTAAATGACAGAATCACCATGCATTTACTGTCAAATAAAAGGCCACTTTTAATGGATTCATCCAAGATTTTTAATTCATTTGTTGGTGAGTCCATAGTTCTCGTGTTTGATTGGGTAATTACTTCCATCAATTCATATTCGGTCTGTTCAAATCAATCCAGAAAAGTGTGATGTAAAATAGAGTTATGTTCCATTCTGTTTGGGAACTTCCATACTTGTAAACTTTTCTGTACTTGTTTCCTTCTAATACATTCCTCAAAATAAAAATGTTCAAGCAGTAGATTGTTATAGTTGTGATGTTTAATTTCCAAAGATTTTTAACTGGCTAGATAAAATCTGAGATTGTCAAACCACTGCTAAGCAAACGTGTATTCTGAATGAAAGCAACAGTATAGATTCAGCAGATGGAGCGTACTAGAATCAATTATGGTATGCAGATCTAAATATTGCTGCTTGTTCATTATTGGTTTTAGAAATAGCAACTTCATCACGGCGTAGCGGGTTTCACATATTTTGTCAAATCCCCCAAAATTCTCCACCAGCATACAGTGAGCATCTTCATGTTATGGAAGGTAACAACTATGCTGAAAGCTACAAGTCTCCTTTATTGAATGTGCAACAGTTTATACATTAGTACTTGTCTTCAGATGTAAAGTGGTACCCGCGTGTAGAAATACACACTGAGAGGAAGGCATTAGTGTGCCTGCTAAATGTTTTACAAGATAATACTTGTGCAGTGCAGCACATGATGGTATGCGCAGATATTATTAAGTTTACTGAAAGGGACAAAGACAAGGTAAGGAGACATACAGAGTTTCAAACAGTCAGAAAAATCTATACCATTGGTAAACCATTTACAGGTTACATATGTCTATTAAAGGCACAGGTACCAAACCTGGAAAGAATTTCCTGTCTGCAATCCAGTTGTCAGAGTTACACCTGAACTGGGTTAAGGAAAAACTTCACATGGATGGGAATCCTGAAAGGGGTAGTCTCTGGGATACATACCAGTCTTTCCAACAATTTTTGTTTACATCACAGGCAAGGTTTAAGTCTTTAAAATGGGTAATGCTGGTGTTGTTTGTTTTGTAGATATGCAGGAGGTTCATCAGAGTTGTGTCTGACAATGCCTTGTATGCCAGGAATGGATCTTCCCTCAACAGCCTGTGGGAGACAGAATACAGGACTAGGACTTTGACGTGGTCTGCATAGAACATGTTACTTATGCCCTGTATTCTTTTAGTAATGAAGCTCTGCGGATGTTCCAACTGTTTGGATGTGCCTGGTTAGGTACATACCAAAGTGGGCATTGTACTCAATGAAAGGTCCGATGAATGCTGAATACAGTGGAACAGTGACCACCTTGGACCCAAATGCCTTACTTTTGTTTATAAGTTGTGCAACATAGAATAATTTCCTCACTACTGTAGACACATGATGGTCAAAGGCTAGACAAATGTCTATGTGTGTTCCCAAGGCCCTGACTACTGTGTTGACTCTTAGGGGTGTGTTGTTGCTATGATAGTTACAAGGGGGTGGATGACTTCCTGAAGTATGTTATTATGTATTTATTGATATTTCCTTCCCTCTGAACTCCTGAAAGCACCTATACCTTCCTACAATGCCTATGCAATGAAATCTGATTCACTAGTATATCTCTTATTTGATCACTTGTATATAACTTGTTTTGTACATAAAAAAAAAACACATTAGGGGTTCATATACTCATTTCTTTGAGAAAACCCTCTTCCTGTAATTTGAATATGTTTGAGTCATATTTGTATTAATATGTTATGGAGTTATAATTGGTTATGGTACTTTCTATGTTTTGTTACCTATGTTATCCTAATTGTTTTTGTAACTGGAGCTTTTCTCCTCGGGTCTCCAGTGAAAACGGGCTCCTGCCCAGCTGGACCAACCCGGTTAACAAATGCCAAATAAATAAATAAATAAATAAATAAATTTAGCTTTAGTCTTTGGTTCGAACACAAGGTCTTTTTCTCTGTCAGCCCTTCCTGGAGAACATTAGTGCCGGTGTGGAATTCTATGACTGCTTCTAATTTGTACTTCAGAGAAGTAAATGGCAAAAAGGACCGGTACCAGGACTGATCACTGAGGGAGTCCACTCATGACTGACCTCTTCTTAGAAGTGGACTTCCCAGATTTAACTTTTTGGGTCCTGTATGTGAACCAGCTAAGAACAACAGTTAACAACATCATTCTTGTTCTATCCCTCTGCCATGATGTGTAAACATTAGTACTATGCTTTTAAACTCTTCATGGGGATCGTTTCACTGCTATATTTATGGGTTAGTGCTTGTTCATAATTAAACATCCTATAATGTGTACTGTCAACACTTGGTCTACAAGAAGGGTACAGAACTCTGCAAAGCATAGCTGAAGATAATGTCCATACTTTCACAGTCACACAATTTATTCCATACCCAATAAATCTAGCAAGAGGAACACATGGAAAGAGGAACTTTTCAGAGGCTGAAAATGAGGTCTTGCTACAGGCACTTTTAATGCATGGATGACACCTCTTTAGCCAGGAGAATGTTGATCAGCCCTACAGGGAATGTGCTTACCAGGATCTGGTTGTGGATATAAATGTTGTTTGGGACCAGGACCATAACTATGAACAGGTCAGTTATCAGGCAGCAGACATCACTGTGACACTGAAAAACAAGCTCGGTGCTTTGCAAGTCAAAGAAGGGTGGAGAGGGCAATCACCAGTAGAACAACTATTGACAGAGGCAGATGAGTTCCTGGCATCACTGGTGAGAGGGGGGCAGATCCTCATAGTTACACAGTGTGGTTCTGCATCTTGGAGCCAAGCTTCATCGTACTTCAACAGGTTGGTATTGATGTGCCTGTAGTATGCCATATTTTTGAGTGCTATGTTTAGTAATGACCAGCAATGTGATGGTGTTTGTTGCATACATTAAATGTACATTGGGAATATGACATTCATGTGTACCTGCTCGAAGTAAGGTATATTAGCAGCTGTGAATGTGTAAATTGTGCACTGGTGATACCTATTAACTGTCCAAATTTTTGCTGAAGGGATTTATTGATTTGCTGCAATTTTGATCTAACCTTTCAATAAATGGTGGTTATCTGCAGAAGTTGTAAGTGAATAGTTAAAGCACGTGACCAGTGACACCACGTTTGGGATTTTTCCATTAATATTTTTTAAGCTGGTGTTTTCTTCTGCAGGTAACATTTGAGAAGTATTCCATTGGGAATAAGGTCAAGGTGATGGGTTGTACCTATACTATCCTTGTGCTATGTCATGGAGCGCAAGGGCTGTGTCGGACACACAGCATAGGTAGTCTGACTACAAGTTCATGCAGACAGACCAGCCTGTGTGCCTGAGAACACACAGTACACACACACACACACACACACACACACACACACACACACACACACACACACACACACACACACACACACACACACACACACACACACACTCACACACACACTCACACACACACACACACACTTCAAAGGCAGGACAGTTTCTAATGGACACTTACAGTAAGGGTACTGCTTTACCCACTGTGGGTTAGGCATTATTGCCTACCACAGGTCTCATTGGGAAGGGAACAGAGGGGTATATGCACTGTTGCCCTTCATCGGCATTGTTACTGCCTTCCTGAACCAGCTGTGTTGATGAGTGTGATCTAATGTAAATGCAAGGCTGTCATTGAGGCACAGGCTACTACCACATCTGCCTTTCTAGAGATGATATGGGTACTACAGAGTGTGCTGGATGAAGTATGAGAGTGCACCTCCCATATATCTGAATGCATACTGTTGCAAGTCAGGTCCTCACAGGTTCACTTACTTTGTAGCAGGAGTGGTCCATGCTTCTGATCCACCTCTGCCTCCACAGCTAGTATCAGTCATGGGTATGGAAGGCCAAGGTCACAGTATTGCAGTGCCAGCACTTCCACAGCAACATTAGGTTTGGAGATGGTTGCTGCTCTACGAAGCTATCCAAGGGTAATGGCAGTCATGACAGTGGCACATCTGCTAATGAACACTACTAATAGTTGTGCTGCAGACCTGCATCTCACAAGGTCCATGGTAGCACCCATGAAAATCCTGGTAGAAGCAGCTCTGATGGGTAGGGGAGCAAGCAGAATGGCCACTGACCTACTATGCATGCTCTGTACCTGTAATTTAGATCAAGCCAACAAAGACACACTCTCTCTCTCTCACACACACACACACACACACACACACACACACACACACACACACACACACACACACACACACACAGTGAAAGTGTGGCTGCAGCAGCCCAAACACATGCTTGTCAATGGCCTGAGTTTGGGATATGGCATATTTATATATATATTGTCTATCACTTTTCATGGATTTAACATGGATGTCATCAGCCATAGCCTCAGGGCATATCCAGTATCATCAATAAGATACCCATGGGGAATCACCCCTCTAAAAATATTGCTATAGGTCACAGATGTGCCATATGTGGGATCATATTAACTTCCTGTGTAACCTGGAGACATAGGGTAGATGATATCCTCTCCATTACAGCCCACCTGGAAGTTCCTGAAGTTAAACCCTTTACACTTCAAATACCTTATTCCAAGGTCATTACATGGGTCCTTACTTTCAATATGAGGACAGGTGCAGTGAAATAGTCTATTCCATAGAAATCCTGCACAGTGTTGTCTCTTTCTTCTGTGGTATGTAGAAACCACATACTCTCCCCATATGCTGAATGCTCGATACAGTTTCCTGAGATACCCCCATAGAGTGCCTTGTTGGTCACTCAAAGGTTCATGTAGCTAGTATATGTAAAGCCACATATATCTTGGTATCCACTAGGATGGGTAATCTTTGATTCCCACAGGCCTGCAGGTAAGGCCAACACATGTGTACCACCTCCCATATTGTGTCCCAGACCACATGTCATTGTTGTGTAGGGTATAAAATATTAAGCACAGCTGCATGATATGGTGCCTCTGAGGGTATCAACATGCATGACTGTAGGTCGTATTGGCAATAATAGCCTCTTGCATATACTCACCAACTAATGCTGTGACAACCCCAGTCATAGATCTGTGACAGTTCTACATTTACTCAAGGATTTATCTGTAATAATTATACAGTCATTATTACATCCACCACTCATGCTGTGTGCATTTGTAATCACTCAAATTCTATACAAAACTTCTCATCACTCCCCATTGCTTACTATGATGTGGCAAATATTTCCGAGTCCCAGGGACTGATCATGTTGAAGTACATTGAACGTATTTAACAGTAAGGAATATGCTTTCAAATGTATGTCTCTTTCTGAAACTATATGAACAAACTGGGTAACAAGTTTTAGCCTGTAATTTAGATCAAGCCAACAAAGGCACACACACACACACACACACACACACACACACACACACACACACACACACACACACACACACACACACCCACACACACACACAGAGTGAAAGTGTGGCTGCAGCAGCCCAAACACATGCTTGTCAATGGCCTGAGTTTGGGATAGGGCATATTTATATATATTGTCTATCACTTTTCATGGATTTAACATGGATGTCATCAGCCATAGCCTCAGGGCATATCCAGTATCATCAATAAGATACCCATGGGGAATCACCCCTCTAAAAATATTGCTATAGGTCACAGATGTGCCATATGTGGGATCATATTAACTTCCTGTGTAACCTGGAGACATAGGGTAGATGATATCCTCTCCATTACAGCCCACCTGGAAGTTCCTGATGTTAAACCCTTTACACTTCAAATACCTTATTCCAAGGTCATTACATGGGTCCTTACTTTCAATATGAGGACAGGTGCAGTGAAATAGTGTATTCCATAGAAAGCCTGCACAGTGTTGTCTCTTTCCTCTGTGGTATGTAGAAACCACATACTCTCCCCATATGCTGAATGCTCGATACAGTTTCCTGAGATACCCCCATAGAGTCACTTGTTGGTCACTCAAAGTTTCATGTAGCTAGTATATGTAAAGCCACATATATCTTGGTATCCACTAGGATGGGTAATCTTTGATTCCCACAGGCCTACAGGTAAGGCCAACACATGTGTACCACCTCCCATATTGTGTCCCAGACCACATGTCATTGTTGTGTAGGGTATAAAATATTAAGCACAGCTGCATGACATGGTGCCTCTTAGGGTATCAACATGCATGACTGTAGGTTGTATTGGCAATAATAGCCTCTTGCATATACACACCAACTAATGCTGTGACAACCCCAGTCATAGTTCTGTGACAGTTCTACATTTACTCAAGGATTTATCTGTAGTAATTATACAGTCATTATTACATTACATTTGTAATCACTCAAAGCCTATACAAAACCTCTCATCACTCACCATTGCTTACTACGATGTAGCAAATATTTCCGAGTCCCAGGGACTGATCATGTTGAAGTACATTGAACGTATTTAACAGTAAGGAATATGCTTTCAAATGTATGTCTGTTTCTGAAAACTATGAACAAACTGGGTAACAAGTTTTAGCCTGTTTTCCTGAATTACAAATTAGACTGTATTTTTGCATTTGCTAATTCTGATGGAAATATGCCATTTTTATAATGCAAGCGTGTGTGTGTGTGTGTGTGTGTGTGTGTGTGTGTGTGTGTGTGTGTGTGTGTGTGTGTGTGTGTGAGAAAGACTGTGTACTGTAAAAAGCTGATTAAGAACCATCTGAATAATCAACCACATAGATAAACACTGCCTGGATATTACTCTTTTACTCGTTAGTCACTGAAGTTGTATTTGTCTGTGTTCCATTTAACTGAGATACATATGAGCAAATTCCAAATTCATACAACTGCTTTATAGTTTTTGGCAGTGCCCTGTATGTTTCCTTTGATTAAAAATGTTTTTGTCATTTATTAATTACTTTATAAGACTAATGTTGTACACTAATATACCCAGTGAGAGGGTGTTGCATATCTGTACACTTGTCTCAACCAGTGCACAGTGCCATATCACTTGGTGAATGGCTGAGACAAACAGGAGCTATAGACACATATTACAGACCTTGGCACAACGGTATGAAAAGCAAAGAAATGTATGAATAGGCTATAAAAGTACAAAAGTCACAGTCATAAAAGAAGAATGTTGCATTACTAAGTACTTTTCTTTAGAGAAGCTCCAGGACACACGCACACTGGTTTTGCTGCTTTTTGCACTGCACCCCATGTGTGTACCCACTTCCATAGAGGTCTGCACTAAGTACTGTGAAACTTCTACTGCACATGCAATATGGCACTGTTAACTCCACAGACCATTGTTCCTCTTTGAGCACTGAAAAATCTTTAATCCATAAGTGGTTCTTTCCAGTACTATAGACATATGCCTTGGTTTTATTTATTATTATTTGACTAAGAATTTCTAGTCCCTCATGTAACTGTTTAATTCTCAGTTTTCAGTATACATATATATATATATATATATATATATATATATATATATATATATATATATATCTGTAGATATAGATATAAATATATATATATATATATATATATATATATATATATATATATATATATATATATATATATATATATATATAGCTAGATATGATTTGTAATATATATGATTTCTCAATGTTCCCACCTGATGTGGTAAAAACAAGCTTTGTTTTTTTTTTTATATAATTTTTTTTTATCTCTAACAAAGTCTTCCTCTAGGGCTACTCCATGCAAATGAACAGTTGCTTGCTATATATGGAAGTTATGACATTTATCTTACCTTAATTTGTAGTTTCTTTCCACTAAGTGTGGATATGTCTTAATAATACTACAACTACTAATACTAATAATAATGATAAAAATATCTATTTGTTAACCAAGTAGATCCAGTAGACTCAAGTAGTGATCCAGGAGCAATGTTTGGTTAAGTTACTTGTTTAAAGTCATTCAGTAGGCAAATGAGGGCTGAGCTAATGAAACCCTTTACCAAAGGACCTATAGCTCACAGCTGCAGCCCTCTGCAAGAACTGACACTACCAGACCTTACATACATTAAGAGGAAATAAGAGCTATAGATGAATAGTGTAGGGGATCTGTTCCAATTTAGTATCATTTCTTTATCTTGAATAAACAAGTTTTCAATGTAGTATCAGCAAACGGCTACCTCCTGGGCCCTTTTTCTGACATTGTGCCCCAGTATGCTAAAAATTCATTTTGCTACTTACAAGAAATGACTTGGTAAATCAAGTACCTTTGGAAGAAAATTATTCTTCATTCAGTCATTCAGCTGAGGTGTCTTTGCCCTTTCCAACAAATATAATGTACCCTGAACCCATTAGTGATCTTGGAATAAGATATATAAACTTTGATTTGTTTTCGTGGTCAGGGCAAAGTTGCCCATTTGTTGGATCTAATGCTTCCAGATATTGAAGGTATCACATCTGTGTATTTTCTGTGGGCTGCAGTGCATCCATGCAAAGCTAACTTTCAGGGCTGCATTCTTTGACACTGGTACAGCTCATGCTGTTGACTCCACTAATGAGTATACAGAAAACATAGCTACAAACTGTTGATGACCATCAAAGGTATTAAATAATATTCAGTCTGACAAATATTTTCTAGTAACTATGCTAATTGCATTGCTTTGCATATTAACTAAAAAGCATATTTTTAAGTGAGAAAATTGACTTTTTTATGTGAAGAGACCAGTGATCCACCCCAAACAAACACACAGACACACACGCACACACAGACACACACACAGACACACACACACACACACACACACACACACACACACACACACACACACACACACACACACACACACACACACACACACACACACACTGTCCATATAAGGACTATAGAGCATAATTACATGAGAAGTATACTAGAATGCCTTTAGTAAGTTTATTAAGCAGTTTCATATGCAGGAATATTAGATGGCCACTTCTTAAACTTAGACAAAAAAAATACTTTGATCATTACCACAAAATAAATCTGTATATCCAATAAAGCATTTATTTGTGTAGCTTAACAAATTCTCTATTTTCATCTTTAATTCACAACATAGCCATTTGCTCAGAAATATACCAACAATAATTTTCCATAAAATTGTACAATAATTATTTTTCTGCATTAAGCATTTTCCTTTCAGTATGCAATATCTGCTTTCCAGCAGCAGGTATATATATAGTTTCACTGCATCTGTTCATGACCCAGAGATATTACTGCTGAAAATCACTGAAAAAGTAAGTCAACATTTACTTTGGCAGATGTAGCTTTCTAAGTGCCAGTTTGCAATGTTTTCTCCACATTATTGTAGCTTAACCTTTCCTTTTTAATGTGTAGCCTGAAACACTTGGATCTGTCTCAATACATGCTTTTAGTATTTGTTTTTCAGTTAAAGAATCAAAGCCAAGTATCACATGAATGATAACATAAAAAACAAGAAGATCCTGTGGCTTACAAGTTATATGTGTTTGATACTATTTTTATGCCTCTTTGGTTACCCGGATAACTGGGTTTGTCGAAAAAGTCCTTTCAGCCATGTGCCCAGACAAATGGTATAGAGGTTAATGCAGCAGCATTACAATAATCTAAAACACAGGTGATTTTAAGATTTTATATATATACATATATATCTCAGAGTATGACTTTCATGGCCGAGGGCTTCAAGACTGGAGTTTCAAGCTATATATATATATAGCTCGAAACTCCAGTCTTGAAGCCCTCGGTCATGAAAGTCATACCCTGAGACCATAATATTGAAAGATCAAAATGCTGAAGACCACAGGATTGAACTCCTGGACTTGTTCCAGTGCCAAAACATGTTAACATGTTGTAAATCCTTCCTAGATAAACATCCATACAGGTTCATAGGGATAGGAGGATTCAGTATTTGAGATTTTTTAGACATTGTGGTATTCGGTGTTTTGGTCTTTCGATATTATGGTTTTAGGATTATGATTTTCAAGATCATGACAGTAAACCATAACTATGTCTGTCTGTCTATGTATCTATCTGTCTATGTATCTGTCTGTCTATGTATCTGTCTGTGTGTCTGTGTGTCTGTGTGTCTATATATAGATACACACACACACACACACACACACACACTGAATGCTGCTGCAAGGAATCAGGAACAGTTTATAGCACATTAAAAACAAACAATTCTGAGACAGATCAGAATCCAAATGGAACACTATCTGACAAAGTTCTATAGTGGGGTACAGGACAGCAGACATAAAAAAGTGGTTATAAACTAATACAGACATATAAAATCTGAGAGGTATGAAAGCTATGCAGTACCACTGAAGCATATTCAGCCAGAGACTGCAGTCAGATGGGCAAGTTGTTTTATTCTGAAAGAGATGCTACTTATTTCGACAGATATATGAACTTGGTGAAAGGGGGCCATTTTCATCCATGTCTTTGCAAGAAATCGTCTTCAGTAAGTGAACTAATATGGAACACAGCTGAAAAAAATAACTTGTTGCAACAGACCTAACATTGTTGTCTTCTATTTTGCAGAACCAAGACCTCAAGCACAACAGGAAGCATGAATACTGAATTATTCTGATGTGAAAAGATTACAGATATTTCTACAGTAAGAACACATTTTGATTGTGAACTAGGACATGTGACGGATGTCTAGGGATCGGGTTTCAAGTGGCCACAACTAAGGATAAAGCTGGGGCAAAGGTGCCAGACCTGGGGGCAACCATACAAGATCCTACTACACCAAGGATGAGATGGCAGGTGTCAAATACCATTTGGGAGCCCAGTGGTAGTAATATAAAAAGTAGCAGCATATTTCCTGAAGGAAATGAAGTCTTAAACTTACATCCGTGTCTTTACTCAGTGTCTTCAATCCTCAGTGGTTTGCAAGAAAACCACAAATTTTATGAGGAACAGACCAAAAGGATGTGTCAAAAATTTGGATGTTCTGCAAAAATCTGGACAGCCGAGAGATTTCAGTTGCAGTATAAGTATTTTTGTTTTGAACTGCATTTGCAGGCACTACGTATTTAGTTCATGGGTAAAATATAGGTCAGATACAATACAATAAACAATGTCAAGCTGTTCAGAGACTGCATAATGCAGCTGATGGAGTTTGTAAGTAGTATTCTGTCAGCCAGAATCTCCAAAGCCACTGTGAGCAGCTTCATTTGCCAGGTGTCCCTTAAATGCTAATTTGAAATCTTTTGGAATTAGTTGATTTTTTGGCGATATTGTAGTTGAGGGCCTCACCAGATGTGCAGTAGCAAGCCCCTCCCAAAACCCACCCCCCCGATATGTCATTCATGAATATGCATTCCCTCCGAATGTACAACCGAAGGAAAAGTGTACTTGACATTGTAATATGACAGTAAATATAACAGTAAACTGTTTATCAACATCTGTAATTGACATGTTTTATTGCACTAATAATATATACTAATAATCTGCAAAGAAACTAAACCATCAAAACACATGTCGTCAGGCATTTTACCATGTAGCATTATAGTTCTCTTTGTCAGAGTCGGAATGCAATGGTTCACTGTACCAATTAATGTACAAACTGACTGACTTTTTTTTTTTTGGTGCAGGTGTCACAGCCGACAATTCCTCAGTATCATTGGCAGGACCTTTTACTAAGAACAGCTTTCCTGAGCGATACTGTATTAACCATTTGTGTACATTTAATATTTTCATATCATGTATGCATGAGCAAATTAAATATGCAGACCGGGTTGTCACTCAATTTGCGACACACCCACTTCTGCACGAAACTAACTGGTGACGCCCACAATTACAATAGCGCCGATTTTACATCATTACATTATTAGTGAGGAGGTCCCAAGTGGGGGAGGGGCAAGTCAAGTATAAAGGCCCTCTATATAAAGTTGAGGCCTAGCAGCACCTTGCCGGGATTGCAATCACTCACTTTGGTGATCAATGCAGGCACAGGTATAATATAACCTGTGGATGTGACTCCTGGAGAGGTTTGCCCAATGGCAGGCTGAGGTTAGGGAGACAGAGTCATCTTACTGCTGGAAGCATTCTGTACAAGGTTTAGTATTGTATATTCATAGTATCACCTGCCACTCTGATTGACTTCTGTTTTCATGCATGTATAGGGATGATGCCTACATGTTGTAGTTTACTGTGACAGAGAAGGAAGAACTGAATGAAGCAGCCTGTCCAAGGACACATGATAGGGTCTCCAGGTAATGATGTAGAGCAGTCTGTAGCTATCTGTATTATGATATTTGAACGTATAGGTCTCCCACATGTATACTAATCTGTTGTTTTTTTTTTTCTGTTTCTCTTATCTGTCTACAGGGAGAGCTGTGGTACAGGTTGAGATGAAGCAGTGGTCACTAAGGTCTAAAACAGCCGACACATGTGGGACTGTGACACTTGCAGGTCCCCAGACCCACATCTCCCCAGGATGATGAAGGTCACCCAGTGGAATGCCATCTGGAGTGCTTGTTGGTGGCCACGGTTGTCACATCTCAGAGGGATGGAGGAAGCTGCTCTTTTGGGAGTGGTTCAAATGGTTTCACTGAGTAGCCTGATGGCAGGTGGGATGACATCTAGATACTCATATATGCATACAGCAGCATCGCCTTCTCCAGCTGATTAAGTCACATCAGGGCATGCCCAGTGCAACACAATTCATCAAAATTCTGTGTTTCCTGGCATCTACTTTCAGAAGACCTGCAATATACCTGAAGAGGTTGAGAATGAAAATTCTGAATGGATCCTATTCTAGATTTCACTTCACTTCAGAGGTGGTGGTAAGCAGCAACAAACTAAACTGGTCATTGCTTGTCATGACAGTAACCATACATTTTGCCTGTGACCATCTGAGATGAGTCAATCTCTGGTTAAAAAAGGAGCGAGCGAAGGAGGTATAGGTTACAATGTTGCATAATTTTCAAAAAATCCCTCTCTGTAATCAAACAATGCAATTAGTGTTAATTGCAAAAGACATACGTTGCACTTTCCAACAATACGTTTTGTTGTACTGGGGCTTCCTGCATGTCTGATTGCCTGGTATTCTACTGGTGTGCTTCCATGTGGCTTCCATGTGAACGGAAGCACCTGTCCTATATAGATCTCCTTCTAGAACATGCAGACATTACCAGTGATGCAGCTGAGGTACAAAAGATATTATGTGTAAAATTTGTGTACAAGGCCGCATGATGATACTTACACAGAGGCCACAAATGTTGCTGAGCTGTACACCCTTCCATAAGCTTTACTGTTATCTCCTATTCATGTTAATACTTATATCAAGGGTTCAAAGGCATTTTTCATATGTGCAGTTCTTGTACTATTCTTCAGTAGAGAGAGTGCTGCCCATCAGGAGAGTACTTATGTCTTCCTGCTTGACCTCATACAGCTATGCAAAACACACACCACCACGAACACACACACAAAAGACTGTAATCTTTACTGAAACAGAAACAGAGCATTTTGGAACAACATATTCCTATCCCAAGAAATCCTATACTTACTGAATAAACTTCCTGAACATATCAAGCAACGCAACATATGGGTTATATTCAAAAATGTTCTGGATGAATAGCCGGGAAATCATAAATCCCCCATGGGGCATATAGCATAGAGTTCCTTGATCCTAGAGCTTAACTCATTTGACAGCTCTTGGACTAAGCTGCCTATGCTTTTCAATGGTCTTTTGAACTGCATGCCTAGTATATACCTATAAATCTATCAACGTAATATATAATTATCAACTATCCTACAAATCTCCATGCTGCAGACAGAATATACACACACACAAAAACATCAGTTTATTGATGAATGAATTTCCATAATCCATTTCGGGTGCATGTCATTATATGGTAATTAGTATATACGCCTGACCACCAAATGTTCATACTACCATGACTTGAGTTACAGATATATCTGAATTGTGCATGCCCTGCATGAGAGCACTTTCTGCACAGTTTAGCCTTTCACAGTGTGCTATTTTTCCTTACGGAATACCACCTACTGTGTTTTATGTCCTGTAGGAGTAGCAACAATGCACACAGAGGAGATGATACCTGTGAACAAACATTTAATTGTGTATTTTAATAAAAAATTAAAATAACACATAGATGTGCTAAGGTACAACAAATTAAACTTAACCTCTGTATCAAATTATTTAAAGTATTCCCATTACTCATGTATTCAGCTGTTTGTTTGTTCACTTGTTAATTTCAGTTTGATAACCATGTAAGTGGACTGGCTAACATACCCTTTTCAGTCATAACATGAGCTCCATGGTGCCAGGAAAATAACAGACAATTATAAATAAAGTAAAGAATTATATAACTTTATGATGGAGCATCAAGCGAAGTGGAATTCACTTCAACTACTTTAAGTCAAAAAGGGTTCATTGTCAAGGAAAATGGCCAGTATATTTTGTAGGTTTTTCTCTCCCCCAAAGTAAAGGAAACAGTCATTTATTTCAGTTGTTGATGAATGCAGTTATTTTCATTTTATGACCACTTTATATTGTTTAGCATGTAAGAAAATGCTTTTCGCAATATGGGTATGTTCTGATGTCTTTTGCCTGGTAAACCCTAATTGTTTATCACTGAGGTCCACTATCCATCTTCTTTAGTTGAGATGTAAATCATTTAAGGACAGAATTTCTTCACACCCATTTTTTCTTACCACAGGCAACTGCTGTGGCACAAAAAAGAACATCCACAAGTGGTAACGTTTTACATGTCTGTAAACAGGTCACTGGACAATCCAAACCCAAGCTAATATCACATCACATCAATTACAGCAGAAAAAACAGACATCTGGGGGGGGGGGCATTCATGGCTGAGTTTCTCCTGTAGTACTGAATTATCACTGGTAATTCAGCTCCATTTTGAAGCTTTGTTACTATAAATTTATTCTAATTTGTCTGTCTATCTACATATTTATCTGTCTGACTATCTACTGTTTAACTACTGTTTAACTAAAAGTAGTCCCTTTTGAGTCAAACCACAAATGTACAAGCAAAACAACACACACATATACAGACACACACACACACACACACACACACACACACACACACACACACACACACACACACACACACTGTCTCAAACAGTATCCTATTTAAATGCTAATAGATTTGACTAGACTGCATTATCATCATCATCATCAGCCCCTTGTTTCTCATTTTCTACATGGGGTCAGTGTAATATTCCAGCTGTTGACATCTCTCTTGATTCAATGCCTCCTATCTTCTTTGACAATCATGCCTGACTGTTGCAGGTCTTCTTTCTCGCAATCCTCCACCTCTTTGCTGGATGCCCTCATTTCCTTTTGCCTTCTTCCTGTCTGTACAAAATCTTTTTCACCAGACTGACTTCTGCTTTTGTGCAAATATGCCTGAAACATTGTAATCTGTTCTCTTTGACCTTGTCAGCAATTGGAGATATTTTGGCTTCTGTCCTCATTTCTTTATCTGTACCACAGTGAATGTTGTACCACCCATCTCAGGCACTTCATCTCAATTACCTCTAACTTCCTCCACAGCTCTGCTTTTACTGCACAGATTTTTATATAATATACTAGTACTAGTCACACCATTGTTTTGTACAGCTAACTTTTCAGCTTCTTTGACATTCTTTTGTCATACACCAGCCTTGACAACCTGTGCCAGTTGGCAGTAGCCCTCTGATTCTAGCTTTAACCACCATCTGAATTCCTTTCTCTCAACCTTCTTCCCTCCCAGATACTTGAAGTTGTTAACCTATTCCATTAATTTCCATTCTATCTCAAATTTTAGCTTTTTTGCATTTCCCCATTTGCTGCTATTCCAACTTTCTTAGCTGTACTCTGTTTCATTCTATGTGCCTTCCATTTTGCACCCCATTGCCATACGCTTTGCTGAAATTGTTTCACAGAGTCTGCATGTAATGCCAAATCATCTGCATACAGCAACTTTGTTGATCTGCCCCTCCAACCTATTTGCTATTTGCTGTAGTCCATCACCAGTATAAACAGAAATGGGCTCAGAGCTGAACCCTGATCCATCCCCACTGCTTGAGTCATTTAGTCTTTGTCCATAGTCTGCACTAATTCTACCAATGTTTTTGGGACTTAAATCTACTGCAGGGCTGCCCAAATCAGCTTTCTTTGGACCTTGTCATATGCTTTCTCCAAGTCTAGGAATGCCCAGTTGGACTCTTTCCTCATCTCTAGCTTCTTCTCAACTGTCTGTTCCATTGCAAACATTGCATTGGTTTTGCTGCTTCCTGAACTATGAACTCCTCATTTCCCATCTTACTTTCTACTACTCTGCGTATTCTTTTATCAATCATCCTGTCTAGAACTTACATGCCGTGTGGTTGAGGATGTCCCCTTTGTTCTTGTACACTGGCACTAATGTGCTTTTTCTCCAGTCGTCTAAGATGCACCTTTCTATGCAAACTACTATGAGTACCCTCAGGAGCTATTATTTCTCCCCTATCTCACCTGACATGTTTATCATATCTGATGTGAACTCATTTCAACCTGTTTTCCCTAACTTTGTTTTGCTAAATGCTGTTCTTTCGTCTTCTAGGGTGGGCTTCTTCTTTCATCATACTCTGTGTCTGAGGCAGTACAGCTTCTGTGGGGTTTTCTTCATTTAGAAAGTTCTAGAAGTAACCCTTCCATCTGACTTTTATGTCCACTGGACTGGTGAGCAGGTTATTGCTGGTATCCCTTATGAAGGGCATCTGGTTATCTTTTTTATGGTTCTGTCTTTGCCTTGCAACCTGATAGAGTTTTTTTTGTGCCATCTACTGAGTAACTTTCCAGAAGCTGGTAGAATCCCTCTGATGCCTTGTTCTTTGCTATTACGGCTCCTGTCTTAGGCTTTTTGTTAACCAACTAGAATTCCTTCCTAGCCCAGTCTATTTTTTTCCATCTCCCTCTTTTTCCTGCACTGCTTTTTTCTTTTGATGACTTCATGAACTTCTGCATTCCCCCACCAGCTTTCCAGATGTATCTTATTTCCATACCTGGCTCATCTACATATCTGTTCTATAGCTCTCACACATGCTGCTTTGAGGCACTGCCATTCTTCTTCAGCTCCGACTATTTCCTCTTCCTACTGAGGTGCTAGAGCCCTGAGTAATTCCTTGAGTTTCTGTGCTTCCCCCCCTCTCTCTCACTCTCTCTCCAAACATCTTTTAGGTCTTCAGCCTAGTCTCTGTTGACCTTAGAGCTCTCTCTGACTGCTGCTTGCAGCTGACCATGGCAACCAGATAGCTTTTGATGTGGGTCGCCTTGAACACCTTTCCCCTTTTACAGCCACAAGCTAGTTACAAGACAAAGAATCATTAAAAGTTTATTGCAGAACTTTGCAAAAGCAATTTTAAATAAACATTAGTACAAATGAGTAATTAAATGATGACAACAGAAAAAAAAATATCCACAATACATAATAAATAAACAAGATAAGAATGAAAATAAATTATTACTATTTATGGGTGTGGTTCATACGAATAATAAATACTTCATTGGCCTTGGCAATTATACACATTCACACCTATAAAACAGTAGTATAATTTATGTTGGCAAAGTCATGTTTATGAGTCCAATCAAGCCAGATCTCCTTTTAGTTTAACTTTAGAAAAGATAATGTAAAGAACAACATGTAACTAAGGAAGAAAGTAATATTCAGTACTGTAGTACTCTAGAAATCTGGGGTACTATCAATACCAGTCCACAGGCATCAGCAACATCCTAGCAAAGAAATTTAGCTCCAAAATCAGGACCCCAGTATTATAGTTCAAACTAACCCAAACCTCCTATGACCTTAAGCATGTAGCTAAAAAGGGACAAAACAGTATTCTCCAAATGCCCAAGGAAGGTTGGAGATAGCACTCACTACTGTACTGCCCTACAGGTCAGTGATGAAATATATTCAAAACCGCAAGACATTAAAGGTTCATAGGTATGTACTAGGCTAATGGCCCTGGAGCCTTTACAAGCCTAGCCCATAGGATTACCCTGGCATTGTGCCACCGACCTTAGTTCTCAGTGCATCTGTCGAGTAGAGCTACTGGAGTGATCCCCGGGGTGAATTTTCTATTTCCCATCCTCTCATCAAGATTTCTCTTGAAGAGGGCCAGTGAGGTGCTCTGTTTGATATGTATAGAAAGTCTATTCCATAGCATGGACAGTCTCTGTGTTATGAAGCTGTCCCTCCAGCACGCTCTGTTGATTGTGGTAATGAGGTTGAGGTCTCTGGAGTGTGTGGTGGGGAGGGATTGGGATTTCTTTTGATGTAGCATTTCTAACAGAGGTGGGTCAGACATGGCTTTGTAAGTCAAGCAGAGATCACCTCTAAGTAGGCGATATGAGACAGAGAACAGTTGGAATATTTTCATTCTGTCCATATAGGGCAAGTGTTTAATGCCTAGGATCCTCTTTGTGAGGTACTTTTATGGCCTCTCCAGTTTTTGCAGTTGTCTAGTGAGGTACATGCCAAATTGGGCATTGCACTCAATGATTGGCCTAATGAGGGAAGAGTAGAGGGACACAATGACCTCTTTCTTCCTGGATGCAAAACCCTTAGTAAGGAGATGTACCACATAGAAGGAGTTTCTGACCACTGTGGCAATGTGGTTTTCAAAAGAAAGGCTGCTGTCAAGCTGTGTTCCTAGATCTCTTATAACGCCTTCTGTGTTTAGTGGACTACAATCAATGTGGTAATTCATGGTAACTGGGTTCTTCCCAAAGGGGATGATGACACTTTTTTTTGCATTGAGCTTAAGGCCATGGTTCTGACACCAGTCACTGGTCTTCGTGAGGCCTTTCTGTAGGATGTCAACATCACTTAGTGAGTTAATAATGGCTCCCAACTTGCAGTCATCGGAAAACATTGTCAGCCAGAGTCGCTTTGTGTTGGCCTGGACTTCTGAGAAGTAGATAACAAACAGGAGAGGACCCAGGACCGATCCCTGTGGATTCTATCTGTGAGCCAGTTTGCAACCCCACCTAGTTAGGGGCTGATGCCTAGCTTAGTGAGTTTTACTATGATTCCTTAATGCAGAATGGTATCAAAGGCCTTGGCCAGATCAACGTAGGCTGTATGAACCACCTTGCCTTCATCCACAGCTCTGGTGACTGACTCAAAGAAGCTGACCAAGTTGAGCAGGCATGATCTACACTTCACAAAACCAAACTCTGTGGGATCCAGAGTTTGGAGATTCCATATATCCTTGTTTATTAGGTCAATGATGATGCAGTCCATAGCTTTGCATATCAGACTTGTCATGCTAATGTGGCGATAGTTCCCAGGGTATGTAATTGCTCCTCCTTTGTGGAGAGGGATGACTGTAGCAGTGCACTATTCCATAGGGACAAAGCTTGAGGTGAGGCTGTGACTGAACAGGGCACACAGGTGAGGTGCCAGCTCACTCTGTAGTTATCAGAACACAGTCAGATCCCATAAAAGCTGTATTCTTGGCCTTGGGCAGTGTTGTTTTAACCTGGCCAGCAGTAATACTGCATGCCTGGCTCTCTACTGATATTATGATTGGTCCTTTGGGTGGGGAGTGAGGGGTAAAGTTGGCACTAAATCTGTCGGCCAGTAAATTGGCAATATCTGTTGGCTCGGTATAGGAGGTTCCATAGTGCAGTTGCTCAGAGCAAATCTGTGTATTGCCTTGGAGATTCTTTACATAACTATAGAAGGCCTTGTGGTTGTCTTTACTATCTGCTGCAATTCTGTTTTCATAGCTAGCTTTAGAGGATTTGATGAGGGATCTCAACTTTTTGTTGAGGCTGATAAGGGAGTTTTTCAAGTCTTGGGACTTCACCTTATTCCGTATCAGTTTCCTACTTCTGTTGTAGAGTTTGTTTATGGCAGGGGACCACCAGATTGGCTTCCTTTTTTTGGAGGAGAGCGTTTTGGTTCTATTGGGTATGGTGAGATCCATGCATTTGTGTACGTGCTCATACAGTGTATTGGTGTATGATTCGGTGGTCATGCAACTATTCCCCATTGGGATGGGAGCCGTGAAGTTAGCCACCTCTGTTTTTTAGGAGACCAAAGTTAGCTTTGGAGTAGTTTTTCATGGTGGTTACCTTTGCCGGGGGGGGTGGGAATTTCCAAGGTGATTAGTTTGTGGTCGGATCTAACCAGGGAGGAGTTGACTATTGGTGTAGAGCAATGGTCGCCCATGTTAGTAATGACCAGGTCAAGGATGTTGCTACCTCTACTGGGGGTAAGAATGAGCTGGCCCAGGGCATTGGAATTAATGAATTCCAGGAAACGCTGGGCATGTGTATTGGTATGAGTAATTTTCCCAGTTAATGGAGGGGTAGTTGAAGTTGCCCAGTATGAGAGTGTAAGGTTGGACCCTAATATTCTCCAGGGTGCTTAGGAACATGGAGTGTGAGTCTTGGGACATGGTTGGGGACCTACAACAGCCTACAACCTGAATCGCTGTCTTACCCAATGTTGGCTGCACCTGAAGTATCTCTGATGCATTATGTTGGGCTACCAGTCTGGAGGTGTGCACATCCTTTATGAATATGGAAACACCACCGCCTTTGGAGCTTTGGTCCCAGTTCTGGAGCCGAAACGTGTGGAATGAGTTCCAGCCTGGTAGTGCAGGGGTGCTTTCTGCTGCCTTGAACCAGGTTTCTGTTACAGCACAAATGTTGATGTTCTCCAATTTAGGCAGTGCTTCGATTGAGTGCATTTTGAGATTTAGACTTCTTGCGTTGAGCAGTATGACCCTCAGATTGCATTTGTTTGTAGCTGTTATGGTGGTAATTTGGTCTTTGGAACACCACCTAAAAAGGCACTATAGGGGTAGCAGGAGCCTTGGCAAGTATCTGGAAGCCCAGCTTGACAGATGCAGGCTATCTCTGACAAAGCATCGAGTTTTGCCAATCATGTCATCCCAGGCAGACAGATACTGGATCCCCCTTAGAATGACACCAGAAAGTTGGCCAATTGTTGAAATCAGTCATTTTCTGGTTGTACTGTGGTATCATTCTCTGTGATGCTAGGATGTTGCTCAGGGCTAGGGTCATAACCGCCCGGGCTACATAATCCAAGAGCTCCTCCATGTCTCTTTTCATGTAGTCCAGGGAGGTATGTCTCAAGTCATTCACACCCACATGTACAATGACAGAGTCATATTTGTACCTGTTGTTGAGGGACCTGAATGCATGCATTAATTGGTGGATCCTGGCACCTGACCAGCAGCTGAATGTTACTTTCTCCTTATTCAGCCTAGTGAGTGGGACATCAGTGTGCCTCATTATCGTCACCTATGACTAGTGTGCTGGGCATGCTGTTTTTCCTTAAGGGCTTTGTTTGAGTGGCACACTATTTAGGAGAGTTATGTGTCTCGTCATTAGTGTTGTGGTGGTCATGTGCCTTTCTGCCTTAGACATCTCTGCTATTTGGGTATTGAGAACCTCCATGACGGTGGGTGGTTTGTGTTTTTATGTGGAGGCAGTGAGGTATGTATTCTGGAGGGCTATGTGTTCCATGTGGTGTGGTGGAAGTGTTGGCCTTTTCTTCTTGACCAGCTATTCCAGTCTTGGCTGGAGAGTGCGTGGCTTCCAGTTTGGATATATAAGTGCATCTCTCGCAAGTCTTGAATGTTGGGAGGTAAGAGGAGAGGGTTGTCAGTGTACATGAGGCAGTTGCTACATTGCCTGAGAATGCCCAAGTTCACCAGGTTAATATGAAAAAGCACAGGGAACTGACCTTTAGACATGCCTGGAGGGGTGGACATTAATAATAAGTACTGGAGCTGTTTCCTTGTAGAACACTTAGTGCTGGTAGCACTTTTATTTGTTACAATAATTGCTACAAGAAGTCTGGTATGGTAAAGTGCTAGACTTATAAGCTAGTAAAAGTGCAGAAGAGGAGAGAGCTAGCAGATTTATCTATTTATTTAAATTTGTTGAACGGGAGTGTCCGACTGGACGTAGGTCCATTTTCAGCGGAGGACCGGGTAGAAAAGCTGCACAGTAAAATAAACAGACAGTAGTTACATTGGATTACATAGCGATTAACAATTTGACAAAGCAATTACTTACAACATATTTACAGATGAAGAACATAGTACATCAGTAGACAACTAGAATCTTTATCTGTGAAGTACATAACAGATATTAACAAATCTTAACAAAACAGATCTAAGGGAAAATTTGAAAAGCACACTTTGGCACCTTTAAGAAGCTTACAAACAGTCTTGGATACAGCAAATCTGTATCCGGACTAGACTAGTTACAGGAAAGGTGGAAAACAAGCGCAAATGTGGATTTTTAAACCAGAAAGTTGAAAGAAATGGAAAAACTGCCCAGACGACCAATAAACTACAAATTATGGTCCAAAATCCACTCCTCTTGTGGTAGATAGGCTATGTAGTGCTTACTACTCCCACTGATAAGCTAGAAGGCTTCCCTCCTACACAGAAAGGCTTGGGGGGGCTCAGAAGCTTACATACAGTCCTGGATACAGCAAATCTGTATCTGGACTAGACTAGTTATAGGAAAGGTTACAAACAGTCCTGGCTACAGCAAATCTGTATCTGAACTAGACTAGTTATAGGAAAGGTGGGAAACAAGAGCACATGCTGAATCTCAGCAAAGTAAGATCAACACTGCATTAGACTTTATGTTTAGCTGCCTTCATATCTTATGATCATACTGAGATAGTATTGAGCACAATCATGAACACTACTTCCATGGGGACCAATAACATCAAAGGGAGTTTTCTTTGTGATGTAACATGTATAATGCAGTTACTTGCCCTACCTTCTTAAATAACTACTTTCTACAGGGTTTGTCCACAAGTTGTTGCAGTGGGCCAAAGTGGTCTCTTCATACATAGTGGAATTTATAGCTTCCTTTGGAGACTACAGAACCACTGGTGTCACCAATGTAATGTCCAAGGTTATGCAGAGAAGTTTACAAAACCTGTTCAGAAAGACAAGTGACCTCCTTCTAGATACCATTCTCTCATTATGATTTAATATCTATCTCAGTAGGATGACACATCAACGGATGTACACCAGTAGTGAAAAAAAAGTGGATGGACTTTGAGTTGATAGAAAAGACAATGTCAAAAATAATTGAATAGGCTTACTGTTCACTGTGAATCTAGGGTCAGCATTCTTCCCGTACCTTCTCCCAACTGCCAGCACAATTCCAATTTTCTGCTCTCTCTAGGTTGACTTACCACAACATCAATTGCAAAACTGCTTTCCTGCACCTTTTACTCCCCCTCCCAGCTGTGACACCCCAAAGTACAAAACTCCAGTTACATTTCAAAGTCTTTTCATGCAGCTCTCTTTCCGGGGACAATACACTTATCCAAAAAAAGCATGGAGAAAAAAGCCTTTGTGGAAACATTTAATTGACTAAAGCAGTTACCAAAGTCATTCACACCAGTCTAGGCTACCTTAGCTAAATGAATCTATAGTGCAACTCTATAACACAGCTGAATTGGCTTAACTCAAAAGCATTATTTTTTGAGACAGCATTTTCCCATTTTTTCACTCTAACATTCACCTTGTGACCTCCAACTCTAGTTCAATCTAATATTATAACCCCACACACACACACATACACACTGTGTTCTGTATTACCAATAACCTCAGTGGTCACCTACATCGTAAACATGTATATATAAATTATGACGTGCTACAAGAGTCACTAATAACATTACATGTAACCTGTAAAGTCTGTAATGAGTATTCACCTTTAGAAAATTGTATGACTGAAAACTTACACAAAACTATGTGCCATATATAAAATCTCTCCATTGACTGTGGCTCCTAGGAAAATGTACCTAACTAATATAGTTCTTTTGTGCTTTTTCTTAGTTAGTACTACTTAAGGAGTCTACGCTGGTTTTGGAAATATTATATACTCAGTGCTAGGAGTCTGTATAACAAATTGCTTAATCGTGAGGCCCTACTTCATTTGGAGCACATACAGAAATGCTTTATTACAAAAATTTGGTTTAGAAGTATGGAAAGCACTCCCTGCATTCCAGGGTATTGCTCCTGCCACATATTTTAGTCTGATGGTAACTGTGGTACAATATCTATATTTAGTAGAGACCACACCACTTCCAGGTAGATCACTACAGATTCAGAGTTGAACTGATTGAGATCCACATCTCACTAAACATGATATACTATCAGATCAAAGCATGTAACAGCACACCATCTATCCTCCCAGAAATTTGTCAGTTTTGTAAATATACTGAATACACTCCAAATCATCAGGAATTTTATTATCCTAGGAGACTTTAACTGACTATAAACTGTAATGTCTATACCTCAAGTATAAGTGATACCCCAAAATTATTTGATTGCATAAATAAAATCTCTCCAAAGCAAAATGTCAAAGAATCCACTAGAGGACATAACACACCTTACTTGACCCTTGCCAAAAAATATCAGTGTCAACTATCCCTATGTGACTCCCTTCTCCAGTTAACTCCAGTCAAAAACAGATAACATTTTCCTTGAAAATCTCCCAATAATTAGAAGTGAGCATCACAAAGTTCAGAGAAATCATACATGTAAATCTTCTACAATTCTGTGATGAAGGCTCCCAATTCAAGTTAAACTGTATTTCCCAAGATTATGAAACAGCAAGTAGTTACTCAAACACACTCTATTGCAGCTAAAAAAATGAATTGACTTGGCAGTGCCTACAAGATATAAATAAAATGGGAGGTTTAAAAGTATGCCAGCCTGGTGATCCAGATGAATAAATAAAAAATACAATGAAAGAAAAAAGCTTCTTTAACTGTATATCAAAAAAAAAAATCCTCAAATCAAGGTTAACATTTAAACATCATCAAAGGAAATTAATAAAAAGAAAAAAATACCAACAAGAATATAAATGCATTCCATGAATTTTGACTAGCATCAGAAGATATAACGGTTTACCATCATTATGTTGAAGTACTAGGAGGGCCAGTTTGAAGGAGATTGGAGACTGTAAAGTGGTGACCGGAGAAAGTGTTGTTAGGTAGCATAGGATGGTGGTTTGTAGGATGACGTTGGTGATCAAGAAGAGGAGGAGTGTGAGGGCAGCACCAAGGATCAAATGGTGGAAATTGAAAAAGGGTAATTGTGAGGTGGAGTTCAGGGATGAGTTAAGGCAGGCACTGGGTGGCAGTGAAGAGTTACCAAATAGCTGGGTAACTACAGCAGAGCTAGTAAGGGAGACGGCTAGAAAGGTGTTTGTTATCACATCTGGACAGAGGAAGGACGACAAGGAGACATGGTGGTGGAAGGAAGTACAGGAGAGTATACAGAGAAAGAGGTTGGCAAATAAGAAGTTGGATTGTCAGAGAGATGAAGAAAGACAGGAGTATAAGGAGATGAGGTGCATGGCAAAGAGAGAGGTGGTGAAGGCTAAGGATAAGGCATATGAAGAGTTGTATGAAAGGTTGGACACTAAGGAGGGAGAAAAGGACCTGTACCGATTGGCTAGACAGAGGGGTCCGAGCTAGGAAAGATGTGCAGCAGGTAAAGGTGATAAAGGATAATGAGGGAAACATACTCACAAGCGAGGAGAGTGTGTTGAGGAGATGGAAAGAGTACTTTGAGGGGTTGATGAATGAAGAGAAGGAGAGGGAGAGAAGGTTGGATGATGTAGGGATAGTGAATCATGAAGTACAATGGATTAGCAAGGAGGAAGTAAGGATAGCTATGAAGAGAATGAAGAATGGAGAGGCTGTTGGCCCAGATGACATACCTGTGGAAGCATGGAGGTGTTTAGGTGAAATGTCAGTGGAGTTTTTAACCAGATTGTTTAATGAAATCTTGGAAAGTGAGAGGATGCCTGAGGAATGGAGAAAAAGTGTTTTGGTGCCCATTTTTAAGAATAAGGGTGATGTGCAGAGCTGTATTAACTACAGAGGGATTAAATTGATCAGTCACAGCATGAAGTTATGGGAAAGAGTAGTGGAAGTAAGGTTAAGAAGGGATTTCATGATTAGTGATCAGCAGTATGGTTTAATGCCAGGAAAGAGCACTACAGATGCAATCTTTGCTCTGAGAGTGTTGATGGAGAAGTACAGAGAATGTCAGAAGGAGTTGCATTGTGTTTTTGTAAACTTAGAGAAAGCATATGACAGGGTGCCTAGAGAGGAGTTGTGGTATTGTATGAGGAAGTCAGGAGTGTCAGAAAAGTATGTAAGAGTGGTACAGGATATGTACGAGGGTAGTGTGACAGCGGTCAGGTCAGCAGTGGGAGTGACGGATGCGTTTAAGTTGGAGGTGGGTTTACATCAAGGATCAGCTCTGAGCCCTTTCTTATTTGCAATGGTGATAGACAGGTTGACAGACGAGATCAGACAGGAGTCCCCGTGGACTATGATGTTTGCAGATGACATTGTGATCTGTAGTGAGAGTAGGGAACAGGTGGAGGAGACCCTGGAGCGATGGAGATATGCTCTAGAGAGAAGAGGAATGAAGGTCAGCAGGACTAAGACAGAATATATGTGTGTGAATGAGAGGGAGGATAGAGGAATGATGAGGATGCAAGGAGTAGAGGTGGCAAAGGTGGATGAGTTTAAATACTTGGGGTCAATAGTTCAGAGTAATGGTGAGTGTGGAAGAGAGGTGAAGAAGAGAGTACAGGCAGGATGGAGTGGGTGGAGAAGAGTGTCAGGAGTGATTTGTGACAGATGAGTACCTGTAAGACTGAAAGGGAAGGTCTACAAGAGGGTAGTGAGACCAGCTATGTTATATGGGTTGGAGACAGTGGCATTGACAAAAGGCAGGAGTTTGAGCTGGATGTGGCAGAATTAAAGATGTTAAGATTTGCACTGGGTGTGACGAGGGTGGACAGGATTGGGAATAAGTATATTAGAGGGTCAGCCCAGGTTGGAAGGTTTGGAGACAAAGCCAGAGAGGCACGATTACATTGGTTTGGACATGTGCTGAGGAGGGATGCTGAGTATATTGGGAAAAAGATGCTAAGGATGAAGCTACCAGGTAACAGGAAAAGAGGAAGGCCTAAGATAAGGTTTATGGATGTGGTGAGAGAGGACATGCAGGTGGTTGGTGTGACAGAGTGAGATGCAGAGGACAGGAAGAAATGGAAACAGGAGATCTGCTGTGGCAACCCCTAACGAGAATGGCCGAAAGAAGATGATGACTGGTGTACGACTGTAAATATGTGCGAATAGAACGGACGAATCCTTGAAAATTTATATATGCGTAAAGTCGATTTCGACATTTCTGAATCACAACTGATGTTCAAGCAAAAGTCCAAACTTTGCCTGGAAGGTAAACAGCAGAGTTGTAAGCACTGTCTGCAAATCGCAAAATCCCATATGCTTGTATTAGTCAAAAACTGCTTCAGTGCTGAATATCTTAATTGATGTTCACAATTTTTTTTTCATGCTGGTTAAGTGAAAAACAACAGAAAATGTGTTTCTAAATATTTACAGTGTACTAGTTAAGTGATAATAATGTAGCAACGCTTTATACAGTGAGCAATACATATTGTAGTGCACTTATGGGTAATATTCACTTGCAGTTCGAAATGACACTAAAAGGAGCAGTGTAGTGCTACAAGTTCCACAAAACCACGAGCAGTCATTTCCTCCCTTCTAGATAATAATCTCTAAAAGGCATACTATCTATCTTGTAACCGACGTCTCTTTGGAGACAATAGCAAACATGACTGAAGTCTGCTCCTGAGATCCTCAACACGGTTTTGCTCGAGTTGTATAGCATGTGAAATGTCAAGCATATATAACTTCAGTTTGCCCGTCAAACTCCATAAATGCCTATGCCAGCCTTCCGCAGAGTTTTGTGCTCTAGGATAATCAAGGGTACATGTCTCATGCTTGTTCCAGAAGGAGATTTCAAACAGTGGTGGCAGCCTTTCGGACGTCCCCCTCATGCCATAGAGTCTTAGGTGCCGTATTAGATACTTTTCCCTAAAAAACTCTTCATAAAGGCGACAACAGCTCTGACATCTCTAACTTCCACCCCATCGCCATTCTATCCCCCATTTCTAAAACATTAGAGAAATGCATCCATACACAGCTCATAAATCATCTAGTAAAACACCAAGTGCTTCCCCCACTCAACATGGCTTTAGGCCTGGACATAGCACCAATACAGCCCTCATTTCCTTCTTGGACACAGTAAATAGAGCTTGTGATGCTGGCTCCTTAGTTTCTGCACTCTTTCTTGATTTATCCAAGGCATTTGACACCATTTCCCACTCCCTGCTGCTTACTAAACTCTCTAGCCTTAGCCTATCTCCCCCCACCCTATAGTGGTTTACCAACTATCTCAGCAATAGACAGCAATCTACCAGATGACAGCACTCCTCCTCCCCTTTCATTACTACTAACACAGGTATTCCTCAAGGTTCAATTCTGGGTCCCCTCCTTTTCAGTATATTTGTCAATAACTTTCATAATACTCTAACTCACAGTACTGTCATCCAATATGCAGATGACTCAACAATCATCTGTTCCTCAAAATCTGTCACTGAATTACAGCATCTTAACCAAGAAGCATTTACCTCTACTGAGCACTGCATGTCCCAGAATCACCTTGCCCTTAACCTCAATAAGACAAAACTATTATTATTTACCCCCACAAAATCTTGCCCTGTTCACAAGTCTCTATTTACTGTGAGTTCCCATAGCAACACAATCATTGAAGTTGTCGCTAGTACCAAATTGCTAGGTGTCATCATTGATGACAAACTAACTTTTGACCTTCACATCCACAACAACATTAAAAAAAAAATATCAAAAGCTGGGTGCCTTATATAGGCACAACTATTTCCTCAGTCTCTCTGCTAAACAGGCCTTGGCCTCATCCTTCCTACTTCCATTCCTTCTATACGGAGCCCCCATCCTCACCAACCTACAATTCTCCTTAGAAAATAAGCTTGACTCTTGTTACAACAAAGTCGCTAAATTTGCTACAAGCGCAAAATATTCTACCCACCATTGCTTATCTCTGCATCAACTAAAGTGGCTAGAATCCCCCACCACCTTACTTACCTACAATTAACTACAGCCCACAAGATAATCTTTCAACCTGAAAGCTGCCCTTCCCTAGCATCCATACTGACCATGTACCACCCCAATCGCCATCTCAGGTCTGAAAACAAAGTGTTATTATCTGTAGAGAAACCTAAACTGACAGCTGGCCAAATGCTGTACTCTCATGCTGTCTCCAAGTTATGGAATAATCTTCCTCCTTCACTCAAGACAATCAGTAATCCTGCTTCCTTCAAAAAAAATCCCTCAAATTACATTTTTTCTCTCACTGGCTATGCTCCTGTACCCCACCAAATAACCCGAGCATCTGACTTCCTACTCTAGAACTTCAACCTCTATCAATCCTTACATAAAAAAAAAAACTCCCCTCGTCTCTACTGTACCAGTCTGACCTTGACTAACTCTGACCTGTCACCAGCTTTCTACCTTGAAATCAACTCTCCTCACCTTAGAACTCAACAAATATATGTATATACTCATGTGTTTATCCAAATACATGGCATCACTACTTTCACATATATAGCTAACTATAATACATTATTGCCACTTCTGCCATTCCTTTTCCTCTCATGTCATACTACTGCCCATAATACTTGATCCTGCACATTAACACAGTTTACTCTTGCATATAGTTAATGATTTTGTATGTAATTAATAGAATGACATTGTCCTATGTTTCAACTTTGTTTTTTACTTTTGATGTATCAACATTGTTCTTTTACTTATGTATTTATTACTGTGGCGCTTATGTGTGTAATACTGTGGAGCTTTTCTCCCCTGGCCTCCACTGAAAATGGGCTCTTCCTAGGCCCAGTGGACTTTCCCAGTCAACAAATGCAATAAATAAATAAAAGGTACAGAGAGGTTGACCGCTTTCAGGCATGTCATGCTATGCTCAGTATCAGCCAATTTGGAACTGATATCATTAGGGGCAATGAAAGCTAGGGTGGGAATTTGTTTACAAAGCTTAGAGAAACTCACACTGGTGCCAAATTCCCTAGCTAAGTGAAGTTTTTGTATCTGCCACCATATGATTTGACATAGATGGAACCAGCAGCCTTTTGCAACAGTATTGGTTAGATGCCGTTTTATAGAATTTACCACTCCTTTCTCAAAGTCGGACAATACCATATGTGGCGTCAGTTGAAGGTTGTGGCGTGTACATAATGTAATAACCACTGTCCAAAATTGGTCATACCACTCTTATGTTTTACAGGGGAGTATCCCATATACGACAGCTACTACCTTCCTACTTTCACTGGGATCTAATGGACAATGGATAGTATACACTTGGTGACATTCCCTTGCGCTGATAGGGAATGTACTATTTATTAAAATGTACTGTGAGGAACATAACAATCTTAAGTTATTTTCCGTTGTTATAAGAAAATTATGTACGCCTCCTTCAGTTTCATTACCATGCTCAACTATGAACCTGCCATTCTTAATGGGAATCATGTCTTCATGCAAATCCTTAAGTGATTGTAGGTCTTTAAACATAGTCACTTTCTTTTTATATCTGATTCTAGTGACACATTGCTGTAAAGCTTTTGAAATTGGCAATTCGTTCACTATATATGTAGACGTGCTTTCTAAAACTTTGCACGCTATTTTGCATGGATCCTCTATGGAGTGCTCAACCCATCTTTTGATACGTTCATGTACCTGACACACCTCAGACTTAAGAAGGTCTGGACCATGGTAATGGCCTGTACTACATTTTAAGATTAAACCTTCAGCAGCTCGCTTAGTCACACATCGTCCTTTACAACTAAATTTATTCTTCCTGACAACACCAGTAGTACTTCACACCGACTGACTTCTCCAAATAGTATTCATAACCTTCAACCAATAACATCTCACATCCTTTCTGAGTTGTCACCATACTATAACAGGTTCCAACTGTACCTGGCATGTACTCTACTGAGATTGAATCATCAATCTGAAAATACAGTTATGATAGAAAATTACGATTAACTCCTACAAAAACTGCAAACCCTATAGGAAAATACCACTTTTACTCAGCATGTTTGCGGAAACTACATACCTGCATTTTGTTCAAGATTGCACGCAGACATCCTCATACACTTACAGAAGCTTTAGCATGCAATCCATACAAAGTAAGACTGATCAGCCCTACATGCATGTTACTGAGGTTTATATTGTGCGACCTACAGTATAGTCACTTTAGGAAGTTCGAATACATTTAGTGCAAATTAATCTGTTCATTCGCACTATTTTGTTTTCTTACAATTGCTTTTCAACATATTGTCATTTTGAAATGATCCTTTCAAACATATCAGTACAGTTCGACATAATGATGGTAAACCGATAAAACAACTACATATTGTTTTTTAGTATCATTAGGATACGAAATGATAACACCCAACATTGCTCAGAACATATGACATTGTCTATACGGATCCAGTAGAGACTGCTAACATGCTAGTAAACAAAGTAAGTATAAATTTCATCCCTGAAACAACTAAACATAGCCCACAAACTCTCTGCCCTCATCATAACCAAAGACCGATTGATAAAGGTTCTAGCCAAAATGAAAAATACATCATCCAAGGTGCCTGATAATATATCTGGTTGCCTGGTAAGGAGTACAAAACAAGCCATAGTTGACCTACTTCTATAGCTATTCAGTCTGTGCTTAGGCACTGGTTTTGTCCATGTCATCCAGCTGCTGTGAAGCCACTTGACAAAGGAGGATCTACAACTGACACCCTTAAACTACAGATACAATAACCTGACTAGTCTTCATCTGTAAAGCCATGTAAGGTATCATAACTGACCTAATTAATAGAACCTTGCTAATGAGTCTGGTCAACTTCTTTGAGAGAGTAACACAAGCCTTGGACAGTGGACATGCTGTCCATAGAGCATATCTTGATCTGGCTAAGCCTTTTTGCCACCATACCATAAGCAAACACAATAAACAAGCTGAATGAGTTCCAAAGCTACCCCTACATAATGAGGTTTGCAACTGTATCCTAAGTAAAGATGAAGTTGCTCAGTGGTGTTCTTCAGAGCTCTGTGCTGGGCCACCTACAATTTGGTATCTACTTTGCAGATGTCTGAATTACAAATGGAAATGTCTAGGTAACCAAGCTTGTGGATGAATACAAATTTGGTGTTATCACCCGCCCCCACCCCCACAATATGCTGAAGCTCCAACCGGATCTTAAACATGCCAACAACTAGTGCTCAAAAAAAATAAATAAATAAACAATGGTTAAAACTAAATGTTAAAAAGTGAAATATTGTTGCATTAGGTAAATAATTCCTTCATCCATATTATAATATAAACAACATCCCTCTTCAAATTATAATTGTGGTGAGACACCTTGGAACATGGACAAATAATTATCTTGCCTTTGCCCATCACATTGCAACAGTGGTTATAAATCTTTATTTTCTTGGCACAACTGATTGCTAAAGATATGTTGTCTAGATCCAAGGAAGTTCTTATCCCTCTATATTCTGCATTGATCAGACCTATTATGAAATGCAATGCAACTTTTGGGATTTATATTACTAGATGTATCACACAACTGGAAACACCCCAAAGGTTCCTAACCAAAAAGATCATAGCCTTAAAACACAATCGTTACTAGGAATTACAAGAAGCACTGTCCCTTTATTCAGTGTTCTATACACTCCTTGTGGATGATCTGTGCTTTTCCTTTCAGGCCATTAGGGATCCAGTAGTCCAAGGCCTTCTTATTTCCACAAATCAAACAGTTTCACTAACATTAGAACTAGGGTTTTAACCCTGCTTTAGTAAATAACAAGACAGAGTAGAGATACAGATTTGGCACACACTTCTGCCTTTTCTGGAACAAACATTCATTCAAAATTAAACAGTGCATCACACTTGTTCTTCAACAAGGGGTTAGACAACTGGATAGGTATCTAAACATTCACCTCTGATGTGAATAGCCTATTGCGCCTTGAAAAAGAAGGCAAGTTCAAAGGCGTTACTGGCAGGAACTCAATGGCCACAGAGTCCAGTTGCCTTTTATTTTCAATGATGCTATGATTCTTTGACCTATATGCAGTATCTCATTGGTATACCATTCCTCAGTTTAATCTGACCACAAACTGGTAATTGCCTGCTCAGTTCGATTAATTATGCAATAGTGGACCCATGCCCATAGTTACTCAACCTGAATGTAGCCACTGGCTGTGTACCAGAACCACGGTGCACAGCAGTTGTGATGTCACTTCACAATGGTTCCCCTACTATGGACCCAGGAAACTACAGACCCATTAGTCTGATAAGCTTCATATGCATGACCATGGAATAAATAACAAATGATATGATAAACTATAATATTTAAAACAAACAAAAAAAAAACAGCTAAGACTTGACCCCATCATTCTGGCTTTGTTAAACGCATATCGAATCTAATGAATCTGGTAAACTTCTTTGAGAGGGTAACAGAAACCATGGGCAGTGGTCATGCTGTCCACACAGCATATATTGACCTTACTACGGCATTTAATACCATGCCACATACTAACATAATTAACAAATTAAATATGCTCTAAACTGATTCCTATGTAGTTAGGTGGATAGCAACCTGGATGAGGGACAGTACCCACATAGTAAGAGTGCAGGCGTGGCAGTTGTTAAAGGGATAACTGCTTTTGCAATGCATAGGTGTTGGGCATGGTCACAATGATTGACATAGGGTGTGACAACCAAAGTTGTCAAGAACAACTAATTCAGGGGGCGTGGCCAAGGATGAACACAGGATAGCAGCAGATTTCTTCAGCTCCACCAATTTCATTACACTGACAGGAATTAATTACTTAAAAAATTAATTTTTGAAGTAATTTTCTTTCTAAATACATTTGTTTTATATAGTTCTTGAACTATATCTAAAAAAGAAAGGAAATCTTAACAATATTCCTGTCAGAAATCACTGTGGAAATTTTCCTGTCAGTTTATCAGTCTGAAATGAGTTCCAGTAAGACAAATTCTCAAGACTCCAGCATCAAGAAAGAACTTCAGTCTCTGATAATTATAATCCAGCAACTTACTGATAAAATGGATAAAATGGATACTAAAATAGACACCTTCATAGAAAAAAACTACAAAACAAATAGACCTGTTACATACAGACCTGCAACAACAGAAGAACCAGATGACAGGCATAGAAGAAGCTGTGAATGACATGGAAAATAGAATCCAAGAAGAGGAAATCAACATTGAGTTTCTGCTGAAACAAAATACACATTTGCAAACAAAGCTGGATGACCTGGAAAATAGATCTAGGCGCAATAACATTAGGATTTTTGGACTGCCAGAAAATATTGAAGGTAACAATATTACTTCTTTTTAACAACTTGGCTCCCTAAAACTTTAGACTTACCAGAAGCATTCTCTTTTGGTATCGAAAGAACACATAGATCTATAGCTAATACTAACTCTAACAAAAAATATCCTAGATCAGTTATAGTTAGATTTCTATCATCTTTTGATAAAGAGATGGTTCTTAAATCTGCTTGGGCTAAAGCTCCTGTTAAGATTAATGAGACAACTGTGCGTTTTGACAATGACTATTCTTCCATGGTAATAGCTAAAAGAAAAGTTTTTCTGCCACTAATAAGGGAGCTTAAAAAGCACAGTTTAAAACATACCTTCTGTTTCCTGCCAAGCTTAAAATCTTCCTTCCTGATGGTCCTAAGGTTTTCGATGATTTAGACTCTGCTTTACTGTTTGTCAAAGAAAAAGGATTTTGGATAAAATAGAAGAAATGGAATGGGCTAGTTCTTCATTAAAGAGATTGGCAACTGAAGCTTCGTGGAAGACTTCAGAGAAGAAGAAGAGACTAAAAAACAAATGATTTGTTATATGTTTTTTTTCTCTCTCATCATTTTAGTTCATTATTAATCTTTTTGAATATAGTTCCTGCATTTCCAAAAGCCACAAATATTTTGGAAAAGATTTAATCAAAGTTATTCTCAATGTGCAAAGAAATGTTTTGTTTCATAACCAGTCAAAATACCTGAAGATTTAATGGCAAGCTGTGATTCAATTTGTTTCTCTTTCTGAAAAGAAGTAAGGTTAGTAATTTGATACATTTTTTTATCTTATAGCCACAAATATTTTGGAAAAGATTTAATCAAAGTTATTCTCTATGTGCAAAGAAATGTTTTGTTTCATAACCAGTCAAAATACCTGAAGATTTAATGGCAAGCTGTGATTCAATTTGTTTCTCTTTCTGAAAAGAAGTAAGGTTAGTAATTTGATACATTTTTTATCTTTACCTTTTTTTTCCTTCTCCTTTTATTATTTTCTTTGTTTAAACAATGACATTCTATTTAGATTATGTAGTGGGTAAAGGGTGGGGGAGGGCAGGGAGAGAACAGTAATGAAAATATCATTAATAGAATAATAACATATTTATTCCTTGTAAAAGTTTTTATAAGTTCTTCAAATGCTATTTCTAATTATACTTTCTTGATTATACTGCTTATGCCTGTTTGTAAATAATCTGTAATGCTTTAACTAATAATAATCAGAACTAAATAAGAGTAAATAATATGTTTTATTTTTAACTCTATTAATATAAACAGTAAGTAACATTCCATTGTATATACTTCTTACAGCTTTCTCTTACATTTTTTATTTCTGCCTCACTCCCTTTTATTTTCTACTCTCTTTTCTTTTCTTTATTAATATATAGAAATGCTTTTGATTGTGTGGGCACAGTGAATAATAGGATTTGTATGAAAATTGAGTTGGGAGAAGAATGTTGAGTTTTATTGCTTGTTGGTAATTTTTGGCTTAATTTCACTTACATAGAGGCTGTAATGATCTGTGGAATACATTGTGAAGGTTTTGTCATGTTTACATGCATTTACACTACTAAATGAATGTTTGTCACTAGTTTTTAATAAGTTTCCCGCCAAAATGTTAAGAGAGACAATCTGAGATGTGGGCTGTCTCATGCACAGTGCCCATGAACTACTTCAAAAGCTTCAACTCACAGAATTCTCACAGAGAAACTGAAAGCAGTTAGTATAACCTTTGACATAGTTATCACACTGACACACCACAGATTCAGGAAAAATACTCTATTCATAAAATATGCCAGTTATAATGAGTCTAAATGATGTAGTTTCTTGTAGTAAGTAAATGTCTTATTTTAGAAGGCATAGAAAATGAAACATTTATTTAAATGTTTTTGAAAATCTACTTAACAGCAGCATAATAATCTGTGTTAAAAATTTGTGTTCCAAACATATACTTTACTATAACTCATTTAATTCATCTGATTGACAAGCATAAATAATCTTATAACTCTATTCTGGAAGAAATGTCATGTGATATATTTTAAAGCAGTAGGTTAGCATGATTGTAAAATCTGGTTACTAAAATGTGTTTGCTGTGCATTATTTTGTATAAAGCAGACAGATGTATTCTAGGGACAGCAAGTAGGATAGTGCTCAACAAAGACACAACTCAGTGAGATCAGATATATATATATATATATATATATGTGTGTGTGTGTGTGTGTGTGTGTGTGTGTGTGTGTGTGTGTGTGTGTATGTATGTGTGTGTGTGAGTGTGATGGCTTTTTTTTTATATAATAATGCAAGTGTTTCTGAGAATCTGCATAACTATCCAATATGATTTATAATAATTTCTATGAATACAATATTTTACTCTATTGACAAAATGAATGTTTGCCACAAGTTTTAATAAGTTTCCCGCCAAAATGTTAAGGGAGACAATCTGGGATGTGGGCTGTCTCATGCACAGTGTTCATGAACTACTTCAAAAGCTTCAACTCACAGAATTCTCACAGAGAAACTGAAAACAGTTAGTATACCCTCTGACCTAGTTATCATATTGACACACCACAGATTCAGGAAAAATACTCTATTCATAAAATGTCAGTTATAATGAGTTTAAATGATGTAGTTTCTTGTAGTAAGTAAATGTCTTATTTTAGAAGGCATAGAAAATGAAACATTTATTTAAATGTTTTTGAAAATCTACTTAACAGCAGCATAATAATCTGTGTTAAAAACTTCTGTTCCAAACATATACTTTATTATAATTCATTTAATTCATCTGACTGACAAGCATAAACAATTTTATAATTCTATTCTGGAAGAAATGTCATGTGATATATTTTAAAGCAGTAGGTTAGCATGATTGTAAAATCTGGTTACTAAAATGTGTTTGCTGTGCATTATTTTCTATAAAGCAGACAGATTTATTCTAGGGACAGCAAGTAGGATAGTGCTCAACAAGGACATAACTCAGTGAGATCAGATATATATATATATATATATATATATATATATATATGTGTGTGTGTGTGTGTGTGTGTGTGTGTGTGTGTGTGTATGTGTATGTGTGTGTGTGTGTATGTATGTGTCTGTGTGTCTGTGTGTATGTGTGTGATGGCTTTTTTTAATAATGCAAGTGTTTCTGAGAATTTGCATAACTATGCAATATGATTTATAATAATTTTATGAATACAATATTTTACTCTATTGACAATAATGAGTTTAAGTAAATGCTCATATACAAACAATTCAAGATTTTTTTTGGAAGCTGTTAATAGTATTCACATGACAGAAAATAGATGCATCTTAATATATGTAATGTCTGAATCATATTAGCCAAAGTTTTTGATTTAAATGAATGTTAGAACCTAATTTTCTCTCCTCTTGATTTCTAACATCAAGATTATTTGAATGCTATTTGAATACAAGTGTTATATATTACATAGATCTATATAGTAGTATGAACAGTTTTTAAAAAAAAAGTTTATTTTAGTTTATATGATGCTGTTTTACCAAATGTGTAGTTTTGTCTTGATAGATAATTGAATTGAAAACTGTTAACCTCAGTTAAATATAACTAGTATTAAATTGATAAGGTGGTAGCTGAGGTACTGCTGCTTAGGGTAGGGGTTAACTTGAGTAGTAAATACTACTCTAAGTTGGAGTTTTCAACTCCAGGCTGGATGCAAGGTTTAATCCTTACATTATTTTCACTTGTTCATTGTTATATGTATATAGTTTTGACATCCACAATATATTTTGTACACTCATTGTCACTACAAACAAAATTGAATCCTATACAAAATCCCATAAGAGATTTAATAAATACAGCTATATTTAAAGGTACACCTAAAAGAGGAGATGTAACATTATTTATCTTGTTATTTGTTATTTCGATCATAAGATTCTTGAGTTTTAAAAATGCCAAATGACATCTTTAAAAGGAATTTCTTTAAACATTAATGGATTGAATAATCTGTGTAAAAGGGCAAGCCTAATAAGATACATTAATTTACACAAGGCCAATCTAGTCTTCCTGCAAGAAACCCATCTCTTGAAAAAAGATATTGATAAACTAGCCACTAATAAGTATACAGTATTGGTTAGTTCAGAGCACACTCAGAAAAAAGAGGAGTGGCTATTTTATGGAATAAAAGTATGCCCATTCCTAAAACCATTAAGTCTTTTCAGGATGACAAAGGAATGTTTTGTATGGTTACAATACAAATTAATGGGAAGACTTACACTTTAATTAATGTATATTGGATACCTGGAATTGGTATTAATACAGTGAAACATCATATTGATAAGATCATATCATTCTCTATAGGGATATTATTTTAGCTGGTGATTTTAATTGTATACTACATGAAAGTGATACTACCACTATAAGGAAAAGAAGAATTACATCTAATGCAAAACATTTAAATGATTTTGCTAATTCTTATCATTTGAATGATATTAATAATCAGATAGATTCAAAATCATTACCATACACCTTTTTTTCTAACAGATACAAAACTTATTCAAAAATAGATAGGGTCTTTATTTCTAACCAGATGGTAACAGATTTAATTAATTCCAAAATCATTTCATGACCTATATCTGATCATAACTCAATTGTTTTTGAATTCATGATAAAAAATACTCATAATGTTCAGATCAAAAGGATACCAGCATACTTAACTCAGCTAAAAGACTATAAAGAATATATACTTTCAGAAGTACAACATTTTCTAGACATAAATAATACTCCTGAAGTCTCCATTGTCTATGTTTGGGATGCCTTAAAATCATATCTATATGGACAAAGTATCAGATGGTATAATAATAAAAGGAAATCTTGGGATAAGGAATTGTTAGATATTCAAAGTAAATTAGACTCTTATAAACATAATAATAAAGAAAATATTACGGACAAGAAAGTTATTGAAGAAATAAACAAACTAAATGAGAAATACAAAGAAATTTTAACTCATAAAGTTAAAATAACTTTAGAGAATACAAGTTTTTGTCTTATTCAATAAGCCCCAAATACTTACATAGACTTAAAAATAAAACAAAAAGATTGAATAAACAAAACCATATCAAAGAAATCTTTTGTCTAAGGAAAAAGAAGAATGTTTCTAGTATACCAGAAATACTGGATGAATTTAGAAATCACTTTCACAAGATTAACCATAACAACATTAACATGGAACCTAAAGATAAAATAAAGGAGTTTATAACCACAAACATGAATAAAAAGCTTAATAAACAACAGATTAAACTATTGGACAAGAGTATTTCATATACAGAAGTTATTACACAAATAAATAAGCTTAAATCAAACAAAGCACCGGGTAATGATGGTATTATACCAGAGATATATAAAATCCTTTCTAAAACTACATATTCATTAATACATAAGGTTTTATTTTGGCCCAAACTGAGTTAATAACCCCCCCATCTTGGCAATATACATTTATTTCACCAATTTTAAAACCTAATAAAGATCCAACTAGATGTTCTTCATATCGACCCATCTCATTACTTAATGTTGATTATAAAATGTTTATGAGTATTTTTGCTGATAGATTGAAGACAATCATCCCGGCATTATAGATATAGATCAGACGGGCTTCATTGTAAATAGAAATACTTTTGATAATATAAGAAGAACTTTAACATTAATTGATTTTGCAAATAGGAAAAAGAAAGATTTAACACTTATTAGTCTTGATATAGGTTCAGCATTTGATTCAGTAAGTTGGGACTATCTGTTTACCTTACTGAAATGCACAAACTTCTCTGATGCATTTGTAAATTTAATTGAGCATTTATACAAAGGAACGCTGGCTTATATTAAGGTAGGAACATATGTTTCACAAAATACCCATTCTTAAATGTACAAAGCAAGGATGTCCACTTTCTCCACTATTATTCACTTTAGTAATGGAGCCTTGGGCTAATTTGATTAGAAACAGTACTGACATAGAGGGTTTTGAAATAGACGAAAATACAACATCAAAAATTCAACTTTTGCAGATGATGTTCTAATTACATCAGCAGGATCTAATTCTTCTATGCAGTCTTTATTTGATAAAATGATGAATTTTAAAAGTATTTCTGGTTTAATATTCAATGAAGAAAAACTAAAATACTACCTATATATACACGAAAAATATTCTCATTAGTGATTTTACTAAATATGTACCCAATTCAGGTCAGATAACTTATTTAGGTATAATACTATCTAAAGATATTAAATCTATTATATATAATAACTATAATACCTGTTTTCTTAATATACAAAATCTTTTTAATACCTGGAATAATATGTTTTTACTATGGAGGAGAGACTTACAATTATTAAAATGATAATATTCCCCAAGATTTTATACTTAATACAATCAATAATACTTTCACCTACAAAAATAATTATCAAGAAACTGAATACACTAATGTTAAATTTCTTATGGGCACCTAATAGACCTAGGATTGCATTAAAGAAACATACTAATAGCTGGTCTCAAGGGGGTATATCTTTTCCAGACTTTAATTTATATATTATCTCTTCTATTATAAAAGTTATTACTTTATTAATAGATCAATCATATATCAAAATGGAAAGATTATTGGGAGCTAATTAGTATGCACTTCATGAAAATCTCCTTAACACATAAAAATATGATTGTAAATAACTCCATGTTGTGGTTGCTAAAGGAATTTTGTACTTCACCTATTACACCTAAACATATGGTTTGTTACCCATTAAATATTATTTTTAGTTATCGTAACTTTATATTCATGCACCCTAAGTATAGGGAATGGAATTTTATTGTATTCCTATAATGTATACTCAGGGTATGCTTATGTCATCTACTTCTGAAGGAGCTCATTTAGCTATAGATAATGATCTAAAGTACTGGTATCAGCTGATATCTGATAATAAAGTTAAAATCTAGATTTCTTAAAACAAGAATTTGATCTAAGAGAAACTTGCTGGTTAGAGGTTCAGATCTTTAGACAACATCTCATTGATAGAATAGATCTAATGTCTATAACAGTTAAAGAATCTATTCCAAAACTGATTGATTACTTGATATTAAATTTACAGCATAAAGTTTCTGATAAAGGTAAACTTTCATATATACATAAAATTATCAGACAAGAAACTTTTTACAGTGTAGATTCATACTGGAATTATTTCACCTCTATTAATGGGGACCCACCAACTCAACAAGATACACAATATATATTGGAATCTGCTTATAGAACTACATCTTCCATTGTCTGGAGACTTTATACATGGAAATTTTTACATAGATCTTTTTATACACCTTTGATGATGAATAAAATAAATAATAAAGATAATCTATGTAAGAGATGTAATGTAGAAATTAATGCTGACTGGGCTCATATGTTTTATGACTGTATGAAGTTGAAAGAATACTGGAAGTCAATTAATACTCCTGAAGTCTCCATTGTCTATGTTTGGGATGCCTTAAAATCATATCTATATGGACAAAGTATCAGATGGTATAATAATAAAAGGAAATCTTGGGATAAGGAATTGTTAGATATTCAAAGTAAATTAGACTCTTATAAACATAATAATAAAGAAAATATTACGGACAAGAAAGTTATTGAAGAAATAAACAAACTAAATGAGAAATACAAAGAAATTTTAACTCATAAAGTTAAAATAACTTTAGAGAAATACAAGTTTTTGTCTTATTCAATAAGCCCCAAATACTTACATAGACTTAAAAATAAAACAAAAAGATTGAATAAACAAAACCATATCAAAGAAATCTTTTGTCTAAGGAAAAAGAAGAATGTTTCTAGTATACCAGAAATACTGGATGAATTTAGAAATCACTTTTACAAGATTAACCATAACAACATTAACATGGAACCTAAAGATAAAATAAAGGAGTTTATAACCACAAACATGAATAAAAAGCTTAATAAACAACAGATTAAACTATTGGACAAGAGTATTTCATATACAGAAGTTATTACACAAATAAATAAGCTTAAATCAAACAAAGCACCGGGTAATGATGGTATTATACCAGAGATATATAAAATCCTTTCTAAAACTACATATTCATTAATACATAAGGTTTTTATTTTGGCCCAAACTGAGTTAATAACCCCCCCATCTTGGCAATATACATTTATTTCACCAATTTTAAAACCTAATAAAGATCCAACTAGATGTTCTTTATATCGACCCATCTCATTACTTAATGTTGATTATAAAATGTTTATGAGTATTTTGCTGATAGATTGAAGACAATCATCCCGGCATTATAGATATAGATCAGGCGGGCTTCATTGTAAATAGAAATACTTTTGATAATATAAGAAGAACTTTAACATTAATTGATTTTGCAAATAGGAAAAAGAAAGATTTAACACTTATTAGTCTTGATATAGGTTCAGCATTTGATTCAGTAAGTTTGGACTATCTGTTTACCTTACTGAAATGCACAAACTTCGCTGATGCATTTGTAAATTTAATTGAGCATTTATACAAAGGCAGCTGGCTTATATTAAGGTAGGAACATATGTTTCACAAAAATACCCATTCTTAAATGTACAAAGCAAGGATGTCCACTTTCTCCACTATTATTCACTTTAGTAATGGAGCCTTGGGCTAATTTGATTAGAAACAGTACTGACATAGAGGGTTTTGAAATAGACGAAAATACAACATCAAAATTCAACTTTTGCAGATGATGTTCTAATTACATCAGCAGGATCTAATTCTTCTATGCAGTCTTTATTTGATAAAATGATGAATTTTAAAAGTATTTCTGGTTTAATATTCAATGAAGAAAAACTAAAATACTACCTATATATACACGAAAAATATTCTCATTAGTGATTTTACTAAATATGTACCCAATTCAGGTCAGATAACTTATTTAGGTATAATACTATCTAAAGATATTAAATCTATTATATATAATAACTATAATACCTGTTTTCTTAATATACAAAATCTTTTTAATACCTGGAATAATATGTTTTTTACTATGGAGGAGAGACTTACAATTATTAAAATGATAATATTCCCCAAGATTTTATACTTAATACAATCAATAATACTTTCACCTACAAAATAATTATCAAGAAACTGAATACACTAATGTTAAATTTCTTATGGGCACCTAATAGACCTAGGATTGCATTAAAGAAACATACTAATAGCTGGTCTCAAGGGGGTATATCTTTTCCAGACTTTAATTTATATATTATCTCTTCTATTATAAAAGTTATTACTTTATTAATAGATCAATCATATATCATAAAATGGAAAGATTATTGGGAGCTAATTAGTATGCACTTCATGAAAATCTCCTTAACACATAAAAATATGATTGTAAATAACTCCATGTTGTGGTTGCTAAAGGAATTTTGTACTTCACCTATTACACCTAAACATATGGTTTGTTACCCATTAAATATTATTTTTAGTTATCGTAACTTTATATTCATGCACCCTAAGTATAGGGAATGGAATTTTATTGTATTCCTATAATGTATACTCAGGGTATGCTTATGTCATCTACTTCTGAAGGAGCTCATTTAGCTATAGATAATGATCTAAAGTACTGGTATCAGCTGATATCTGATAATAAAGTTAAAAATCTAGATTTCTTAAAACAAGAATTTGATCTAAGAGAAACTTGCTGGTTAGAGGTTCAGATCTTTAGACAACATCTCATTGATAGAATAGATCTAATGTCTATAACAGTTAAAGAATCTATTCCAAAACTGATTGATTACTTGATATTAAATTTACAGCATAAAGTTTCTGATAAAGGTAAACTTTCATATATACATAAAATTATCAGACAAGAAACTTTGTACAGTGTAGATTCATACTGGAATTATTTCACCTCTATTAATGGGGACCCACCAACTCAACAAGATACACAATATATATTGGAATCTGCTTATAGAACTACATCTTCCATTGTCTGGAGACTTTATACATGGAAATTTTTACATAGATCTTTTTATACACCTTTGATGATGAATAAAATAAATAATAAAGATAATCTATGTAAGAGATGTAATGTAGAAATTAATGCTGACTGGGCTCATATGTTTTATGACTGTATGAAGTTGAAAGAATACTGGAAGTCAATTAATACTCCAGATAATTTCATTATTTCTAAGTCTCTTATATTATTCAACACACCTGTACCTCAATGTGTTAAAAAATTAAGCTTCCCTTTTATGGTCTATCCTAGCAGTGGCCAGGAAAATAATAACTAGAAATTGGTTCAGATATTCAATGAATTTAAAATGTTATGAATATAATATATGGAAATAAGCACAATTAGAATGAGAACAACTAGAAAAACATCATATTATATTGCATGGGATAATTTACAAAATTTGTTAAAAATTCTAATTTCAATAGCACGGTATTTTAGTTTAATTAATTGATCTGATTGTAGTGGATGTCTTTGTAAATACTTTAGTTGTTTTGTTGAATATTATAATAATACCTATTTTAATTACTTGTATAAAATTGTTATGATATTTTATATGTTAAAACAAGAAACCTGTTTTGTCTAAAAAAAAAAGAAGAACTAATTCATTCTGTTAACCATTGAAATACTGGTTGCCCTCTGTAAATCACCTACAAAGACAGAAAACAACAAAAACAAGGAAAGTGACATGACACAACTGCAAGATTACAAAGAAATACTAATTTAACACTCAAAAAGCATGAATAACCAAATGCTTAATAAACAACAGATTAAACTATTGGACAAGCTATTATCTCTTACAGAATTACACAAAATAAATAAGCTTAAATCAAACAAAGCACCGGTAATGATGGTATTATACCAGAGATATATAAAATCCTTTCTAAAACTACATATTCATTAATACATAAGGTTTTATTTTGGCCCAAACTGAGTTAATAACCCCCATCTTGGCAATATACATTTATTTCACCAATTTTAAAACCTAATAAAGATCCAACTAGATGTTCTTCATATCGACCCATCTCATTACTTAATGTTGATTATAAAATGTTTATGAGTATTTTTGCTGATAGATTGAAGACAATCATCCCGGCATTATAGATATAGATCAGACGGGCTTCATTGTAAATAGAAATACTTTTGATAATATAAGAAGAACTTTAACATTAATTGATTTTGCAAATAGGAAAAAGGAAAGATTTAACACTTATTAGTCTTGATATAGGTTCAGCATTTGATTCAGTAAGTTGGGACTATCTGTTTACCTTACTGAAATGCACAAACTTCTCTGATGCATTTGTAAATTTAATTGAGCATTTATACAAAGGAACTGGCTTATATTAAGGTAGGAACATATGTTTCACAAAAATACCCATTCTTAAATGTACAAAGCAAGGATGTCCACTTTCTCCACTATTATTCACTTTAGTAATGGAGCCTTGGGCTAATTTGATTAGAAACAGTACTGACATAGAGGGTTTTGAAATAGACCAAAATACAACATCAAAAATTCAACTTTTGCAGATGATGTTCTAATTACATCAGCAGGATCTAATTCTTCTATGCAGTCTTTATTTGATAAAATGATGAATTTTAAAAGTATTTCTGGTTTAATATTCAATGAAGAAAAACTAAAATACTACCTATATATACGAAAAAATATTCTCATTAGTGATTTTACTAAATATGTACCCAATTCAGGTCAGATAACTTATTTAGGTATAATACTATCTAAAGATATTAAATCTATTATATATAATAACTATAATACCTGTTTTCTTAATATACAAAATCTTTTTAATACCTGGAATAATATGTTTTTTACTATGGAGGAGAGACTTACAATTATTAAAATGATAATATTCCCCAAGATTTTATACTTAATACAATCAATAATACTTTCACCTACAAAAATAATTATCAAGAAACTGAATACACTAATGTTAAATTTCTTATGGGCACCTAATAGACCTAGGATTGCATTAAAGAAACATACTAATAGCTGGTCTCAAGGGGGTATATCTTTTCCAGACTTTAATTTATATATTATCTCTTCTATTATAAAAGTTATTACTTTATTAATAGATCAATCATATATCGCAAAATGGAAAGATTATTGGGAGCTAATTAGTATGCACTTCATGAAAATCTCCTTAACACATAAAAATATGATTGTAAATAACTCCATGTTGTGGTTGCTAAAGGAATTTTGTACTTCACCTATTACACCTAAACATATGGTTTGTTACCCATTAAATATTATTTTTAGTTATCGTAACTTTATATTCATGCACCCTAAGTATAGGGAATGGAATTTTATTGTATTCCCTATAATGTATACTCAGGGTATGCTTATGTCATCTACTTCTGAAGGAGCTCATTTAGCTATAGATAATGATCTAAAGTACTGGTATCAGCTGATATCTGATAATAAAGTTAAAAATCTAGATTTCTTAAAACAAGAATTTGATCTAAGAGAAACTTGCTGGTTAGAGGTTCAGATCTTTAGACAACATCTCATTGATAGAATAGATCTAATGTCTATAACAGTTAAAGAATCTATTCCAAAACTGATTGATTACTTGATATTAAATTTACAGCATAAAGTTTCTGATAAAGGTAAACTTTCATATATACATAAAATTATCAGACAAGAAACTTTTTACAGTGTAGATTCATACTGGAATTATTTCACCTCTATTAATGGGGACCCACCAACTCAACAAGATACACAATATATATTGGAATCTGCTTATAGAACTACATCTTCCATTGTCTGGAGACTTTATACATGGAAATTTTTACATAGATCTTTTTATACACCTTTGATGATGAATAAAATAAATAATAAAGATAATCTATGTAAGAGATGTAATGTAGAAATTAATGCTGACTGGGCTCATATGTTTTATGACTGTATGAAGTTGAAAGAATACTGGAAGTCAATTAATGAATTTTGCAGGCTCTTTTTACAGATAATTTCATTATTTCTAAGTCTCTTATATTATTCAACACACCTGTACCTCAATGTGTTAAAAAATTAAGCTTCCCTTGTTATGGTCTATCCTAGCAGTGGCCAGGAAAATAATAACTAGAAATTGGATTTCAGATACACCTCCTTCGTTCAATGAATTTAAAAATGTTATGAATATAATGTGCCATATGGAAATAAGCACAATTAGAATGAGAACAACTAGAAAAACATCATATTATATTGCATGGGATAATTTACAAAATTTGTTAAAAAAATTCTAATTTCAATAGCACGGTATTTTAGTTTAATTAATTGATCTGATTGTAGTGGATGTCTTTGTAAATACTTTAGTTGTTTTGTTGAATATTATAATAATACCTATTTTTAATTACTTGTATAAAATTGTTATGATATTTCTCTTATATGTTAAAACAATAAACCTGTTTTGAAAAAAAAAAGAACAACTAATTCATTCTGTTAACCATTGATCTCCTTGTTGCCCTCTGTACACCACCTACAAAGACAGAAAACAAACAAAAACAAGGAAAGTGACATGACACAACTGCAAGCAATTACAAAGAAATACTAATTTAACACTCAAAAAGCACTTCTGCATCCAAACCAAATGCTTTTGCTTCAACACAGCATATATCACCTAACATGCTATCCCTATCTCTTCCAAATCTCTTCTTCTTTCTCAAATTTACTGAAGGTTGACCCATTCTAGAAACTAATGTATATATTGTACATTTCACATGCCTGATTGTACATTACACTCTGCCTGTTCACTAGAATATGTGTGTGTGTGTGTGTGTGTGTGTGTGTGTGTGTGTGTGTGTGTGTGTGTGTGTGTGTATGTGTGTGTGTATTTCTATTTCTGTTTATATATATATATATATATATATATATATATATATATATATATATAGATATATATATATATATATAGATATATGTAGAGAGAGAGACACACACACACACACACACACACACACACACACACACACACACACACACACACATATATGATTTTTCTATGTAGCTATTCTGAATGTTTCTGTATTTTTTTTTTGTGAAATGTTTTATTTTTATATTTCACCTAGCCTGACTTGAAATTGGTCAACACTGAACAGGGAACTATCCTGGTTAACAAATATAAATAAATAAATAAATAAATAAACAGACAAATAAAGGTACATTGTGTTTCATTAACCGTACAAAATGATACTTGGAGGTAACTTAAGCTAATGTACCATATAAGGGGACTTACCCCTCCCATCATTTACAATATTTTTTACTGATATTGAATGTATGTTTTAATATATAGCTAGGAAGTTACGTTATGTTACATATACAAACATAAAGCATTGCAGCCTTAAAGGAACAAGTGGTTGTCCATTTTTTATTAACAATCGGCACTAAATATAACTAAATATATACTAAAAATATTGTAAAATGCAGGGATTATGGTGAGCAGCAGTTTCTCCCTTATATCGTCCGTTAAATTGTTATATACACCGTAATGTTTTACATTTTTTAGAGCAGCCTTACTCTTAATTGTTTATGGGAATCATAATACACATCTGTAAGTGAGTGTGGACAACTGTGATATGAATCAGAAAGAATGGGTGGCCCTTGTTACTGCATATACTGGCTGCCAAGTGGTAGTCCCTTTCTTAATTGCCGCAGGTGTTTCCCCAGAGAGCATGGAGGTAACCAGTTGAGTCCTTCAGGAAACATGTTAGGACCCCTGCTAATCAGCACATACTTCTCTGATTTCCAAATCATATAAGTGGCCTTCTGGTTACCAGATTTGAAGGTGATTATAAAATGTGTGTCATCCTCAAGACTCCATCTGATATGTAGACACACATGATAATAGTTTATGTTTTGACAAAAGGCTAAAACTACAAACTAACAAAATACAATATTGTCACATTTGGAAACAATCCATCAATAAAAAACATGTATTCCAAAATGAAGACATTGTGAGAAATCTTGAAAGATGGGTAAATAAGTCCCTCACTTTTGATCAACATGGCACAACAGTGGCTAGGACATTCATTCTATATGACAAAGCTGATCACAAAGGGTATTTCCTCAAGATCCGAAGAAGTCCTTACTACATTGTGCTCTGCAGTGCTCAGGCCCATCATAGAATGCAATGAATGCCCCCTTTGGGATATATATTAGCAGTAGACATATGAAGCAGCTGGAGAGACCTCAAAGGTTCTTAACATAAAAAAGATCATGGGCCTAAGAGAACTGAGGTATCGGAAGAAGCTGGATGCTCTGTCCCTGTATTTAGTGTCCTGTAGGCTCTATAGGAGTGATGTATGCATTGATTTTCAAACTATCAGTGATGTGGCAGTCAAATAACTCTTATATCTCCACAAATCAAACCATACAGTAAACACCAGTACCAGAGATCTGAACCTGTTTTGGCAAATAAACAAATAGTGGAGAGACAGATTCATCATGCAACGAAATACAGATTCATTATGCAATGACTATTCCACTCTAGATCAAGCAATCTGACACTATATATTCCTTTAAAAGGAGTTTGATAGATGGATATGTGTTTACAAACTCACCCATACCTTGACTGACCTAATGCTCCTTGAAAAAGGTCTAAGAGTGGATACTGGAAAGAAATAAATGGCCACATGATGCAATTACCTTTTATTTTCTAAGATTCTATAACTGTGATTCAAATAAGCCACATAAATGCTTATGGCCTGGAGGACTCTGGGGGAATGAGTGACACTTATATACAGCTGGCCCATTCTGGGGAAGGGGGGGAATCTTTTATGTAGTATTGTTTCATCTCACTGAAGACTGGAGAGAGGTGTGTAGTGAGTCAGCCAGGGACACATGCTCAACTTTTGCCAAGCTGCTTCAATAATAGCCTTTTGTGGAGATACTGCATCTTAAGGAGGGTACACATGGAAGCATGCACATCTACCAGCACAGAGAAGTCACTGTAGGGGCCTCACACATGTGAGCATGCATGTCAGTTGTTAATGGGAGGATTGTTCGGGTTTACACAGGAAAAGCCCATGATGGTTGTCTAAATGACAGCCCTTCTTTGCTAGCTATCACTCTGGGGTAAGCATGAGTGGCCAGTTGGCCAGTGGTGAGGAGGGCTGATGGCTTTTAGGCAACAGGGGAGAAACAAACATTTATTTTGTCTTTCGGCTTTTCCCGGTTAGGGTGTCGCCACAGCGGAACTCCAGTCTGCTAATGATTGGCAGTAGATTTTTACGTGACGAGTTGCCAGCCCTGACGCACAACCTTCAATGAAGGTACGCCCATTCACGCATGTCTCCACAGAGAAGATGCTCTAGCTGAGAATCGAACACGACAACATCTTACTGTGAGGCAACAATGCTACTGCAGCACCACCACCGTAGTATGGGGGAGAAACAAACAATTAAAAAGTAAAAAAAATTGAAGCTGGACATATCCCTGAAAATTTCTTTGAGAATGCAACATAATGTTATCTACAAAGTAAAATTCCAGGAAATTCATAAACAACTTCAGGTTAAGAAACAATAACAAATAAACTTGACTTGGGTAAAACGTGTCTGATACCATAAACAAGCAAGTAGTCACTGTGACAAAGTAACAGAAAGCAAGCAGAATAAGGAAATATTGGAGGAAAAGATTTGCCTGGAGAAAATGTGATTTCTTTTTATCCATGTGTATAGATAGTTTGAAATCCTCATCCCCATCCTGTACTTCAGATAAGTGCAGTTCTGGACACCTCAGTTTATTATCAGGAACAAGAAACTAATGCTCTAAATATGGAAGAAATATCATTTAAAGTCTGTATCAGAAATCACATTTAAGGTATGCTAAGAGCAGTTTATATGTATATTGTTGAGTAAAGAGACAGAAGGGCAAGAAAAGTTTTCCTAATGCCACAAGAAAATCAAAATAGTAGAAATAATACAACTGAGTCAAGTAATACAAGATAATCAAAGTTTTTACACTCAAGGCAAATTCAGTTACTCATGCCTGAATAATTCATACTGGTTGTCAGATGAAAAACGATCAAAATCATCTTGTACTACATCCCTCCAAGGTTACACAAGAGCATACAGACCTGCCCTTGTCCAACTGCCAGCACACATATCTGTCAGCTGCAACTCTGGACAAAAACAGATGTACATCAACTGGTGAGGCCAGGAAACAAAATATCGCTGCTTAGAAATAAACAAATACATTGTTTTAAACATCATGTGCACATAATAATACTGATTAACAATGGTGGTGCCTTACAGTAATAGGCAATATATTTACCAGAAAATAAGCAAAATATATGACACTTGAGGCTGGCATCTCACACAGTACTCACCTATATATCTGAATGTATGTCTCCACACTTCAAAATGCACACATTTTACAAACAATGCTACAGTTTCAAAAAAGGAGCCAACAACATTGGGGGAATAGATGAGATGGCAGGATAATAAAGAACAAGGTAACAAATTATAAGACTTGTGAGATGTACCCGGGGTGTTTATACACATTAATGTATGGATAATGACATTCATTTGAAGCTTTCTATACAAACTACAGAAACATAAATATCCTCCCTCTCAGTCTTCTGCTGCTTAGGCTGACTGAATCTAAGTCCAGCTAGTCCTTTATTATGTAAACAGTGTTTGAGAAATCATGAGACCCTAAGTGATCTCGTCATGGATCACTGTGACACCTCTATTGAAGTAGACCAGTGGGGACCACTATATAGAATTGATTTTACATTGTGGATTTAATAAGCCATGAATCATCTAAGGAAGCTACATCTAGTAACACCCATGATCCTGTCCACTCCCCACAAACATGGACTAACCTTATGCAACACACATGCACATTCACTCGAAAAAGCAAATACTCAACTAATCTGTACAAATAACCCCCAAACTTGGAAAATTCTACCCACACATGGAAATAACTGCCCACCCAAACCACAGATTAAGTAGAAAATGTGGAAAATACAGCAATAAATTCCAGTGTTACAGAGCATTACATCCTTTAAGGAAAAATACAACAAAGGCACACTAAACATATCATTTCACTTGCTCTTTCCTCATTGGGCATGCACAATACAAGAACTGAAAATTAGTAATTAATTACCTACCTACCTTCCTTTCCACTCCACTAACTACCTTGATTATAGCAAGCTCAGATACTCATAAGCCTAGTACTTATTATACAGCAGGAACTTCTTATTGTAACATTTGTTAATGTCTGTTATGTACTTCACAGATAAAGATTCTAGTTGTCTACTGATGTACTATGTTCTTCATCTATAAATATGTTGTAAGTAATTGCTATGTTAAATTGTTAATTGCTATGTAATCCAATGTAACTACTGTCTGTTTATTTTAACTGTGGAGCTTTTCTCCCCGGGCCTCCGCTGAAAATGGACCTACGTCCAGTCGGACACTCCCGGTCAACAAATGTAAATAAATAAATAAATAATTCAATACTGCGGTGGTGGTGCTGCGGTAGCATTGTCACCTCACAGTTAGACGTTGCCCATTCGATTCTCACTTAGAGCGTCTTCTGTTTGTCGACATGCGTGAATGGGCGTTCCTTCGTTGAAGGTTGTGCATTAGGCCCGGCAAGCCAGCACATAAAAAAATCTACTGCCAACCATTAGTGGACCGGAGTTCCACTGTGGCAACCCCTAAACGGGAAAAGCTGAAAGACACAAGCAAAAGTTCAAGGAAAATCTTTCAGAAGTAATAAAATTTGTGCATACCTATAATATTCAGCAGCTGCCTGGTGCAATTATATTAGATTTCAATGTTGCAGCAGTCACCTGTAAATATGATCATTCTATTTTCGAAATGACTTGTCAAAGACCTACCCAGTTCCCATGCAACAAAACATTGTCAGTATCTCTAATATATTCTTCAAAGGGTCGAAATTAATAATCCTTCTTTCACAAGACTCAACCATCGTTGTTCTAAATACAGGATAAAAATAATTAAGCAATATAAAAAAAGATTGCACTAAACTCTTTTCAACCTTTTCCCTCTGCATGTAAGTTCCCAAATGAGACAGAAATCTTTTAGGAAGTTGAAAACAGGCCCCACCAATAATGCCTTCAGTAGTACTTCTCATACAGAGCAGAACTCTGTCTCCACCACCTCATCAAAATGAATGAACACATTTTCACCTAATTTCACACCTTTTGTGGAATTTTCTTTGCAACCAAAAAGTTTTCAGGTGACTATTGGACCTAAATTTGTAGCCAACAATAATGAAACAAAGTTTGTAGTAAATCACTTTAGTGTGAATGCCTTTACCACATAATACAGTATTTTATGAAAATGTTGCATTATTTATATAGATTTTACTTAGCATGTATGTTCAAAATGTTAGTTAAAATGTAGTTAGCATAAACTGCAAAATAAATGTGTGTTTTTTGTGAATACTGAGATGAAAAATAACAATTTTAAAATACACAGGGTAAATGGCAGTTTTGACAGATGATTTCCAAATTAACATATTTCCCTATGTGACTGTGTTGTCACTATACCTCTCAAGAAATCTGGACAAAGCCTAAAATGGTTGGGGAACAAAGGGCCAAAATAGAGAGATTTTAAATATTGATCTTATAAACTTAGAAAATTGCCAGAATAACAGGATTTGTGTTAACATGCATTTTCTGAAGGCTCTAAATTCTAAACATGAAAGACTGCCATTATTTAGTGACTTCGGTCCTCAGTGAGTTGCCAGAAATCCACAAATTTTATATGAAACACACTAAAATATAAGGCAAAAATCTAAACATTCTGTGAACATCTGGACAGTTGAGAGATATGATGGTCTTTGTCCATTAGTAGCAGATGGCAAATAATGAAAAGAGGAGTCCAATCATTTCATTTTACTGATATATTTTGAATCAGATGGTAAAAACTGCAACAAATGAACAACCAAATATTAATATTCAAAGATTGGAACTTGTCTTGTTTACAATCTAACCTATTAGAAAACAATATGTTAGTGGTAGAGCTTGGTCCTATGTCTTATTGAATCACAGTGACTTCCTATTGGGTGACTTAATGTTCCACAACCTCCAAGCTGTGCTATAATGGGTTTGGGGGAAGGAAATGATTAACTGATTTATTATCCGGTTTCCTGGCAAAATTAAGTTTATAGTTTGTTCACCACAATAGAATGTCAAACTGTACAAAGAAAACTTGTCTGTTGGTTCACTTTCACACAAAAGCTATTTATAGCAGTTTACCTTCATAAAGACAGAGGCTATAATGTATTATAATGTAACACCAACTGCTTCTATAGTTCTAGAGTAAGACTTCAAGGTTCATAAGAGGAGACAAATACACTTTGTAGAGTGTAATGGTTGTAAACAGCTTGTCTGATGCTTTTAAGACAAAAACATGTTAAAACATAAGGATGCTCATAAGCGTATATAATGGCAGAGCACCTTGGTCCAAAGGATGATGACTGGGTTTAAAGACATTTCATCAGAAGTGAAGCCATATGCTATCTGCAGTCCACTCAGGAGAGGTACACAGCTGTCAAGGTTGGGTCACTTGGCAGGAATGATTGCTAGACAGATCCAGGAAGTCACAGCATGCAAAGAAGGTAAACTGACAATGTTAGCTGGTGCAGCTGTATGCGATGAATTCAGCTTCCACCTTTAGAAGACCTCCCATTTACCTGGAGAGAATGGAAATGGGAATTCAGAATGGATCATGTTCAAGATTTCAATAGATGAGTTGGTGTCAAGCATCAGCTGCCAAATGTGATGACAGTAACCTAAATTCTGCTGGTGAAAATCTCAGATGAGGCAAGCACTCTGGTGAGACAAACATCTCTGTCACCATCAAAAAGGAAGTACATTTGACACCATGCCATGATATTGCATTTTCAAAAAAAAAAATCGTTTCAGTGATCAGGCAATATGCTGGGTGCTAGCTGTCAGACACATACTGTACCTTCCAACAATTCTGTTTGTTATACTGGGGCTTCCTGCATGTTCGACTGCCTTGTAACTTGTTGGTGCTTTTCCATATGTATGGAAGTACCTGTTTTATAAATCACTTTCTGGAACATGCTGATATTACCTTGGATGCATTGTGGTACAAAAGGTATACCATGTGAGACTTGAGTCCAAGCCTCCATGATGATATTTACTTATAGGCCACAAATACTGCTGAGCTCTGCACCTTTGTATAAGCCTTATTGTTACTTACTGTTCATGGTGATACTTATATCAAGGCTCAAAGTAATTTTTGATATGTGCAGTTCTGGTACTGTATGCCATTCTTTGGCACAGAAAGTGCTGTCTATCAGTAGGGTACATAGTCCATCTGATCCTGCTTGATCTCATACAACTATGCAAAATGAGCACCACTGTGAACAGCCACAGCAAACACTATAACATTATGGAACAATAGATTTCTATTCCAAGGAATCCTATACTTATGGAATAAGCTTCTTGTATATGTCAAAACTGAGGTGTAGCTGGCTTAGTTAGCACCCTGTACCAGTATCATAAGCCAGCAATACACCCCAGGTAGCTCTTCAACTGCACAGCCAAATAAATAAAAAAATTCTCTGTAATAACCTGATAGCTACATTTTAGAAAGTAGATTATTACTGTTACAGCCACTCTTCCAGCTAGCTCACACTGAACAGATTATTAGTGTTGCATCACCCCCCCACCCCCAGCTAGCCTTTCAACTGAAAAGCAAAAAAAAAAAAAAAACAGCATGATGGCTGAATGATTGCTCCCTCCCAACAACACTTTGTGCCTGGGGGGATTGCCCCACTTGTTCCGCCAGAGCTGCACTTCTGTGTCAAGCAGTACAGAATGTTGATTGCATTCAAACATATTCTGGAAGAGTAGTTGAGAGGTCATAAATCCACCATGAGGCATATGGCGTGGTGCTCCTTGATCTTGGAGCTTCACTCATTTGACTTTTCACAGGCTTAGCTAGCTAGGCTTCTCAGTGTCTTCTAGACTGCATACTTGGTGTATACATATGAACTTATCAAGCTAATACATGTACCAAGTGTCCTGCACATGTCAATGATGCACATGAACAGAGTATATATGTGGACAAAAGTAGCAGTTTATGGATAACTGGATTTACACATTTCTATCTAGTGGAGGAGTACTTTGCCAGGAAAAAAAACAAGCCAAAATCAACAGTAGGAGAAATAACTGCAACTAAAGCACGCCTATACCTAACAAAAAATGATTATGTAGCATTGCAGGTAATTCAGGTTTCCTCTTCAGTCAGTGTTGATGATGCACATCTGAAATTCCCACTTTCCAGCAGAAAAAAATGTACATTATTTGTTAAGAAGCATTAAGTCCTATCTCACAAACCTCTCCAACAGCTGTTCAACCTGAGATTATCTAGGAATTATATAGCCAAGGTATGGAGAACAACATTTGTGGTGCCCTAATCCATAAAGGTTCCCTTCTACTGACCCTCAGAATTACAGGTCTATCACTCTTACTAGAATTATTTGCAAGACTAATGAGTGCTTTATAGCTGAAATAATTAACAATGAAATAGGTGACCTGATATCCCTGAATGCTAAACATGTCTGCTTGACCTGATTGAGTTCTTGGAAAGGATTTAAGAGACAACAGCCTTGCATTTGCATGGTGCTGCTCTTTGCCCAGTGGCAGTTATCAGCGCCCCATATAGAAGCATAAGCCTAGAAGCTCTTTTTTTTCCCTGGATAGTGCTCAGTGCAACCCTTCCAAGCTTTACTACTGCTCTAGGAGCAACTCAGTTATGTACTCACCAGCTTTGCCTTATTGATTAACCTTAGCCTACACAAAGTATAGGTCCTTCTTGTAGTCCCGGCACTACCAGCACAGTCCTCTCAAATTAACCCATTTCTCTTCCCTGATAAAATGTACAGTAAGAGCCTGCTATCATGGATAGGCAGTTTCCCATGATCTGCCTGGCCAGCCTGATAGAGATGGGCATCTTGAGGCAATGTAGAATAGTCTCATGTATAATGACACCACTTATTCCTAAAACAAACAAATACTTTGTGTGAGAGATGTAGTTACACTATGAAATTAGAGGCAAGACTTTCTCATAAGGACAAATGAATGCCAGGTTGTCAGCACACTCACACTTCTCAGACTAAATAAGGACATGACATAAACCCACATATGCAGAGGTATCGCTAGTAACTTCCCAAATGATCAGAGTCTTCCCAAATAGAAACCACCTACACACATAACAATGCATAATAACACACACACCAGTGTCTCAAAAATATGCCCATAAGGTGTAACACCACAAAACCTAATGAATTGGTCATAGGTGACTCCATTGTGAGACACATGGATGTTTGACTCATCAGGCTGGATAAGGAGTGGGTTACAGTTAGTTGCCTGTCATGTACTAGGAAATGTCAAGTCACTCAAACACAAGTACCAGTATGACACCATCATAGTCCATGTGGGGATGAATAACTTGAGCCGTACCTCAATGGACTATATAAAGAGAGACATGTCTAAATTCTGAGATTATTTGTCACAGGCAGGTATAATCACAGCCTTTAGCAGCATTTTCTACTTTCTCCAAGGATGATGCCGCAATACAAACAAAAAATGATTGACTTTAACAATTGGCTTAGCTTCTGATGTCACTCCAAGGAGATCCAGTATCTGTCAGCCTGGGAAGACATGGTTGACAGGCCACTCTGCTTTGTCAGAGATGGTTTCCAACTGTCTTCTCTAGGCTTTTGGATACTGGCAAAGGCATTATCCACCCCTATTGTGCCCTTTTTAGGCAGTATCAAAATAACCAACCTGCCAACATAAAAAAATCCTCTCTAGATAAACTCAAGGTTCTGCTTAATGCCAGGAGTCTAAACAAACTAGAGTTGTGTACACTTACTATAAATGTAGATATTCGAGTGTATTCACTGTTGCAGTCATCGCATTTGAGTTATCTGCTTGTAGGAAGCCCTCAGCCAGCCTGAATACCAGAGTCTTTGGATTTCTGTGTCGGATGCTGTTGCTTCTTCCATGACGTCAGGTCGTCAGGGGTATAAAACATGCAGCCAATGCCATTACATCAGTTTTTCTTGCCCCAGATGTCAGGTGGTCCCAAAATAGGAAGCAATTACATGATATGTAACACCCCCAGCAAAAAACAAATACCAATGATATAAGATATGCCAAACAAAAAAGATTAGTAGAAGTAAAGAGAAGTCATGGGGCTGGAGGTAAGGTAACCAGGACTGCAACAGTGAATGCACTTGAACATCTACATTTATAGTAAGTGTACACAACTGCACTATGTTCTTTATGTTTCACTGTTGCAGTCACCACATTTGGGTTGATTTCCAAAGCTAAGGAAGGGTGAAGGTAGTTATGAAGCATTAGGGTTGGCAATCAGGCCCTGTAAGACTGCTGTCACAAATCCAGCTCTGGATTTAGAAAATATAGGCAAGTGGTAGTGCTTGGTGAAAGTGTGCACAGAGCTCCAGGTTGCAGCTTCCAGATGTCCCTGGTAGGGACTGCCCTGAGAAATGCTGTATAGGTAGATGTAGCCCTAGTGGAATGAGTTCTGATCCTCTGTGGAGTAGGTTTGCCATGGTGCTTGTAGTAGAAATGTATGCAGTGTGCTATCCATTTAGAAATGGTTTGCTTTGAAATGGCCTTGCCCTTTGACCCTGCAGCAAAGATGACTAGCAGCTAGTCAGATTTTCTGAGAGGCATAGTCCTCTCCAGATAGAACCTAAGCTGCCTGTGCATGTCCAGGGAATGCAGGTTATTTTCCTCTTTATTCTGAGGATTAGGAAAAAAGGTTGGCAAATGAATGGACTGGTTTAATGCCACACTAGACACCACCTTGGGCACAAAAGATGGGTTAGTTCTGAGGGAAAGCCTGTCAGCATTGAAGATAATGAAGGGTTCCACTGCCATAAGGGCTTGCAATTCAGACACTCTTCTTGCTGAAGTGATGGCTAGAAGTAAAGCTGTTTTCCATGAGAGGGATTTTACCTCTGCTGTAGCCACGTGTTCAAAGGGCAGAAGCATGAGCTTTTCTAATACAAAGTTAAAGCCCCAGGCTGGAGTGGGAGCTCTCCTGGGGGGGGGGGGGTTCTTAAATTTTTGGCTCCTCTCAAGAACTGTTTTACCAGTGGATGAGAGAAGAGGGGTGGCTCAGTATTATAATGAGCTGAGATGGCAGAGGCATGAATCTTAATTGAAGAGAAGGATAAGCCTTTGTGGAGCATTTCTGTTAAGTAATCTAGTATATGAGGTAAGCAGGGCACAGTTGTGGCTATTCCTTGTGACTGGCTCCAGGAACAGTATCTTTTCCACTTTTCCGAATAGGATTTTCTAGTACTAGGGCTCCTTGCCTCAAGAATGACATCCAGCACCTAATTACTGAGGGTTGCAGGTGTTGAATTCAGGGGATTAGCCAGGCTGCAAGGTTCAGGGTCTGTAGCTGAGGGTGCAGAATCTGGCCTGCTTGCTAGGACAGCAGGGAAGGAATCTGAGGCAGGTGCAATGGTTGTAGCACTATCATACTGCACAAAAGAGGGTACCAGTGCTGGCATGGCCAGTCTGGCACAATCAGGATTGTCCTTGGCTTGTCCTGTTTGATTTTTAGTAGAACCTTCGAGAGGAGGGGCAGAGGGGGAAAGGTGTAGACTGAGAGGCTTTTCCAGGTGAAGGACAGGACATCCACTTTCCAAGCTTGGCTGTGGGGAGTTCTGGTGCAAAATTTGCTCAATTGATTGTTCTGAGGGGAAGCAAAAAGGTCAACTTCTGGTGTCCCCCACCTGTTCCTCAAAAGCTTGAATATTTTGGGTTCCAGTTTCCACTCGGATGGGTCCATGAGATTTCTGCTTAGTTCGTCAGCCAGTAAATTTAGTTTGCCTGGCAGGAATTGAGCTTATATGTGCACTTGGTTGCTCAAGGCTGTGTTCCACAGAAACATGGCTAGTCTGCAGAGTGGGTAGGAATGGGTTCCCCCCTGCTTGTTTATGTACCACATAACTGTGGTGTTGTCTGTCTTTACCAATAGTTGTCCTGGAAGATTAAGGCCTTTGAAGGCTGTCAGAGCATTCTGTAGCGCTAACATTTTTTTTTGATTGATATGCAGGTGCATTTGCCTTGGGTTCCATTTGTTCTGAATGCAGTGCCGTACCATGTAAGCCCCCCATGCATAGTCTGATGCTTCTGTTGTTAGGGTTTGAGCGGCAGGGGGTAGAGTGAAAGGGAGTCCCTTGTTGTGGTTGCAGGCCCCTGCCCACCATTGAAGTTTCCTCATATGCAGTCTTGCATATGGAATTAGTAGAATGCAAGAGGCCATGAACCATAGGGCTTGCAGTATTTTTCTTGCAGATAGCCAGGTTTTGGTGGCCAGTAGATTGAAGTAGTTTGTCAAACAAATTTGTTTCTCTGGAGTGAGGAATGCCATCTGGGAAGTTGTGTTCAAGCTTGCTCCCAGTAATACAATCTGCTGGCTGGGTACCAGCTGTGATTTCTTTTCATTGATGGTGTACCCCAGTGAAGTTAAAAGTCTGTTTACAAATGCCAGGTGCTGAAGTAGCAATTCCTGACTGTCTGCCTGAATCAGGCAATTGTCCAAGTATGGATAAATTTGAATTCTTCTCTGGCTGCAATATGCAATGGCTGAAGCTAGGCACTTTGTGAATACCCTGGGTGCAGTAGATAAGCCAAAGGGAAGTGCAGAGAACTGATAGTGCATAGACCCTGCTCTGAAGTGTAGATATTTCCTGCAAGATTCCCTTATGGGGATGTGCAGATAAGCTTCTTTTAAATCTAGTGTTGCTAGCCAGGAGTCCTTGGCTAGCATAGGAAGCAGTTGCTGGAGAGTTAGCATTTTGAATTTTGGAACCACCAAAAAGGTGTTGAGAATTGACAGATCCAGGATAGGATGCCAAGAGTTTTCTTTTCTGGGGACCAGAAACAGTCTGGAATAAAAACCTTTTCCCCTTTGTTCTGCTGGGACAGGTTGAATAGCCTTGATACTGAGAAGAAAAAGTACTTGCTTTTGGGCATCTGCCCACTGGTTTGGGGGGAGGTCTGGCCATCTGCTTATGGATGGGAGTGAGTGGAACTGGAATCTGTATCCCTAGGTAACAATGTTTAAGACCCATTTGTCTTGCATAATGTATTGCCAGTTTTTGGCATGCAGTGTTAGTTTCCCTCCTAAAGGTGCAAGTACTTGGGCAAGGCTTGGAGGAGTTAAGGATAAGTCATTGTGCAATTGTACCATACATTACTTAGATCTGTGCATAACCTCAGACTGAAGTCTTGGTGGTTTGCCACCCCTGGGCTTGGACTGAGAAGGCCTGGAAGGTACTGGAAAAGACCATTTTTTTGAAGGCCAATGCCTACTGAATCTAGGTGGCTGTACCTGTAAGAAATCTTTAACAGTTTGCATAGATTTAGCTTTCTCCTCCATTCTTTTGAGGACTTCTTCTGGTTTATTACCAAATAGACGCTCTTGATTTAATAATGCATCCAGTAATTTTGCTTTGACATGATCTGACAAATTCTATTCCTTAAGCCAAGCATGTCTTCTAATAACAAACTCAGTGACAGCAGCCCTGCAAGATGCTTCTAAAGCATCAAACCCACATTGCAAAGTATGTTTACCAACTTGGTTAGCAGAATGCATTAACTCTTGTAACTCTTTGTGTTTTGCACAATCAGGAATCAACAACATTTTTTGTTTAATTAGCTTCATAATATGCTGCTGATACTTTAATATATGAAACTGGCAATTTAAAGTCCTAATGGCAAGCATAGCAGAGGTGTAAACCTTTTTACCCCATCTGTCTAAAGCCCTGGAATCTCTGTCCGAAGGGGTAGGATTTTTGGCAGTTTTAGCCTTAATGCCTTTATGTCCCTGGAAAATGGTCTCTGGATCTGCAGAAGGATTCCTAAAAAGGAATTTGTGGGAGTCAGGCACTCTATAGTACCTGTCAGGTTTCCTGGGAGCTGGAGGCAAGGTATGAGGGGTAAGGCTGGATTCCAAGAAGACATCATCTACAATTTCCAGAACAGGAGGGATAGCTAGATGCTTGTGCTGAGGCAAGCTTAAAAATTCCCTGAGTCTCTTTTTGGACTGAGAGTACTCTCCCACCAGAAATGCTCTCTAAGGATGTGCAGGGTTTCACCAAAGGAAAAATATTCTGGAGGGGAAGCACAGGGAATGGAATCCTCTTCATCAGAATCCTAATAAGTAGATAAGGGTATGTCCTGGAAATCAGAAGGATCAGAGTTATCAGGTTCCTGATCAGAAGAATCAGAAGGAAAATCAGTTCTGGGTCTTTTTGAGGGGGAAGGATGACTTCCTCTAAGTAAAGTAATGAGGTCCTCAGCCATTCTAATAATTTGTTTTTTTGGCATGTGGGCCTGAGAATGCGCTTTGGTCATCAGTTTCCTAGGCGTATTGCGAGCATTAGGCCTGAGAAATTCGGTATATTTGGTTTGAAATGAAGCTGTCAGTTTAATATGAAAATCGGAAGGCCTGAATACACCCTCAGAAGCTGGTGCCTGCCCAGCGGCTCCAGACCCATCCAAGGGAGAGACATCTGCAAGTTCCATAGTCGAAGCATCTCACGGCATACTGGACTCTGAATGGGTCTCAGTAGAGGCCTGCGAATCTGCAGAAGTGGGTATCAGGGGCTGCAAAAGCACCTCACTGAGTACCAGTGGACTGGTGGCTATCTTAACGTTAGCATCGTCGGCAGCCTTGGACCTATGTGCTCTGTCTCTGTCTTTATCCTTTCATTTTTTTCAGAAGATCAGTAGTCGGATGACTTATCGAAGCCATTTTGGAGTACAGAGATCAAGAGCAAAAGATTTTAGCTACAAAAATTGCCTGATGATGAATAGTTCGGGCATTGAACAAGGCACAAAACTGACAGCGAGGGATGTCGTGGTCTGGGCCTAAACAGGTGATGCAGTAAGAATGAAAATCTCTGTGAGGCATTTGCTTTCCTCAGGCGAGACAATTATTTATTTTTTCTGACATCGGTTAGAACAAGAAAAAAGGATCTCCATTGAGGTACTTATTTTTTAGAAGACTTCAGGTCTGAAACTCGAAAAACAAAAATTTCAGGAGTCAGCCTACTGGCACTTGAGAACAGCTTCTGCTTCGGGCCACCACACGGCAAGAAAGACTGATGTAATGGCATCGGCTGCATGTTTTATACCCCTGATGACCTGACGTCATGGAAGAAGTGACAGCATCCGATGCAGAAATCCCAAGACTTTGGTATTCAAGCTGGCTGAGGGCTACCTGCAGGCAGATAACCCAAATGGGATGACTGTAACAGTGAAATATGAAGAACATCTACTTGGAAGCACTCCTCACTTTGGAAGATACTGACATCTGAGCAGTCACTGAGATATGTTTCAAAGGTGTGAAATCCACGTTGGCTGTGCAGGTTTACAATGCCTTCTATACATTCAGACCACAACCTGAACAGAGTCCTCGATGGCTAATTACAAAGCAAAAATAGCCTCCCTAGCAAGGGGTAGGTGTTTCTATCATCATTAAGGATAAGTACATCTAGAGACTAGTCAAATAGTACAACTCGCTTGAGCTACTCCATGTTCAATTAACTATAGGAAAAGCCCACTACCACATCATAGCTAGCTGTAGGTTCCCCACCAGGAAACAGGAAAGCATACCACATACTTGGACTTACTGGGGTCACTTGCCTTACAGCTCAACACCTTACTCATGGATGACTTTAATTAGCCTACCATTGATTGGGAAACATACACGATCACAAACATGTTGGCTCAGAGGTTCTTGGAATTTGTCAGTGCAAATGCTCTGGAACAGCTATTCAGCACACCCACAAGATGCTCAACTGTCCTGGATCTAGTACTCACTAACATGGGAGAGCATTGCACCCACCCAGCCCACACCATTTTGCAATATCCCTATGGCAAGATTGGACCTTAAATCAATCTCATTTCATGTAATTATAAGACCAGATACCCCATCCATCTCAAAAACTCATAAGAATTTTTCAAAGACAAATTACATCCTAAGTGATAGTATAAGTAGTTTCAAATCCCCCTTGAATGCAGATAACATGGACTCCTATGCAGAGGTATACATCAATGCCCTGTATAACCACTTAAGCAGTTTTATAAAATTGGCTGTACCTAACTGGATTAAAACCAGGTCTTGCAGGAAAAAAAACTAGCCACCATGGTGCACCCCTAGTATAAACAGGCTATATAACAAGAGAAAGAAACTAATGTTCAAGAACAAGAGGGAACTGGCTCAGCAGAGGAAGAAATCCCTCTCTAGCTTAAAGAAACACGTTAGAGATCTTGTGAAGTCCTCCAAAGCTAATAACAAAGCAAAAAAAGCCTCTCTAGCTAAGAATAATCACAAGGCATTCTTTAACTATATCTGAAATCTAAAAGGGAATACCCAGCTACGCACTGAACTTGTTGTGGATGGCACCACCCATACTAACTGGAAGTAATAGACAACCTGCTAGCTGGGGGAAACTTCACTCCCTGTCCCCTCCAGGCATCCCCAAAAGTATACCTGCCACCATTCCTCAGCCTATTATCTCAAGGGATCAGGTCATCTCAACACTCTCCAGGGCCAAAAACACAGCATCAGTAGGACCAGACAACATCCCAGGTTGCCATTTAAACAACTTAAAACATGACCTAGCAGACCCACTTGCATCCCTGTTTAACCTCAGCCTGTGAACTGGTTATGTTCCGGCAGAATAGAGGCCAGCAAAAGTAATCCCTTTGCATAAAGGGGGACCATCGACTGACCCTGGGAATTCTAGGCCCATAAGTTTGACTAGCATCATCTGCAAGACAATGGAAAGAATCATTATGGATCTTATTAACAAGGACATAGGTAACCTCCAGACTCTGGACCCAACCCAGTTTGGATTCATTAAAAATAGATCATGCCTGTTATGCGGATCTATGTTAAATCAGCGAATGCTTAAAATAGCGAACTCTGATTTATCAACCCTTTAAGAGCAAAAGCTGGCAATCTCAAAGACACGGAACCGCTAAAAAAATCGTTGTTCCACAAAAAAAAAAAAATTTCAAAACACAAAATAAAGTGTGGGGCTTTGCCCCCACATCCCCTGATGTGGGGGGCTGTGCCCCCCATACCTTACCTACTTAAATATACCAACTCCGAGATCTCACCACAGTGGAGGAATTGACAAAGTCCCGAAAAAAGCCCAGCGATTTTTTTCCCTGGGAAAAAAAATCGCTGTTCCGTGTCTTCGGGATTGTCAGCTTTTGCTCTTAAAGGGTCGATAAATCAGCATTAGCTATTTTAAGCATTCGCTGATTTAATATAGACCCTGTTATGCATGGTTGACTTCTTTAAAAAGTCAGTAAGGCTCTGGACAAGCAAAAGACAGTGCGTACCACCTATCTTAATCTACCCACATATTTGGCACAATCTCCCACTCAGGTATTATAAAGAAACCTTCTCAATTGGGAATTAACCCAAATATTAACAGATGGGTAGCCAACTGGCTCACCATAACTCACCATAACTCTCAACTGTCCAGATTTCCAGAGAATGTCCAGAATTTTGACTCACATTTTGGTCCATTTCTCATAAAAGTGTAGTTTTCTGCCAAATCACTGGCAAATCATTGAAGGCTGAAGTCAGAAAATAAAGGCAGAAATTTGATGCTTAGATTTATATCCTTCAGGAAATTCATGCTAATGCAAAACCTGTTATTCTATCAATTTTCTAAGTTTGCAAGAGCAATATTTGAAAACTGTCCCTTTTTTTGAGTTTTTCTCCCCCCATTATTTGTGACTTTGTCCAGATTTCTTGCAATCTACTTGCAAATGTTTCTGTATGCATGCTATATGTATATTTTCTGTATGTATGTTGCATATACCAATAACACCAGAGACAGATAACTGGTGCCAGCGCCATGGTTTAAAGCTAAATGCCAAAAAATGTATAGTCATACCCTTTGGAAAAAACAATGTGCCCACAAATTACCACATAGGCGGAAATCCATTAAGTACAGAGAAAGTTATTAGGGACCTGGGGACCCAAGTTGATAGCAATCTCTCCTTTGAAAACCACATTGCCAAACTGGTTAGAAAGACCTTCTACATAGCCCACCTCATCACGAAGGGTTTCACATCTAGATCAAGAGAGGTAATCGTGCCCCTTTATTCATCCCTCATCAGGCCCATCATAGAATATAATGCCCCTTTTGGGAAGTACCTTACCCGACACCTGCAGCAATTAGAAAGACCCCAAAAGTATCTCACCAAGAGGATCAAGGGTCTCAAACAGATGCCATATGCTGCTCGGTTAAAAAAACTCCAGCTCTACTCAGTTGCATACCGCCTGCTTCTATGCTATCTATGCCTGACATACAAAGCTATGTCAAATCCAGAATTAATGGACATGCTCCACCTCAGTAAATCTAAATCCCTTAGAGCCACACGCTCGAGGGACTTGAACCTCAGCACAGAAATAAATAGAACTTGCTGGAGGGACAGGTTCATAACCCAGAGACTCCCTTCGCTCTGGAATAGAATTCCAGTTCATGTGAGGCAGAGCACCTCACTGAATCTCTTCAAGAAGAATCTCGATAGGTGGATGGGGGATCATAGGTTTGTCCCAGGGATTACTCCCGTGTCACTATTAGACAGAGGCACAGTAAACTAAACCTTAAAAAGGGCACAGTATACTCAAATCAAGGGGTGGCGTAAGCCATACAGAATCGGGCTAAGCTTATAATTGCCACAGGGCAGATAGCCTAGTATGAACCTATGAACCTATATGTAATAATGCTCTACTTGCAAAATGTTTCTGTATGTATGCTTTATGTATATTTTCTGTATGTATGTTGCATATGCAACAATCTTTAACTTGTAATATTTTCTTTATGTACATTGGAGCTTTTCTCCCCGGGCCTCCGCTGAAAATGGACATGTATCCAATCAGACTATCCCAGTCAACAAATGTAAAATAAAATAAATAAATACATTTCTTGGTTTAAGAGGTTGTGAGGTATGTGGCTCACTGAAAGGACACATACTGTTAAAGTGGGTGACTTCACCTCTAGCAAAAGACTAGTCACCAGTAGCATACCACGTGGTTCTGTGCTGAGCCCCCTACTGTTCAGAATTTATTTCTCAGAAGTCCAAACTTGAACAGCCTGTAGCTGACCAGGTTCGCTGACAATTGCAAACTGGTAGCAATTGTTGAGTCCTCCATTGATGTTAATATACTGCAGATGGTGTTAAGACAGAAAATGATTGCTGCCAAAGCCATGGATTAAAGCTAAATGCAACAATACCAGATTTCATGACAAGTACCTTACCCAATACATTCCACATATGTGAAATAGGTTGAGTTTACATATCAAGTACAGTACTTCTCTTACAACCTTTAAACCCAAACTGGGTAATAGTAAGAATTTAGGACAAAACCAATAAAACCAGCAAATTCTTTTTTTTTTTTTTTTGTGAAAATGGGTCATTTGCCTTCCCAAAAGGAAAGCAAACATTTTTTTCCACTCTTTTATGGATGAAATCAGAGTTTCATTTTTATGACCATGCAATATTTACCATCAGGGAAAACTAATAATGGGAGTCTGTGTATGTTATGTACTGCCTGGTTAACATACAAAAAACAAACAAATCATCAAAAATGTATTACGTAGGTGAGCTGCAGTTCATAATACACTTTTTTCAGGGAGTTTATGTCTAAATCATTTAGTAACAAGTCATCTTTATACCCAAATTTGTCTCATCATAGGCCACAGCTGTAGTAAGCAATCTCATTAGATGACAATGAAGAACATTTACTAGTAGTGATTTGTAAATGTGTGCAAACTGGTCTTTGTACAATACAAACACAAGCTATTAGCACAACATTTGCTTGCATCTGCTGTCACCACCAGTTACAACGTAAAAAAGCATTTTGTGGGATTCACATGTGGGTTTCTCTGAAGGTACTAAATGCCATTAATAACCCTCTTCTGTTTTGTTATTTGTGTGCGTGTGTGTGTATATGTATGCATGAATTTAATTTATTTATTGAAACTAAAAAGTAATCCACTTTCAGTCATAAAACCTTAAAGGTCCAATACATATGCCCACAATTACCTCTCAACACTCCTTAACTTCAGGGAACATCTCTAATTTGTTTTCAGATTTTTGCTCCATCCCTCCTAAATTTGAAAATTATTTTGATTTAATAGCGCCAATCTAATATTTAGGCTTTCCTTAATTATTTTTTTGTCCATAATTCTGGAGGCAAAAGTTGAAAGATATGACACATACAACACACAGTGATCTAACACACAGGCAACTATTTACCACATTAAAGGAGTGGGCCACTTTTTTCCCTTTTTTCGGGAATAACTTGTTACAAAACAAAAATCATGTGTGCTCCAGTCTTTTGGAAAAGCTGTTTATAAATAAAAAAATGAGTACACTCAAGAAAACAAATAAAACAACCAAACGTGCACGCGTTCACACACACACACACACACACACACACTCATAAATAACAATTATTATCATAAAGAATGTCATAAATGAAGATTCTGAACCCTAAAATCTCACAGCAAGCACTTGATGGCATCCGTATTCTAGCTACATTGCTGAACTTACATTTGACTTTGAGCATGAGCAGATGGTCGTATGGGTTTATAGCCATTTGAGTCCCTATCTAGGTGTTTCTAATATTCAAGCAGCTGTACCTTGATCAGCTGTAGAACATTCACTACACCAGACGTAGGCAGTGAACCACTTCATTTGCTATGAACAAAGTGAAGTGAAATTGGCCACAATAAAGAACGCCACTATCATTAGCTACAGTAACATCACATAAGGTTTTAATACTGTCACGAAGTGTAGAATATATTTACTATTTTTAATTTCTCCAAATCTTTTGGGTTTCCATTACCACATTGGGAATGGTCCCATTCCTAAGTCAAAGTATGATTGTAGTTCATGAAATTAGTATTGTTTCAGTCTTTGACGTCAGCCAGAAGTGCTCTTTGCAGCACCCACAATGTGCCCAGTAATGACTTCTGCAATTCATACACAGTTGCATGTATCTGTAACATATCTAAATATGACTGTAGATTATTTTTTATAAGACCCGTTGCTACTACTACTACTATTAGAACTGTCTGGGTATCTTTCTTCCACACTGCAATCATTTCTATGTTGATATTTTATGACTTTGTGTCTTTTTGTATGCAAGACACTGTAGTCACTGGGTGTAGGGATTTCAATGATCAATGCTACTTTTGTCTTCTTTCATGGACCACTATATAGGTTCATAGGTGTGTACTAGGCTAACGGCTCTGGAGTCTATATAAGTCTAGCCCATCTGCCTTTTGAACTGTTGGTAATGGGTAATCCCACATGATGTAGACTTCATCATTTTCTATGATGCTTTGTGGCTCATCTTTCCACAATTTTTCAATTACTTCAATATTATAAAGTTTGCACAATTCCCAGTGCAGCATTCTTACCACATTACTATGCTATTCAGTATACACTCCTTCTGCCATTACTATGTCACAACCAGCAAAAAGGTGTACACCTGTTTCCAGTTCTGTTTTACAAAATCTACATTTGTCTGTTTCTTCCACATGTTCAATGGACTTTGTAAACCAACATGTATGTAGTCCACCATCTTGGACCTCCAATATTAACCTTTCATTTTTTGGTTTAAATTCACCTCTCCTTAACCAATCATGCATTCCATCCTAATCAGTATGGGGTTGTTCCAAGAGTTTTCTGTACTTGCAACTATATTTATATTTATGCATTTTACACATTTCTAGCCTTTTCATCTGATCCTTCACCTTATATTCTTTCTTTTGTTTTTTTATCACATTTTTCTGCCTGATTTTTATCTACTTATGGTTTGAGTTCCATTCCCGCTTGATGCAGATATGCTTCTGCTAGACTAAGCAGGGGAGTCATCTTAGATTTATTCTCCTCATGTTTCAAAACTCTCACTATGTTTTGGTCTTGTGAGTTCAGCAGATATGAATGCAGTCCCACGATTGCAGATCTAGACATGTAATTAATTTCAATGAGGACCATACTTCCTTCAGAATGGTGAATATATAATCTTGGTATGCACTGATTTTTATAAATAATTTGGTGAACATGAAGCATTCTTCTTGTTTTCCTGTCTAATCTATCCAACACCTTTTAGGACCAGTCAGTCACCCCAAAACTGTAAGTCAGGACAGGAAGAGCAAATTGGTTTATAGCTTGAACTTTGTTCCTAGATGTCAATGCTGTTTTCAGGATTAATGTAAGTCTTCTAAAATAGTCCTTACTATGTTTTATTCTCATTTGTTCATGTTTTATTGTTGATCCTTCATCAGTTCCCAAATATTTATACACTCTCTCTTGCTCAAGTTCTTTTATATCACATTCTTGTTCCAAACTGATGTTTTCTTGGTGCTGCAACTTTCCGGCTTTAAAGGTTGATTTTGCACATTTATCAAGACCAAATGACATGCTTAGATCATCTGAAAAGGTTTTGACTACTTGCAGTTGTACTTTCACTTCAATTCCTCATCTGATGAGTTATACAGTTTTAAATCATTGACAAAGAGAAGATGAGAAGTCTTTACACTTTGTTGCTTTCTGGGAGCCAAATTACAGCCATGACCTAATCTGATAAGCAGACAGCTTAATGGGTTAAGGGCAAGGCAAAAGAGCAGCGATGACAGAGAGTCACCATAGAGTATCCCCCTTTGGATTTTTATCCCTGGAATAATAATTTGTCTTTATCATGGCTTAACTGCAAAGTGGTTTACCACTGTTTCATGGTCACTGTGATGTAGTTTATCAGTGTAGGGTGTATCCTATACATTTTTAACTTTTGTCGATGAATGTGGGATACTGTCAAATGCTTTTTTGTAGTCTATCCATGACATACTTAGATTCTTCCCCTTTTTACAGTTCTCCACTATGTCTTTATTAAACAAGTGATCCATTGTTCCATATGACTTTCTTTTATAACTCTTTCGTTCTATTGCTATAATTAAGTTTTCTTCTAAATAACTATAAACTCTCCCCAGGATTCATGAAGCTTGCACCAGGCGCAGGCATAGCGTAGGCGGTATAATGCCAAATATGGCTGTCGAGCGATTCAGGTATGATCCAATTCCACGTGCACTACCGGCGTACACCAGAACTACGCAGCTCTTGGCTTAGGTATGCTAATCACCCCATGCACAGTGTCGCACCATGCAAATGAAGGCATATAGTGATTCATAAAGTGGTGGAGGCGTAGCATAAGCCCACGGAAATGTAAACCAAAAAACACGGTTTACATTTTCCCAAACAGAACATCGGAGCTATGGAAGCGGGCCAGACACATGTATCACAAAGTTAACATATGCCAATGGCGAAATACACAGCCAATGGCATAAGAAAAGATGCACAACACCTAAAAAACAACATTTAATGTCATGTCCACAGTAACGCACAGCACAACCGCAGGGCATGTGTGCGGAAACTGTAACATAAAGAAATAATATAAAAATGTCATAAAATTGCAACGCAACATAATAGAAATCAGGTTTACACCATAATACACAATGGTAGGCATGGAACACCACAACCAAGGTGCAAGGGTTGCTAAGGGCCTGCGATAGTGTCCGGCACGGTAACTATGAATTAGTAGTCAATGCCATGCAAATGAGGCAGATAATACTGAATCGCAAATGTCCCGCCGGATGAAGGTTGTACCATACGGCGCAGCAGTATAACACGGAGGAGTGGCTCAGAGGAGATACATGACATCAGCAGAGGGGTGTGCCACCGTAGCAGTAAGCACATTGGAGCAATGCAAATCTGGCCTGTCCGTTGCTAAGCAAAGCTGCAGGATAGGGGTGGGGAGGAAGGTATAGAATCGTTTAGCTGAGAGCACACATGGTGCCCAAAAGCGCATGTGTATGGGGATGAAAACGTGCCCAAAACCCAGTAATCGGATGCACGTGCCGCGAACAATAGCACAAACAGGAAGGTCAGGGGAAGAATAGAAGGAAATGCTGAAGTAGGGTAACTGGAGTACTAATGAGCAATCGACACCAATCAACTCACGATGGCCAATCGACGGCAGCTGACAAGTCTGCTTGCAGAAACCTGCAAAACAGGATAGGGGAGGCATTGGAATGCAAAGAAAGGAGGGGAGGCATTGGATTGCAAAGATAGGAGACCTGACACAGCAGAGCAAAGCAAACCAACAGTAGACCGGCAGTAGCACACATAGCGCAAGATACGCCAGGCCCAGGAAAGTACAAATGAAAGTAGGCTGCTGGATGCATGCCAGAAAATGGTAGGTGCAATGTGCAGAAATGTAAAGGGAAGGTCAGGAGGTAATCCACGGCAGCCAAATGTAATTCAACACCAAAGCCGCCACAATAGTAGTTCCGGTAGTAAATCACATAAGATACCCTGTAGCTAAGATCGTACATACACACCCTATGACATTATCAGTGTTCACAGCACAATAGTATAAAGTGTGAAAGCACCCTACACACACCTGTGCATTCCCAAACACTGCACCATAGGTGTAAACACACGGGGAACTTTTAAAATGTACATGTTGGGAGCTGCCATAGCTGTGATTCATCAGCATGTGTTAGAGACTGATGGTGTTGTGGAGGATGATGCCGACAACCACCGCAGGCCTCAGAGGAGAAGGAGAGTGTTCAGACCAAGGGTAACCTACCAGGGGCTACATGACCTGGAGATAGTAGAGTGTTACAGGGTGGACAGGGACAAAAGAGGGGAACCCATCCCAGTGGACACGAAGGTATGTGTAAGCCTGCGAATACTGGCCACAGGTACATTTCAAAGGCCAACTGGAGATATAACGAGGATCTCACAGGCATCAGCATCCAGGGTACTACACCAGTTCCTGGATGCCATGTTACCACATGCCAATGAGCAGATATACTTCCCCCGAACTCAGGAGCAGTTGGCCAGCAATATGCGCCACTTCCACCATGTGGCACACTACCCGGAGGTACTGGGTGCGATAGACTGCATGCACATACAAATCAAGTCACCACCCGGTGAGCATGGTAGGCGCTACATAAACCGCAAGGGATTCCACTCCATCAACTGCCAGGTCGTGTGCAATGCCCAGGGCATTATCATGGATGTGTGTGCTGGCAGCCCTGGATGCTACCATGACTCCCATATCTGGCATGCCTCACAGCTGTATCAGGTATTTGTCAGGGGGGGACATCCCACAAGGCCATCTTGTGGGGGATGCTGGCTATGCACTGGAGCCGTGGATGATGACTCCCATCAGAAATGCACACACACCCATGCAAGAATGCCATAATGAGGCACACGCACAAACCAGAATCATCATAGAGCGTGTGTTCGGGATGCTGAAATCAAGGTTCCGGTGCTTGAATACATCTGGTGGAGCCTTGCAGTACTCTCCAGGCACGTGTGCCCACATCATCATATTATGTGCCATGCTACATAATATGATCCTGCGGAAGCAGCTGCAGTAGGGACAAAATGGTGAAGGCCCTCATAGCCCACCGCAGTTGCCAAGGCCATTACAGGCACAGAGGGATTCAGACCATAAACACACTGTGCCAGCCCCAGTAGGCAGATGGAGGCATGCCCAATATGCCTACGCCTTGGCAAAGAGGGAACGTATAGCACATACTCTGACAGTGTAGGCCCCTACAGACTGACACCTCTCCACCTGCACACACAGTAAAATGGATGAAACACAAACATAACCACCTGTAAATTGTAATGTATAAGTGGCCCAATGTGTGACTCCTACATAGGCAGCCCTCAAACATTGTACACACAACAGCTAGTGGAACACGGAATGTCAACACCTGAACAGTACATGAGCCTGTCAGCATATGGTGGTGCTGTGTGCCTGTCACGTTCCCCGCCAGATATATATATATATATATATATATATATATATATATATATATATATATATATATATATATATATATATATATATATATATATATATATATATATATATATATATGTACACATATATGCATATATATAATACAGATAGAAAGGGCAATAGAGTGATATATGTTGATATATATGGATTCAGAGATATCTGCAAATATATATAGATAGGTCAACGACATTCAACACCTTGGAGGTACAAATAAATAGGATACCGCCAACTATGGAATGTGTAAAATACTGACATGCATAACCACGAGGCTGAAAGACCGATAGAACACAGTACCGGAACAGTACAGCCGTGAGTAATAGTATGATGATATGAAGGGACATTTAGTCACTGCTGCCGGCGTTGCGGTCCACGTAGGTACTGTGTTCAACTGTGTTTGTGAGTGCCGTAGATCTGTGTATGTGTGCATTGAGGGTGCCATGTGCATCTCCGTGTGACTGTAATGTGTGTCTGTGTCCGCAACATGTGTCTGTTAGTGCCAAGTCAGAGGTAGATCAGTACAGTAGGTGTGGGTATAGTTAGCCATAGGCATACAGTTACCACCTGTCCCACAGTAGGAGGGACAGCCCCACCCTGGGCAGGTGTGTCCTGACATAAAACAGTACAAAGGGCAAATGTCTGAGATTTTAGGACATTAATATGTCCCATATATAATGTAATAGTCGTATTTAATAGTTATGCCTGTATGTAAGAAACGTAAATGTTACATGCAATATGATAAGTAGCCAAAGTCCCACAACAATAGGTATGTATTGAGGATAAAAGTATGTGCTAACCTGTCTACTGACCATGGCTACGTGTTGGCCTGTAAACACTGCTGTGTGTCCCGCAAGTGTCCAACAATGACCATATGAAAAGGTGGCAACCCATGGCAAACAGGTTCTTTTACCAACACAACCGCAATGACTGCAAATATCTGGGACAGAAATACAAGGGATAGCTGTCACTTACACATATCCCTTGATATATCGCTGCAATTCCGGAGGTATATAAGTATCAACCTCACCTGCAGACGATATAGAAACCAATTAACAATGGCCCAATGTACAATCCCGTAACATAAGTCTACTAACTGTTAGCTCTCTAATTAGGGACGGAGCCCACACACACATATATATATGGAATATATAGAAATGCAAGCCCCACAAACCTGTATATGCTATGTACACCCACCGACATCCCCCACACTAGAAACTAAAGCAAAACAGACTGTAATAGCAGCACAAACATCCAGTCAGTCAATTACATCTGCAGAACCCTCAACATACCATGTGAGAGACACAATTAAAGGCGTCATGCAAAATTGCAGGTGTTGTATAATGGAACAAACAGCGATGTTACAGGTTTTGTTTGCAATAGTCCGTTATCAGACGTTGGGATGACAGGTACACTCACATGTTGAACCACATACTCTAGCTGTCACACACAATCCATGGGGGACATGAATCCAAAGTATACTTGTCTCCATGCATAGCAGTTGCAATTACACATAACAAAACACAATACAGGCCATCTCCCCGAAGGTAGGGCAAATAGGCAATGCCCAAGTGGAGAATTCAATTATACCCCACTGTTGCCGCATAATTGGTGAATGGAGTAGCTTCACAGCTGATATGCAAGTAATTAGTCACTCAGGAACACCAATTGGCAGGATGAAACCACATGTTACAGGTATCAACATATATAAGGATGATTTGCCAGACATTCAAACCGTATGCTCATACTGAATACCAGTTGAAACACTGTGAGAGAGATAGAGACGAAACTCCGTAATGATAACAAGGTATGTAGAACACCCGATATGTAAGATTATGTATAGCATGATCTGTATTAATTAGTTTTACTGTATGTATAGCCTGGTTTGCATTAATTAAACGTGTCCACAATGCATAAAGTGGGAAAAGGTATTTATGTAGTGATGTCTTGCTGAGCATGCTAACGCTTGTAGAAACTGTGCGTCCAGCAGTGGCCCACAAGGTACACATCACAGACACCACAAGGGATGCTACATGAGGGCTTTAAACAGAACAATTTCATACAACCTGCTGTCAGTGGTAGGGTATGTCCAACAAGTATGTGCCATAGCAGGGGATAGTATATGTTGATATACTGTCACAGCACGCATGTGTATGGGCATATAATGTCAATGACATATCTAAGGTGGTCCTGCTGTGCAAGTATGCTTTGCATTATGGGATACTATGTGAAATATGTGTAATGTATAGTATTGTAGGTAGATATGACAGATATTCTACACAGCATAACAGGCATATCATGCATACCAAAGGTATCATCTATTGGCATGTACAATAACAGGATACATATGGCTTGTAGGCATGGGACATTGTAATAGCATGATAGCTAATCTAAATGGAAGGGCTACCAAGTAACCATGCACAAAGGACATGTAATAGCTTCACAGGTGCATAGAGGGGTACTATGCAGTCTGGCAAGTCCATGTGTAAGCACAACTACAGTATTCACACCAGTGGCACCTCTCTAGGGTAGTGTCCTGTGAACAGCAGAGCTATGTGTCACCTGCACCTCTGCACAGTACAGCCACTGCAGTGATCCCAGGCCTACATGTGTCTCCCAACCACCAAGGGAGGTATCACATGAACAGTGCTACTGAGTGTCCCTGCGTGATGTACATAGGAATCATGTTTCAAAGCATGGTGAGTGTCCAGTTTGGGGATGTAACCCTCAAGCACATCCCACTCATTGTGGCATGTGTGCACATATCCATGAGCATGTTGCTCACAGTGGCTTTTGCTTATGTCGCGTATGAGGAGTATATCCATTAATAATGTTGTGGGCATGGGCCCTGTCTGATCAGCAGAGGTCACCCCTGAGTATGTAGTATGCAAATGTGTACAGATGTGGTGTCCGTAGTGCAGTCGCATACCTAAACTGTTGGAGCTCAGTAAACGGCATGGCTTGTTAATGTTGTGGTATGTAAAGCTGTAGCTGTTGTGTAAGGTACACCCTAAATGGGGTGGTGTACCCTTGAATGTGTGTGGAAGTCTTGAGTTCAGAGGTACAATGGGTGCCTATGTACCAGCTACACACCCAGTACAGATAAGTGTGGCCACGTAGAAGGATATCCATTCCACAGTGGCAATACGGTAACCACAGGAGTGGTTGCGACATATGTGTGTACTGCAAACATGTACAATGTGATATGTATGTAGGGGACTACCACCCATGTGATAGTCAGTGGGTGAATGGTGTAATGCAAAGGTGATGTTCATGCACCTTGTGTCATGCAGCTTGACGCCATGATAGTCATATCAGGTATCTGTCACAGTGACACCCATATGGATGGAGTCAGTATCAGCTGGTGGAGCAATCATGGCACTTTGTATGCAGGGGTTTGTAAAGCTAGGCAGGGAAAGTCCCCTGTGCTAGCCTGTACCACAGGGAAGCATATACTGAACATGAAGGGCCCTATGACTGAGGACTGTGGTATGCCAAATGTAACTGAAATGCAGTAGGTACTATGGTATGCTGGCCTCACTGTGTGTGTCCTGTCCATGAGCCACATTGCATAACATCCTGAGACATAGGGTACGATGTGCAGGTGGATGTGTATGTTGTCAATACCAGAATGGAGAATGGTGCTGAAAGGCAATGAGAGAACAATGTAGGATGTGTGGACTCCCGTACCATCAGCAACTGCCCTGGTAACTGTATGAAAGGAGTCCACCAGATGTAGGGGCCATGCTCTGGCCCTAACAAGCCCAACCCAGGTGGCATCAAAGGACGGGAGCCCAACAATGTCTCTGTGAATGACGTCCTTGATGATGTTCCCCATAGCCATGCAGGACAGTCCAGTCAGGTGTGTAGGACTATAGTCCCACTTGTGCATTGAGGTGCCACCTGTGTGTAGTGTGATAAATGCTGCTGTGTGCCATTCAGGGGCTACAATGTCTGAAACAAGGCTATTAGTGAATATGGTGGCCTAGTGGGGAGACATGTCATTCAGAGATTTGTGGACATCACAGCCTGGGACGTTGGAAGGTGACATGGGGCCAGTGTCCCAGGACATATAGAGTGCAGTTTAGTACTGTGTAGGTGTGACCGCAGGGACACCACAATGTTCCTGTATGGATTGTGGCCATGTAGTGAGTGATTGGTGTAATGTTAGCATTGAATCCATCCTCCAGCATGTTGCCAACATCACCTGGGTCTGTAATGTTCCTGAGTGACTGTTGTATGTGACAGCAGATGTGGGTGTTGCCATCGACTACTGACATACCACCATAATGCCTGGTGGTACACCCCGGAATGTGTCACAGTAATGTTTATGTAGCTAGTCTTGGAGTATGTGATGAGGGAACCTGTGGCCCTACCAAGGCTGACCAGTGAGCTACCCCACCCATGGGAATGTACACCACTGTGCAACAGCCTACACCTGTTGTTGTACATCATATGTCCATGGAACATGACCACCAGAGTGGCATCTGTTATCTGGTGTGTACCATCATGGCTCTGTGTGGAATAGCATGATCCATGCAGTTGTGTACATGCTAATGAAGTGCACTGGGGTATGTTTCAGCATTTGTATATGCATCGTCCATCTGCACAGGTGTCATGACGTTAACAACTGCTGTCAGAAGACGTCTGTAGTGGGTGTTGTAGTACTCATGTACTGTGTATGCTGTGATGGGTGTGATGCCAGGATGTGGCTAACAAGGTTGATTAGCATATGTTCAGAATCCACCAATGAGGGGATAACCCCAGGTGTGTAACACCAGTCACATGGTGGTAGTGTTCATGTCAAGATTAATTTTGGTCTTGGAGGTAGTGTGTATGGGTTGATCCAGCAGAGTGGAGGTTATGACTCATGGATGTGTCGGTACATGAGTGGCTATCCCAGTTAAGTGTGGGGTAGTGTCAGTCACACATCAGTAGTAGCTGTCTGAGCCCCACTGTCCAATATACCAACAAATGAGGTATGTTAACCGTGGGGTATGATGTTGAAACTGTAGCTTGTTACAATGTGTATAGCGGTCCCGGACACAGTTAGTTGCACGTGGAACACCTCTGATGCATTGTGCTAAGTAACTAGCCAGGATGTGTGCACAACATAGTGGGATATGGGAACCCCTCAGCTGTGGGTGTGCTGGTCCAGGTATGTGCCTGAAAGGTATGGTCTGTCTATAACCTGTCATTGCAGGTGTGCTCTGCAGAGCCTAGAGGCAGGTCCCAGTCACTGCAGAGATATTGGAGTGGTGCTTTATAAGGTGTGCCTTGCCTGCATGCGTCACAGAGGAAGATGCAAGCATTGTGTCATATGACCCCATGTCGTGCTTGCCAGTTCCCGTTATGCCAGTGACTGTTATTGGAAACTGTGCAAGACAGGCAGTATAGAATCAGCAAGAGCCCTACATGTGAGCTGTACTCCCAGGGCTGACAGGTGCAATTCATTTGTGCCACAGCATTGTGTTTGACCAGGTCAGTCAAAGCGGACAGATACCAGATGCCTGTGGAATGACAATAGGAGCATAGGCAACTGTTGAAGTGACACAGTCAGTCATTGTACAGTGGTATCGTGTCCGGACGAATGCATAATGCTCCCCAGGGCTTGGCCCACACCCTCAGGGCTATAAGACTGGTGAGCTATTGCATGTCCCTGCACACGTAGTCTGTGAAGTGGCATCTCAGGGCAGTCACACTAACATGGAGAATGACAGTCACATCGTACCTGGTAAGGTGTGGCATGGGTACATAGGTTATGTTGCAGAACCAGTTACCCGACAGCAAGATGTAAGCGACTATCGCCTTGTGTAGCCTGCTGTGTGGAACTGCAGTGTGACTCCCTACAGAGTCACCTATGACTGGTGTGTTGTGAATGTTATAACTCCCTATTGGCTGTATGTGATGGGCACACATGAGTCTGTGGGCTATAGGTTGGTGATGTTGTTTTCCATGATGGGGGTTACCTCTGGTGCCTACACAGAGTATGGAGACATACTGCACAACTTGTCCTCGTAGGTGTGGCCTGTGGTGGAGATCAAGTGAGACTATGTGATGGGTGGGGTGTGTTGTGAATGTTACACATCCCCACATGACTGTCAGGTGCAGTCAGGGTTGGTGACAGCATTACCCCCAGCCATAGCTGTCAACCTCCTGTCCCCAAAATGAGGAACATTAGCCCTCATAATGTGTGACAAATGGGCAAAACGTGGAACACTTACTACTGGCTTACTGACAGCTTCAACTAGGAAGGGCATATGATGGCTAAAATAGGCTGGTTTTACGTATAAAAAAGATATTCTAATGAATTAATATGATTCCCATCTATTTAGCCATGGCTAGCAGTTAAACAATTTCCAACAATGAATGTGTGACAGACCCTTTCAATGTGGAACCTTGAGGAACATGCACTTTTTAAGACCCCAAATGAGGTACGCTCCTCGTAATGAGGTACACTTGAGAGTTATGCCCCCAGCATGGCTGCAGAAGTGCATCTTCCACAGGCTGTAGTGTCGTATGTTGAAAGGTGAGCATTGAATGTGTACATGAGACAATTGCTCTATTGCCACATGTACGATATATCCATCATATAGATAGGCAGTAGCACTGGTACGTGACAGTTGGACATGCCTGTATATACAACCATGTCCCACAGGATATGTGCATTATGTGTGTACAACAGCTGTTGTACCATAAGCAAGCTGGGAAGTGTAGGATAGTCAGTGTACCTGTGGGAAATGGTGTGGAATGGGTGCTATATTAATCAGTAGCTCATGACATGCTCACAAGTTCTGAACAAGTGCCTAGCATGACCATACAATACAGATAGGGTGTTGGATAATATCAACCCACAAGTGGTGATGACAGTCATTATGGGTGGCACCACACTATAACCCTGCTGAGTATGGTGTGCATGTCCATGAACCATTATCACTGTAGATGTTAGCAGTACAGATGTACAAGACAGCACGGATATTTGATTACAAATACCTTTGTATGTCACAGGAGTGTTCCACCAGTGGCCTGTTGACAGACTCACAACTACAAAAGGTGCATGAGTGACATGTGCATATCACACCAGTGCCAGCTACAGTAGAACAGGGTTAATGTGTTGTACTCCACCCTCATTGTAGCCCATACCACACAGACAAATGTTAGGCATCTGCGTATGTAAAGCTGTGAATGGCCATGACCTATGAGTATAGCTGTGTCAGTGTTGTGAACAACATACAGAATGGGCTGTGTGTGACATATGTGCACAGTCTGATGGATGATACCAGCATTGTCACCGCTAGGTGAACATCCCTGTACCCATTAATTATGGACACTGTGTAAGGGATGGTGCTGTGCAGTGCACCCCTCCGACTTGGTGACGTCTCCAGGCCCCTTAGGTAGTCATATGAGGTACCCATGTCATGTCAGGGTGCCATCCATGAGCACGGAGATCACTGGACAGGCATATACAGCACTGTGGTGACCAATATTGGATCACATACCACCTTTAAGGGGTAATGGCCATGCGTGGATGGGCGATACCAGACTTCACAATCCTCACCTCCACTATGCAGCATGTTGTCTACCTTGCAGAAAGACATTTGCTACACCATGATGATGGACATGCCACCTGTCCATATCCTGATCTGTAAGACATATGTCATGGACAGCCACCATCCTAATACTAGGATCACCACAGGCTGGACAGATCCCTGTGCCATATATGTGACATACTCCCGCCATACCATGCAACCCTGTCCATCAAAGCTGCACATGTCATCCCAGTCATACATGGTGTGATGGCCGCATGGTAGATGTACTATCAACTGACTGGATCAGTAATGTGGCACTGATGCACTTTGCGGTGGCATAATGGCTGTCTGTTACAGCTTGGAAACCTTGCCCGCACATGCTATGGTTGATAACCATCCCTGCAAATGACGTCTGACTAGCCATTGTCCCATGTCTATCACATGTGCAACACAGGCGATCTGTGGCAGGTTGTTGAACAGTTGTACAGTGCTGTGTAGATGTATATGGCAAAACACATGCATGTACAGGTGTCCATGTGTATGTGTGCATTGTCACTGCTCAAGTCCATTATGGCTGTGTCTGTGTTGATATGTGACATATACACAGCATCAAGGTCAACAGCATTACCGTGGACACATCCAGGCATGTGCAGATAGGTAAGAACACAAGTGCAGGCAAATAGACATGCCCACAGCAGGACAGCATTCACATGGAGTATGAACACTGTAATGAGGTGACACATATATGGTGATGATATCCAATGCATAATGGGTGTGACATGTGTGTGACACAAACACGTCAGTCGTGTCAGTGTCATGATGCTTTGCAAAGATAACTGTGCAGATGTTGTAGATGTCATAGAAATGTATGTGCAGCAGTATCTCTGTACATCTCTGGAACTGTGACCTGTCACCATCATTATGTCTTACATATAATGCCCCGTACACGCCTTCCAGCATACAGCCACCAGGAGGATGATGTCCTCATCCCACAGCTCCATGAGAACTATGACTTGTTGTTCAGCCATGTGCCACAGCATGCCCAGCAGCAGGATGACCTGTGGCAGGATCTACTCAGGAGGGTGAACGATGTGGGTGGCCATAACTGCACCTACCAGCAGGTGTACAGACACTGCATGGACTTGATATGACATGCAAAACAGCATGCCACTGCAATCACCAGGGAACAAGGTGGAACTGGTGGTGGGCCACCAACCCAGCATCCACTCACACACACCGAGGAGCTACTGGCCAGTCTGGGGACACCCAGGGAACAGCATCCACAAACACTAGCTGCCATCGTGGAGGTGGGTGTCTCCCAACCAATGAGCCTGGAGTTGCCTGGTAAGTCAGTACTGCACATATGGCTATTATATCCCATTTAGTTACATGTGTCACTGTACATTATGTAAAGTAACAACATATGCAAGGTATGTGGACACACATGCTGCATACTACAGTATGCTACTCTGTGTATGCACACATGTGCATACTATATGCTATTACACAGGTGAATGTGTTAACATGCACAGTGCACCCTGTGGCTGTCATACAGTGATGGATAATGTTCATACTGCTGTGTCACCCCTATACAGGTACCTCTGGCGTGCTGCACAGACATGCGTCCGTTGCAGGTGAGACTGTCATCAGTATCAGGCATGTTACAGTGTAGATCTATTTGCCATGTAGCCAGTTAACACTTGCACACTTGATGTTTGTTCCAGTTACGATATACAGGTCGCATCACCCATCATTCACACAGGCCACCCATGTGCAATATATACAAATGAAATGATACACCGACTTGAAACCACAGTACTTGTCATTGCGACATGTGTGGTCAGCTGTGCATACAACGGTGGAGGTGTTCTACAATGGAGGCATATGTGGTATGCATTGGAACAACATGTGTGGTATGCACACAGTACCATTCAGTGAGCTGTGATATGGGCAGCCCAGAGGTGTCACCATTGTGTCATATGCCCCTGCATTGGGTGCACACATTGTGATGTGCCACCTGACATGTCCCAGACACGTAGTGTTCTGTCTGCAATATTGTCACACTATCGCATGACCTATACCCCACATACCAAACATACAACCCGTTGTCTGCATAGCCCTGTGGATTGTGACATATCCGACATCTATGGGTGTATGTCATATGGGACAACACAGACATGTGAGATAGATGGCCATCACACACATTTGGCCAACACATGTGCACACATGGCCATGGGGGATGGCCAGAGACATGTAGCCACACAGTAGATGGGATGTGTATACACCATGTTGCACATTGTCCACACATGGTCCAATTATAGCCTTAGTTGACCAATTATACAGTTGATGTGGTACACTGGACATCCTAAAAGCCTGTGCACAGCTACTGGAGGTGTCACTGAAGTCTACTATATAAGATCTGTTGAAGATCATGACTGTGTCATAGCATGCAGTTATGGCTATGCAATGTGTACATATTATGCATTCTACAGCAATATAGATGCCTCATGATGCCATGCAATGGCACAGTGTCTGTACCTCACACTGTATAGCAATGTAGATGGCTCACACTACCCTCCCATGCTCATGCACATTTGCTAAACATGCATTCTATCTGTAGGGCATACAGACAACACTGCAATGTGAAGCCCATTATGATGCTGTACATGTGTCAGGACACCATTGTGTCAGACATGTATGCATGTTAATGCACAAGTCAGCAGATTACATGTCAAGGTCACGTCAGCCATGTGTACTGTTATCCTGTTCTGGGCCACATGGTGTATCACAGGGATGCATGCATACTACCATGATTGTGTGAACTGCATGGCTACTGATATGATACCTGCTTGCTGTAGTGTGCACCCCAGGGAGGTATGCTTACTAACACTATTAATGTCTGAGCTGCATGCCCTCTGCTGCATGCTGCATGCCATCTGTCAAATCACATGCATGGTGTGCGTGTGTGTGTGTGTGTGTGTGTGTGTGTGTGTGTGTGTGTGTGTGTGTGTGTGTGTGTGTCTGTGTGTGTGTGTGTGTGTGTGTGTGTGTGTGTGTGTGTGTGTGTGTGTGTGTGTGTGTGTGTGTGTGTGTGTGTGTGTGTGTGTCTCTGTGTCTGTGTGTGTCTGTGTGTCTGTGGGTGTGTGTCTGTGTGTCTCTGGGTGTGTGTGTCTGTGTATGTGTATGTGTCTGTGTGTGTCTGTGTCTGTGTCTATTGTACTTTACAGTATTTATTTGCATTCACAGGTGATGTAGGTGCGTTACCCTCCTGCAGTCCATCTGATGTTAGTGTCCCCACAGATACTAGCGGTGATGAACATATGCATGAGGTACAGGCAGGGTTGTCAGGGGCTGAATCTGTGCCAATGGTTACCATCCCAGCTATGTCCCCCTCTTCCCCGCACATAGTTCTGCTGCCAATACATACCGCATCATCAGTGGCCATAGAGGAAGGACAATCAGCATCTGTTAGCATGGAACAGGAATGTGTGGTGGCTACAGAAGGTGTGTCTACACACCATGGTGTCAGTGTAATGAATGCAGATGTGCCACACAGACATGTGGCCTTTGCTGCTCGTAGGAAGACCTCTGGCAGACATGCACCTGGAGGACAGAGCGCAGCAGCTGGTATCACCAGACACATGATTCAGACTGTAATGGTGGCACAGGCATGTGCTGAAAGGCAGAACAGAGAAGGGCAGAGGCTGCAGAGGGCTGCTATCCGTACCCTAAATGACAACATCCAGGCATTGGCAAATGCTCAACAGCAGATTGCTGATGTTCTGGATAGGCGATTGGGTGACATGGTTGGAATCCTTGACCGTGGCATGGCAATCTGCGAGTGTGAGCTGTCTGTGCTGGAACATCTGGTAGGAGTGAGGCGTAGGCCATGTGGACGTAGGCCAGCAACACCACTTAGTGTAGGTTGACGTGAGTGTGCCACCTCACATGCCCGCTCCCATAGTGTCGGTAGCAGTAGCAGTGCAGCTGGTGCTGCGCTGTCCACACCAGGACACAGCAGGCCACGTGGATGTGGCCCTGGACATTCTCAGCGGTGACACGGTTCCAGCGGACATGTGTCGTCAGACAGTAGCCAATCTGTACCTCCACCTGGTAGTGCCCATGCAACCCCAGGCAGGCACAGGTCACGTGGCCATGGACAGACACAGTGAGCTGTACAACCTGGTGTGTGCAATCTGGAGCTGTCAATTATACCCCATGTAGGCCTCACAAATGGCAGAACTGTGTACACACATACACGCACACAGCAAACACAACTGTAGGGCTCCACAACATCCACATGCATTCTGAACAGATATGTCCAATCAAATCACTGGCCCTTACACACACACATGATGTCATCCATTGGTGCAGTCTATGCCCCTGGCAAACATATCACCCTGTGCATATGATGAAGCTTGTGCCGCATCTCTTTCATCCACACCATCGGTGCAGGGATATGCTCAAATATTCTGATGCACAGGGTGAACAGAATAGTGAGAGGTGTATGTAATATTACCTGTGTATGCATAGTGAGGGATGTGTATGTTGCAGTGGTTGTGTGTGAATACTGAGAGATGTGTATGTGACATAGGTTGTGTACTGTCGATATGCACCGGTCATACCATGTAGTTCAGGTGCAGCAAGCATTGTGATGTGTTCACGGTATGTGTCTCGGTTACATCTGTAGCACCATATTGGTTGTGATACCCTGGTTCCCTCCTATGGTGTACTTGCATGTGCCTACAGGTAGCAGTGTTTGCAGTCCCCCATGTGTAACTGTGGATTACTCACAGGCACGTCTGGCAATATCAGCATGCTACATGTACCCTCAACCTGACTGTTGGAAACACCAACATGACACAGATGTCCGCTCATATACTGCACCTGACGCATGCGGTCAGTGGCACAGGCTACAGTGGACAGAGACGTGACATACATAGCAGGACACATTACAGGTATGGTGACATGGTGCAGGGGTTGTACACAGCGGTCTGGCCAATTATGATGTGAGGTGTTACTTGGTAGCTGGAGGCCACACTGTGTAGCAGTAGGACCCTGTAACAGTACGGGAACATGGCCACATTCAGGGGGGGGACACCACTATAATGCACACCCCATAGTGTTGAGGTGAGGACCCTTGCCTATGTGGTCATCACCATCACAGTATTATGCACCCACACGATGTGTCACAGAGAAGAAACATGCACAGGTAGCCAGTATGGCTGGGACCTATGGCATCAACAGGTAGTGCACTGCATCACCATTATGGGTTAGTCACCATGTGGGGTTAGTGATCATTTCTCACTGTATATTAGCATACACCCTCACATCAAGCACCAGACATACATACGTACACACACACACTGTGGTGACCACACGTGTATACGGACAGCCAACGTGTGTGATGCACCACACCGGCCGACGTCATGCTTCCCACACTGACTTATGTACAGATCTCTACAAAGATGTACAGGGATGTGTAACAACTGGGGCATAATCCCCATGATATGTGGCATCTCTGGTCACACATTCGGACACACATGGCAGTGCTGGGAATGATACACCTGCCATATGATGACACGTTTGATAGACATGCAGCGGTATTGATTGCATTATGTGTACCAATGTTATGTCTGGCAATTGTGCTGCTATATGCACACGGGAGGTTGTAGGTGTTACAGGTGCCATGTGACATATAGTTGGTAACACCTGACTGCTGTGCATGCATTATGTCAGCACCATCACATAACAGTGACATAGCATACTGTTTGCACATGGCATGATAGGATGGTGTGTGACACAACTGTGAGCCACCCCCTGCACACATACATCTACACAGGTGGTTCACCACTTTATGTACACACATCCCTCCATATGTGCTGTTTGTATGTCACCGTATACAGGTTTCAATGATGGGGCTGCATTGTGACTGCATGTCGTAGTTAGGTGCAAATATGTTATGGACATCAACCACTGCACATGCATGGTTGCTGCATGCACAGTACAGATGTCATATGTGTCTCCTGTTGCCATGTTTGTATGCATTGCTATTGTTGGACATGTGTGTTGACATACATAACACATGGACTGTGGTATGATATCACGGGTGTCACAGGCGACCAGTACAAGGGTATGTGTCCCGGTCAACATTGCTACCCCCTGTAGTGTGAGCATTCAACAGACATGGACCCACCTTCCATTTGCGTGCGTAGCATTGCTTAGGCCACTGTTATGCACGGGGTACATCAAAGGCTATGCTATGTATGTATGTGTTGTGTGTGCAGTCCATGCACACATCCACACAATCACATGTATGACATATCCAGATGTGTGTTCATTGGTGTACAGCAACAGTCATGTGTCACAGCTGTGTAAGGGCCGTGGTATGTCTTGAGCTGACCTGTTCATGTATACTGGTATCTTTGCAATGCATAACACCTGTTGGGTCCCTGTCGGTACATGTGCACTCTGCACAGCTGGTGTACACCTCTGTACAGCCAAGTGGTCATGTGTCACATGGTGTTGTGGTACTGTAAGACTGTGTATTGCTGCACTGATGACATGGTGATAACTTGACAGCTACAGTGTACACTGCAGTGTGTACATGTGTGACCTGCACCTGTGACAGCTGTGATGGCAGCTGAGTGTGTACAGGTCACTGCATGTGTGTGACCGCCCTGTGCGTGAGGACAGTTATACCTTACTGTGCCCTTCTGTACTGTGCCCTTCTGTGTGTACACTCCATCTGCATGCACAACAGCCCTTTGCAACAGCTAAGTGTGTGAGCATGCCCAGTATGCTGTTGTGTAGATGGACACACAGTACAGTCCATGTACGCAGTTGTGTAGATGGGCACACGGTACAGTCCAAACTGAGACCTTCCGTGTTTACACTCCATCTGCATGCAAGACGGCCCTTTGCAACAGCTAAGTGTGTGAGCATGCCCAGTACGCCATTGTGTAGATCGACACACAGTACAGTCCGAACTGACGTATATTACCAGGTGTGTGCTCATGGCCAGTGACACCTTGTGTTGGTGATGTCCCTCTGTGCATGGGCATGGCCGTTGACATCCTGTGTTGCCATGGTGGTCATCCAGGCAACAGATTTCCGTATTCAACGTCAGGATGGATGCCTACCGAGTACACACTGGGTGACTATCTTGAAGGGTGTACTGTCTGTGGTGTATACTGTGTCTATGTATTGTTGTTGTAGTGCTCCATACATGTATAGTTACCCCGAGTACACCACTGCCGTGTGTTTGTGTACGTCTACCGTGGGACAGTACTATGTCTGATCGTACACTCTCTATGCAATCCCTGCTGGCGTCCTGGCATTTGCGGATGATGACACGCACCTAGAAGAATGCCTGTGGGACTGCTGTGTTTAGTAATCTCGGTAGCGTGTTCTGCAAATGCATCATGCTGTAGTGTGATAGGGTAGTTAGGTGTATGTTCGACTCCCAGCCCTGCCAAGTGTATGTGTGTGTGTGTGTGTGTGTGTGTGTGTGTGTGTGTGTGTGTGTGTGTGTGTGTGCGCATGCTCCTGTCCACCTGGGAACTCAGGTTATGCTTTTAGATGCTTCACACCACAGATATATCATGCTGACGTCTTTGCCTTTGCGGATGTCGACACACGCCTAGAAGAATGCCTGTGGGACTGCTGTGTTTAGTAATCTCGGTAGCGCATTTTGTAAATGGGTCATGCTGTAGTGTGATAGGGTAGTTAGGTGTATGTTCGACTCCCAGCCCTGCCAAGTGTGTGTGTGTGTGTGTGTGTGTGTGTGTGTGTGTGTGTGTGTGTGTGTGTGTGTGTGTGTGTGTGTGTGTGTGTGTGTGTGTGTGTGTGTGTGCACATGCTCGCGTCCACGTGGGGACTCAGGTTATGCTTTTAGATGCTTCACACCACAGATATATCCTGCTGACGTCTTTGCCTTTGTGGATGTCGACATGCGCCTAGAAGAATGCCTGTGGGACTGCTGTGTTTAGTAATCTTGGTAGCACGTTCTGTAAATGCGTCATGCTGTAGTGTGATAGGGTAGTCAGGTGTATGTTCGACTCCCAGCCCTGCCAAGTGTGTGTGTGTGTGTGTGTGTGTGTGTGTGTGTGTGTGTGTGTGTGTGTGTGTGTGCGCATGCTCCCCTCCGCCTGGGGACTCAGGTTATGCTTTTAGACGCTTCACACCACAGATATATCCTGCTGACGTCTTTGCCTTTGCAGATGTCGACACGCACCTAGAAGAATGCCTGTAGGACTGCTGTGTTTAGTAATCTCGGTAGCGTGTTCTGTAAATGTGTCATGCTGTAGTGTGATAGGGTAGTTAGGTGTATGTTTGACTCCCAGCCCTGCCAAGTGTGTGTGTGTGTGTGTGTGTGTGTGTGTGTGTGTGTGTGTGTGTGTGTGTGTGTGTGTGTGTGTGTGCGCATGCTAATGTCCGACTGGGGACTCAGGTTATGCTTTTAGACGCTTCACACCACAGATATATCCTGCTGACGTCTTTGCCTTTGCGGATGTCGACACGCGCCTAGAAGAATGCCTGTGGGACTGCTGTGTTTAGTAATCTCGGTAGCGCGTTCTGTAAATGCGTCATGCTGTAGTGTGATAGGGTAGTTAGGTGTATGTTTGACTCCCAGCCCTGCCAGGTGTGTGTGTGTGTGTGTGTGTGTGTGTGTGTGTGTGTGTGTGTGTGTGCGCATGCTCCCATCCGCCTGGGGGACTCAGGTTATGCTTTTAGACGCTTCACACCATAGATATATCCTGCTGACGTCTTTGTCTTTGCGGATGTCGACACGCACCTAGAAGAAAGCCTGTGGGACTAATGTGTTTAGTAATCTTGGTAGCGTGTTCTGTAAATGCGTCATGGTGTAGTATGATAGGGTAGTTAGTTGTATGTTCGACTCCCAGCTCTGCCAAGTGTGTGTGTGTGTTTCCAGCTGCAGGACAACAGCACATTGCTTTTACAGTATTCACTCACCATAACATCTGTGCGGCGTCTTTGCCTTTGATGCCACTGTCTACAGGTTAGACGTATGCCTGTGTGATTGCCGTGATCTACTAATCACGGTTGCACGTTCTGTCACTGCGTAATGCTGTTGTGTGGTACAGCGGTTACATTCATGTTCTGCTCACAACCCTGCCACATGTGTGTGTGTGTGTGTGTGTGTGTGTGTGTGTGTGTGTCTGTGTGTGTATGTCTGTATCTATAGAGATTGGCATAATGGTTAAGGTATTTGCCTTATAAACCAAAGGTGCAGGGTTTGATTCTCACACAGGGTAATTGGCTAGGCTTAAAAATGGCCCACAAAGGCAGTTAGCCTAGTACTAATCTATGAACCTATATATATATATATATATATATATATATATATATATATATATATATATATATATAAATAACATTTCTGCACATAACTCTGCTCTTGCATGGACAGCTGACTGTTTCATGCATCGCATATTTGCATAGCTTTCACATACCAATGGGGTATGTTGCAAATCCCAACATTGTCCGTGCAACGTTCGTGTTACGGGCGGTGTTACACGCCCTTACAGGCATTTGCTGTATAGCTTGGCAGACATCTATCCTTGCTGTACTCTCACTCTACTCGTACACGCCGGAGGCTTCATGTATCATGGCCTAGTTTTGCTGTGTGTATGTCTATTTGTGCTGTGTGCATGGCTGTGGGTATGTCCCACTATCATCATTTGTAAAGGTGACAGCCCTATAGGTACTTCATGTAGACTGCTGTGTCATTTGACATGTCAGCACATACCTGAGGACAGTACTGAACGTCCTACTGCAGCGCTTTTCATACCTTCTGAGTTATCTTGCAGTCGATAATGCTGTTTCCTCACACATGTATCTGTTTCTGATCATACCACTCAACCTCCTAGAGCAAACATCTGGACAAAGCCTTAACTGATAGTGGGACACATAGGGGCAGAATTTAAATATTGCTCTTACAAATGTAGATAGTTGACACAATAATAGGTTTTGCATTAGTATGACTTTTCTGATGGATTTGGTGTCTTAAACTCACATGTTTGTCATTATTTAATGACTTCAGTTCTCAGGAATTTGCCAGAATGGTACTGATTTTAAGAGGAACACACCAAACATATGAGGCAAAACTCTGCACATTCTGTGTAAATCTGTACAGTTGCGGAGTATGTGTCTGATACAAGATATCAATTTTCTGACACCAATACACACACTGTATGGCGGCATCACAGGCCAGATGCCATTACATTTATATTGCAGGACACACCCACCCAGAGGGTTGTATTCCTCACAAAGGCCAACAGGTGCTTATCCACACTAATTATTCTATCATGTACCTTATGTGTACGCCGGTATTTGCGCTTTCCGTCAGTGGCAGAGCTCACGTACAAGTATGGGGGACTGGACATTGTAACGGTGACACTGCATGACACCCTGAAGGACACATTTCTTTTCAGTCTATTAACCTTCCACATTGACTTTCACAGGGCGTATGTTGTCATTCACATTTGTCGAAGTACATGCTTATGACTTGTACATGTTTTGTCATTTGTCCTGACGTCTTTCTTCTCACCTGTCCACCTAGTATCACTAGTTCTGTACATGTATTTTGGACAGGTTACCTTCATACCTCTCACCTGTACACATTATGGGTAAACGCCCTGACGTTTGACCTTTGCTCTTGTTACATTTGTCATAATAATGTGCCTTTCTGGTAAATTATTGGCAAGGCATTACGAACTGTGCGGTTAGATAATAGTGACTGACATTTCTATGTCATGATTAGTAACACTCATAGCATTCGTATTCCTGACTACGCCAGTATTCTATCAACATTCTGACTTTGTCTGGGGTATATCTAATATAGTTCCTATTTGTATTTCATGTACTATGCCTTAGTGCAGCTGTCTTATTCTGACAGTTTGCCAGGTATGGTTACCATCTTGGTCGTATGCATGTCCATCTATGATAATCGCCTACATGACACTGATATAGGTCCCTGCATATTCCCACAATGGTTTACACAATATCCAGTAGATGGTTTGCCCCATTATTGAGAATATAGGCGTGTGCTATACCCACATCACTCCCACTGGGCGGACCTAATAAATCTGTGCCAAACAACACCTAGGCCCATTTCTGCATACCCATGATTCCCATACCTGACACCCCTCCACAGTACCCATTACACATGTTTAATGTGAGCGGTACTAAAGTTTGGAGACACTTATAAGCACTCCCCACTCTCCAGATATCAGTTCGTACGTCATACATTCTATCGACACATGTGCTATTACCTTTGCACCTGCTACTGTTGCATGTACAGCTATATCATATTTGCTGAGGTCACTTGTTTTGAGTCAATGACGGTTGACACTACATATGGATCAATTTTTGTGGCCTTGCAATGGACACCTATATTCATGTTTAAAGTGTAGAACTTGCCGGACTGTCACTTTCTGGACAATGGTTTGGAAAGCAGCGGTCTATTCACCTTTCGTGCATGTCTGTTTGTCTACCCATAATAGCTATGCCGTGGCCTATTTATGTACATATGTCATATCTATGGGACATATGTTTGTTGTGTATACATATATACATGTACAGTCTTCATTTCATAATTTGCTTTGGTTTACGTCTGTGGATTATGTGTATACACATATATCTATATCCATACCATACCTTTCCACTGTACAGATTGTAGCAGATTGTACAGCTGGTTGCCTCTTATCTTCGGTGTGTTTTTCATAACCTTGTGTCTATCTGGCAATTTAGTGGCATTTCATTAAAGACTTACGTTGGGAAATACTGCCAAGCAGTTCAGGTTACGACTGCATACCCTTCAGAGAATCCATGCTATTGACACACCTGTTATTCTATCCACTTTCTATGTTTGTTCTGGCACATATCTGGGGATTGTCCCTATTTGTACCAGTAGTTTGCATGGCTTTGTCTGGTTTCATACTTTATGGGGTTAACAGGTTTGAGCCATGTATATATAACGTGGGGAAACAGCATTCATTTACTATGCTGTGAGTGGATCACACACGCACAAGCGCACTTGCATATACATGTTGTGGGTTACATCTGTTTAATAGATATGTGTGCTTGCGTGGCCTTTCATACTTCTGACCGTAACACTTACATATCTTTAGTCCGGTTTATGGACTGGTGTGAAGCACATGGTTCACCTTTATGTGTTTAACTGTGTGTACAGCACAAACGCATTCATTACACTTTACAGGGATATCTGCAGTGGTCGTAGGTCAACCGGGACTGCATTCACATTGGACGGATGCCGGAAACAGTATTCTGTTGCTGTTCTGCCTCATTGATATGCATACCCATAGTACTTAGCTGCATCAACATACGCCTCACCGCTACACTTACAACACAGGCATCCATTCCCCTGCTGTGAGAAACGCAGTACTACATATTACACATTCCCTATTGCCTACTGCTGTGGACCCCAGCTGCATTGTTAATCACTCCGAGGATATGCAGAACACCAGGGCATATAGTCGTATCACATACACATTTCTGATTGTCAGGGTGTTCATGTAGTGATCTGGGTATAGGCTTGTCCGCCTGGTGAACGGAACTTCCCTGGCCGAGTTCAAATGTCAGATGAAGCATGTGGACAGGGAGCTTCCCCCTATTATGAACATTTTACCTGTATTTATAGACACATACCCTATCACATTTGTTATGTGGGATACAGACATACCTTTTGTATGTGACTATTACATCCCTTGTGGAATATGATTCGGACATACAGTCACTACATATATCTACATTTCTCCTCATGTATTTTGTTATGGAGACATCTGCACAGCTATGTACCCTCCCTCAAGTTATGGGTCAGCTGGTGACCCTCTCCATTGGGTTGGACGTACCTCCTGGCGGCGCCCTAGCATATGATATGTTTAATTCCACATGGTATAGCTATCAACACTACGTTGGACTATGGCACACGGTTTTTCTGTCATTTGTTCCCTATCGTGCATTTGTGTTTGCTTCTTCATTTTCTGTTCGCAGGGGCTATCTTTCATGCTTTGTATACGTTTCAGTCTCCATGGACACTGATAGGTGCAATTATTACTGCAGGCGGACTATAATATTCAGCAGTTTAGGCTGCTCATCGACAGCCGACATTGACACGCCTCCCTCCGCAACTTCGTTACGGTCCATGCACTCGCGCACGTTTCCTATGCACGTGGCTGTGGTGGCTGCACACAGTCATTAATATGCATATGGCGCTACTACTCCATATATATGCCGCACGGCCGGCGCAAGCCTTACACCGGCCTTGCGCCGAGCTTCATGAATCCGGGGGGTCTGTAGGCATCAATTCTGGTGTATAGTTTATAAGTCATCAGAAGGCAAGTTATACTTTTTAGGGTAGCTTGCAGGTTGACTCTTAAGTAGGAGCATTGTTTTTCCTGTTGTTAGCCAGGCATGTTCTGGGTGCACATATAAATATTTTTTACTCATGGCTAAATCTTCATGCAAAGATGTTAATACTTTTAACCAGAAGTTAGGTACTGCATCTGGTTCTGTGGTTTTCCAATTGAAGGATTTTCTTAACTTTGTTTCAGTCTCTCTGGCCAATAATCCAACCTATTTCATATCCTGTACATTTGAACTTCTTATTCTTTCTTTTACTTCCTCTATTCATTTAGCATCATTCTTATTTTCCACAGGATCTTCATAAATATTTCTCCATTTTTAGTGGTCTTTCAGTTCTTTTTACCTTGTTTCCCAGTTCTCTATAAAACGTTTTGGGTCATCAATAAACTGCTTAGTTTGTACTTTTCCTTTATATTTATCTGTGTATCTTCTAAGTTTTTCTGCTAGTGCTGATATTTTTAGTTTATTATTTATGATAGTGCATGATAGATCCTGATCTGTTATAATATTGTGCATTGCTTTTATGACTTCTATCTTTCTGAGTATTTTGTTGATCTGTTCCCTCTTCTATACTTTTCTAACAGTGACACTTCTTGTCTTAATTGCTTTATAGTTTTCTCTATTTGATATTTCCATGATGGCATTCGATTTCTCCCTGTCCTTTCCCTTACTACTCTATGTTCTTGTTTTAGGAATTTATCTGTTTTTAATTTGGCTGCACAGTAATGTATCCTATTTACTTCTATTATATTGCATGAATCTCTATGGACAGTCATAATTACTGCGTTTATTTGTTTTATCATACTTATAACTTTTGGGGTTTTATTGACCTTGTGCAGTCTATTTCTTTCATTGATCTTAACATGTCTATCCATCTCTATTAAATCTAATAACCTTTCTCTTAGATCTTTTTCTTCTGAACTGAGGGCACATTCTTTGTTTGCCATTTCCTGTGGGCATTCTATAGAAAGTTCCAGAGCTTCTTTCTGTGCCACATTCTCTTCAGTTTTACCCTGTGTCATCCATTGATCTTTCATAAGGGAACTCACTGTTCTATCATTCCACGACACTGACTCTGTCAGAGTTGCCACAGTTTCCTGTTCTTTCCCTTGCTGTATAGATCCAACTGAACCTTTGTACTGGTTTCCTATGGGAGGCTCGAAAGTATCTTCATATATCAATGGATTAGATGCTTCCTGCTCCACTAGTGTCTCCTTAATTTGGGTCTCCAGTGCTCTATCCTGTTGTGTTGTTATCTGAGTTAAATTTTCTATACTAAATCCTTCACTTTGCAGGTAATCTGTAACCTCAGTTTCTATTTCTTTAAATTCTCCATTTCTAATCCTCTTTTCTACTTTTCCTCTTTGTTTTCTTACTTTTTGCACTGTAAATTTTTCCATATCTGGATATCTATGCCTGCATTTCTCTTCAAATATCTTTGGTGCTGCTATTTTTGCTTTGATTAGTTTTGCTTGCTCCTTTGCATAAATATTGCAACATATTAAATCTCTTTTTATTTCCATGTCCATATTCCTCCCTCAGATGTTTCCTGCTCCTCTTGTTTCTCCTTACTTTGGAGATTAGTTATTCCATCATGCTGTGATATGACCTGTTAGCCTTTCTACACTGAATCCTTCACTTCGCAAATATTCCATAACTTCAGCTTCTATTTTTTTAACTTCTACTTGATTTATATTTTTATATTTTATTTATTTATTGACATGTGTTAACTGGGTTAGTCCAACTGAGCCAGGAGCCCATTTTCAGTGGAGACTAGAGGAGAAAGTTGTATTACATATTTTTACAATAAAAATCAAATTAAAAATAAAAATACGAGTGAAAAATTAAAACACCATGAAACATAATAAGAAAATCAACAGTTAGAGAATATTTGTACATGCATTCTTAAAGGGAATGGGGTTGGGTCACTTTGACCCTGGGCTGTGACCACATACCCATGCTTAATTTAAATGTTCACTATAACATTGCAGTAGATTTTAATATATGTGAATGTTGCTAATTTTGTTGATTCGAATTTTGTCATCATTCCAATGAAGGGAAATCTTAGCATTAGACAGCATTGTCCAATAAGAATTTATAGCTCTCAGACTTCTGTTTCCAAAATGTGAAAAATTACCTCTAATAACACAGAAAAAAGGTAAAATGTAGAACCCTCACTAACAACTTTAACTAGAAAGTGCACAGTATGGTTACAAGCTGTAATATCATATCTACAAAAAATGCATTGATGAATTAATGACCTAGTATTATTCTCATTGGATATTTGTTAAAATATTTCTGAGTAATGAGTGGGCGTGACAGACCCTTTCAATGTGGAACATTGAGTATCATGGAATTTTTAAAACTGTAAATGAGGATGTTTCTCACAAATAGGTATAGTGACAGGAATGTAAGATTTTATACATTTATATGATCTGTTCATTTACATTGTATTATAGTCTATTTACAAACGTAATTACCACAAATATGCAATTTAAAATGCCAGGCATATTTTATGCATTTGGTCATTTAATATGAAAGCATATGTGTGTGTGCATGCGTGTGTGTGTGTGTGTGTGTGTGTGTGTGTGTGTGTGTGTGTGTGTGTGTGTGTGTGTGTGTGTGTTTAACTTTCTACATATACATACTATACATACACACATATATGATTCTTATTTGATCTGCAGAGCTGCATTCTAGTCACTCACTTGATTTCAGATACTACAAGCAAGCAAATGTTCTGTATTGTGACCTGCTTCAACTGGATGAGAGTATTGTTAAACAAAGACCAGCAGGCTAAGTTACTTGTTTTCACCTGAATCGGTTAACTCTGAGTTAAGCTGATGCAACCCCACTTCTTTGATGCTATTGATTGGTGTGCTTGACTGACTATTTTCTGTGTTTATGTCTGTTATAAATAATGCATTTTGCACTGCAGCAATATGTGTTACATAGACACAGGCATCAAGATCTACATCTATATTCACTTCTCCAGCCTCTGTCAGATGTAGTAAGTCAGTCTTACTAGCTGAACCTTCAAGTGCTCAAGCCACCACAAAGCTGTTTGACAAACTGCTCCAAGGTGATCTCCAAACCCTCAACCAATGGCTAACATGACATAAACTAATACTCACTCCCTCAAAAATAAAAGTAATGCTACTTGGAAATAACCAAAAACAAAACAAAAAAAAGAAAGAAAGCTAAAGAACCCAGCTTCCTTAATATTAAAATGTTAACAATACCACCAGAGAAACCACCACAGTATTCAAATACACAAAAAAACAAAGAGAACAAACTGCTCATAACTAAATAATGTAGAAAATAACTTTTAATGCATAAGAGTAAGCACTTGCACGATCCAAACAACTGATCGCTTCAACAGACAAGTTTGCAACAAGCAGCATATTCAAATTTAAACAGTAAAAGAACCAATAACTATAAAACATTTCATTCAACTCTAATTGAAAGCACCACCTCCAATTAAAAATGTAAATGATGCATATTTGTAACTTACATTCCTAGCAATGCTTTCTGTTTTACTTTAAAAACAAATGCAATAGTTAGTGTTTGAGGGGTCTAACCCTAAGAAAAGGTTTTGGTGACAATGCATTGTTTATACCTGGTGTTTTCTCTACCTGCAGTTGCAGAATCCATTTCTGTTCTGTTGGCTCAACTCTAATTGAAAGCACCACCTCCAATTAAAAATGTAAATGCATATTTGTAACTTACATTCCTAGCAATGTTTTCTGCTTTACTTTAAAAACAAATGCAGCAGTTAGTGTTTGAGTGGTCTATCTCTAAGAAAAGGTTTTAGTGACAATGCACTGTTTACACCTGGTGTTTTCTCTGCCTGCAGTTGGAGAATCCATTTCTGTTCTGCTGTCTCATCCCTGTTCTTTAAGTCACCACCTCTAATGTTATGTGTGGTGTATTCAATGGACTGTGTTGTCTTGCCTTAGCTAGTGCTCTTTGGGGGCGGGGGAAAGTGCATGACGCAAGGGCGTGAGACAGGAAGTTGTTGTGTACTGTAGGTATGCTGGCCGGTCAATAAAGTTTGGAGTTGGTACCAACTGCACACAGTTGTCCCGCGTCTTCTTTCTTTGGTAAAAGAATACGACATGGTGTCAGAAGTGCTGTGTGGCTGTGCCTGGGCGTGCTGACTTTTTGCTGAAGACCATACGAGTGGCCAAGTGACGTGGAGAGCGGACATGTCGGACGACGAGAATGGTCGGCAGCCACGTGCTAGAATCAACATGGCAGCCAGTGCTCCCAATGCTACATTCAGTATTCAGCCGCCAGAGCCCTTTGACTTCTCCAAACCCACGAATGGACACGATGGATTCGCGGTTTGAGCGGTTCCGGCAGGCCAGTAACCTATCTTCCAACCCAGAGGGAACCAGGTGAACACCCTGATATACTGTATGGGCGATGAGGCCGACGATGTCTTGAGAGGCCTCAAGCTAACCGAGGCAGAGCATCAGGAGTATGCCAAAGTGAAGGAGGGTTTCGAAAGATTTTTTATTGTCAAAAAGAACATTGTTTACGAACGTGCACGATTTAACATGCGAAAACAAGAACTGAACGAGACTGTTGATGGTTTTGTTACTGCCCTGCATGCTTTAGCCGAACATTGCAGTTATGGGACGCTGCACGAGCTTATAAGGGATAGAATTGTTGTGGGCTTAGCAGACACCAGATTGTCGGCGGATGCAGATGGAGAAAGAGTTGGACTTAGAGAGCTGTAAATATGGCCAGACAGTCGGAGGAGGTCAAGAAGCAGCAAACGGCCTTGCGGTGTGACAGTACCACCCTGCAGTATAACGTGAATGCTGTGCAGACACCACTGGACACCAGCGCAGGCCAGAGGCCTCGAAAAGTTGGGGTAAGCCTTTGGCACCGATTTTTCAGCGTCAGATGCAAAAGTAAAGGCGCCCGAACTCGCAGTGTTACAGGTGTGGGGGCCATTTCACCATAGACTCCTATGCCCGGCGATTGCTGCAAGATGTCGCTGTGGGAAGAAGGGCCACTACCAGCGGTCTGCCGACAGTTCAAGGCGGTGCAGAGTATTGAGGAAGTCGTCGGGCCAGGTGTGCGCGGAGAACAGGGATTCTTCCTTGGTTCTGTCTCCTCCGCGAACCATTCCTGGATTGTGGAGGTGAAAATACAGGCCACACCTATGACTTTCAAGCTTGACACGATCTCGGATGTTACTGTTATCTCCAAGTCAGACCTGCACAACGTGTTCAGTGGAAAGAATGCTCCTGTACTCCAGCAGCCGGAGAAACCCTTGTTGGGTCCGGGAGGGATGCCACTGGAGGTTACAGGATCCTTGGAGCTTCAGCTTGGCTATGGACAAAGACAGACATGTGAGAAAGTGTACGTTGTAAAAGGACTACATGCGCTTTTAGGCCTTCCTGCTATTTTGGGGCTGGGCCTCCTGAAGCGTGTTGATGCTATCACCATGGAGTCTTTGAAGACCTCATACCGGACTTATGCTCTGGGTTGGGGGTAGTGCAGCGAAAGTACCACATAAAGCTTCAGCCAAAGGCGGTGCCATACTCTCTGAAGACTCCCAGGAGGATACCACTACCATTGATGGGGAAAGTGAAAGAGGAGTTAATGAGGATGGAGGCGCTGGGTGTCGTTACCAGAATGGAAGAACCTACTGATTGGTGTGCAGGCATGGTGGTAGTCCCAAAGAAAGACAGTAACAGACTGAGACTATGTGTAGACTACACTAAGCTAAATGAATACGTATGCAGGGAAAGGTTAGCTGCCCTCGGTTGAGCAGAGTCTTGGGATGCTCGCTGGGCGAAGGTGTTTAGCAAACTGGATGCAAATATGGGATTTTGGCAAATTCCTTTGTCAGAGGAGTCGGCGCTTACCACATTCATAACCCCTTTTGGGCGTTTCGTTTCAATCGCCTTCCCTTTGGCATTAATTCTGCACCGAACACTTTCAGCATGATGGCAGAGGTCATTGAAGGCTTAGAGGGTGTGATTTGTCACATGGACGATGTGTTGGTCTGGGGCGTTGCCAGGAGGAACGATGCCCGGCTTCACGCAGTATTAAAGAGACTGGAAGAAGCAGGTATTACGTTGAATGTAGGGAAATGTGACCTGTCGAGGGGCACAGTGACTTTCTTGGGCCATGTCATTACGAATGCTGGTATAAGCCCGGACCCAAGGAGGACCGCGTCCATCACGGAGATGGCGGCACCTGCTACAGTAGGAGAACTTAGGAGTTTCCTGGGCATGGTGAATCAGGTGGGAAGTTCATCCCTCATTTGGCTGAGAGGGACAGAGCTTTGAGAGACTTATTATCAAAGGAACAGCTGGTACTGGGGTGGGGACCAGGAAAAGGCATTCAAGGACTTAAAAGAGGCAATCACCTCACCTCCAGTTTTGGCTGTGTATGACCCGGAGAGGGATACGAAGGTTTCCGCGGATGCTTCTTCCTTTGGGTTAGGAGTGTGTTGCAGCAACAATGGGAGGGCGGCTGGAGACCGTGGCATATGCATCAAGGTCACTCTCACCCACAGAGCAACGATACGCACAGGTTGAGAAAGAGGCCCTAGCGTCTACCTGGGCATGTGAACGCTTTCGAGATTACCTATTAGGCAAATCATTCTGTCTAGAGACTGATCATAAACCCCTGGTTTCATTGCTGGGAGGTCAAGCGCTGGATCTTCTACCACCCAGAATCCAACGCTTCAGGATGAGATTGATGCAGTTCTCATACACGGTGCAGTACGCTCCAGGGAAATCACTGTGGGTGGCAGATGCCCTGTCACATTCTCCACTTAAAACCAAGCTAACCCCGGAGGAAACGGAGTTAATGGAGGACACGGATATTTACGTGAACAGTATTGTGGAAAACATGCAGGTGAAGCCATCTTTCCTCCAAACACTACGGGCAGCTGAAAGCGGACAGTGTGTGTGCGGGTCATGGACTTGTGCAGCCAGGGGTGGCAGCTGTATGCGAACCAGGAACCCTTACTGAAGAGCTACTGGCCAGATCGGTCCACACTAACAGTGAAAGATGGGTTGCTTTTAAAAGATTCGCCTTGTTATCCCTCTGCCATGCGTAATGAGGTGTTGTTGAAATTACATGAGGGACATCAAGGCATCGTGAAGTGCAAAGCTAGAGCCTGTCAGACCGTCTGGTGGCGGGACTTAGCCAGCAGATAAATGACATGGTTTTAAGATGCAGGACGTGCATCTCAGAGAGAAGGAATCCTCCTGAGCCCCTCATCCCAACAGAATGTCGGACCGACCATGGCAAAGAGTGGGCGGATTTATTTGAATTAAAAGGTCACACTTACCTCCTTGCTGTGGACTACTTATCCAGGTTTCTGGAGATCGCATTGTTGAAACATAGCACATCCAACGAGGTCATCACCCACCTAAAATCTTTCTTCGCCATGGTATCCCAGAGGTACTGGTGTCTGATAATGGACCTCAGTTTTCAGGACAGTCTTTTGCGGCCTTTGCAACGCTTATGGCTTCGAGCATGTCACTAGCAGCCCCAGGTTCCGCAGAGTAGCGGGAGGCAGAGCGCGGTGCAGGCGGTGAAGAACCTGTTTAAAAAAGTGCTGACCACATGGCTCTTTTGGCGTACAGGACAACGCCACTGCAGAATGGTTATAGCCCGGAACTTCTTATGGGACGGCGGTTGCGGACCTCTCTTCCGATTCATCCTTCGCAGTTGGACCCTGTGCAGCCGGACTGGAGGAGGCTCATGGGGAAGAGGGGAGAAGAGGGTGTATAATGGCGAAAACTACAATAGGCGCCATCGGGCGAGGCCGCTGGGGATGTGTTGCCGGTGACCAGGTGTGGGTGACAGATATGAAGACCCCAGGTACTGTAGAGCAAAAACATTACTACGCCGAGGTCCTTCAAGGTGGATGTGCCCCAAGGGACTGTCTTGGGAAACCGTGTGCATTTGATCCCCCTATCTGAGCCTGACTGTGAATCAAACCCTGAGTGTCCGGAAAGTGTGCTATGTAAGACCAATGAGGCCTTGCCATTTTGCAATGGTCCTCCCGGAAGCCCGGGCACACAGTGATGTTGTGAGGACCAGATCAGGAAGAGTTATTAACAAGCCGGACCGTTTGGATCTGTGAAGATCAGTGTATAAATAACAATGTCATTTGGGGTTTATAGTAATCTGAATGTGGCTAAGTGAGCATTTGGTGTCAATGTACCAAGTTCGTAGTGAAGTGGGAGAAATTGAATAGACCTGGGTTTGCGTTAAGTGAAAGGGGGCCTTTTTGGAAAGGGAGATGTGGTGTATTCAATGGACTGTGTTGTCTTGCCTTAGCTAGTGCTCTTTGGGGCGGGGGAAAGTGCATGGCCTAAGGCGTGAGACAGGAAGTTGTTGTGTACTGTAGGTATGCTGGCCGGTCAATAAAGTTTGGAGTTGGTACCAACTGCACACAGTTGTCCCGCGTCTTCTTTCTTTGGTAAAAGAATACGACATTATGTTCCATAATCTCAAGTACTAAAAAATTAAAAACATGTTGGCAGCCCTGATCTTTAACATGCTTAGCTAATGCACTGGTTTCTTTTTCATTAGCTATACCTCTGATGTGCTCCAGAATGCGTTCTTTCAGGCTCCTATTAGTTTTACCTACATAAAAAACATAACAAACTTTACAAAAACTGAGATACAGTATATGTTGTGTCCTACAATCAGCATAAAAATCAAAATGTATAACAAAACTCTGATTGGGATGTGTAAATGCTATATTAGTGTAGATAAACTTGCAAGCCATGCAGTGCCTGCATGGAAATGTCCCTATCCTTTGTGAAACTCTATCACCATTTTTGTTCACTAGCGGTTTATAACATAATTGTCTTTTCAGGGAGCAGTTATTCTTATAGTAAAATTGTGGCCTTACATCTATGGCCTCATCCAGTTCATCTATGGAATTTAATATAGTCCAGTTCTTTTCGAAAATCCGATAAAATATCTTAATGTTGCTTGTGTATGTAACAGGAAACCTCACTTTTTGTCTGTCATTAATCTGCATGGTATGCCTCTCATCTATTTTATCTGAAAAAAAACACGTTTTCCCCTTATCATTGCGTGCTTCATACATCCCCCTAATACTAACATCTATATCTGCTACATTATAGCCTCTATCTATAAATTCATCCTTCAGCATGTCCACTGCCTGGTGTAATCTATCATCTGTATTATGCAGTCTGCTGATCCTCATAAATTGTCCATTAACTACATTCTTATTAACATGTTTGGGGTGCATACTAGTTTTGTGTAAAATACTGTTCTTTCTAGTGGGTTTCCTATACAATTTCATAACTAATTCAGTATGTCCAATTCTATTAATAGTTTATATCCAAAAAATTAATAGTTTCAGATGAACAGTCATACATAAACCTAATGAAATCAGTAGTGCCATGTAGATAATCAATAAACAGTCCTAATCTACTACTCGTACCTCCCCACAGAAGAAAAATATCATCCACAAATTGTGCATACCAAATCATACTGTTGACAAACTCATTGTTTCGTAGCAAATGATTAATTTCCCACGATACCAATGCTAGGTTGGCGTAGCTATTGGCACACACCATGCCCATCGCTACGCCAACCTTTTGCAGGTAGAAGTTATCATTGAATAGAAAAACATTATTTTCAAGAATAATCTCTAACAAGTTGCATATCAGATTCACTTTGGTATGTATGAGTATTCTCTTGATATTCAATAGTTCACGTACCCTCTCAGTGCCCCAGGAGTTCGGCATCACCGTAAATAGTGAATTGATGTCCATGGTGACAAACATAAACTCACTGTCAATCACTGACATTTTTTCATACAGAGATTTTAAAAACATTTTTGTGTCTCTAATAACAGTGCTGCATGTATCTAACACTGGATGCAGCTGCTTCTCTACATAAATGGATAATGCTTCTCACCATCCTCTGCTAGAAACAATAGGCCTCATAGGAGGTTCAGTCATGCTCTTATGTATCTTAGGTAATCTATATATCATAAGTGTAATGGGATGTTCTACTTGAAAATAGTTAAATATATCTTCCGTAATCTGTTGTGACACAAATAAATCAAATACATAAACACCCTGTCTTTAATAGCTTTCACTTACAGACTAGAAATCTGCAAATATGTATTAGTGTCACCGAGCAATAACATTATTTTCTGTATATATAACATTTTTCCATTACTACAACACTCCCACCCTTGTCTGCAGCCTAATTTCTATACTGGACATAGCCTTCAGTTGTGCCAAGGCTTCATTTTCAGATTTGCTTAAGTTGTAAAACTTTGCTGCTCTTTTATCTTTAAACACTTCCCTAATCTCTTTCTCGCACACTGTTATAAAAGTTTCAACAACTGGGTGTATTTTGGGCACAAAAATGCTAGGTTTCTTAAAATGCACATCTGACACACCACTAGTATCTTTAAAAAGGGTTCTGAGCATCAACGTATGCCCAAACATTCTCAGGTCTTTGAGAAGATCTGTCATGTTAGTTTTCTGTGCTGGAATAAAGGAAAGACTTTTATTCAGCAAAGAAGTTTGTGCTTCAGTTAGTTTAAATTGAGAAAGATTGATTACCAGTTCTTGTTGTTTTTGTTGATGTTGTTCTGAGTTGTCATCCTGGTATGTTGTACCTGCCCATCTTGCAGGTACTGATATCTCCCTTTCCGCCCTCTGCTCTTGGACCTTTCTCGTATTGGCAGCGGGTTTCCTAACACAAAATGGAGAATGGGTGTTTGGATTGTTTTCTTGGGTTCTAAAAAAGATATTCCCCGGGATTCATGAAGCTCGGCGCATGGCCGGCGTTAGGCTTGCGCCGACCATATGGCGTGAAGATGGTGCAGTAGCGCCAAATGCATATTAATGAAGGTGTGCTGCCACAGCCACGTGCATAGGAAAGGAGCGTGAGTGCATAGGGCGTGTCGAAGTGCCGCACAGAGGCATGGAAATGTCAGCTGTCGATGTGCAACCTAAAATGCTTGCATATAACAATTTGCAAGCAATAGTAATCACATCTGTCAGTGTCCGTGGATACTGAGAAGTATGCAAAGCATGCAAGACAGTTCCTGTGAACACAAAATGAAGAAGCAAACACAAATGCATGGTAGGGAATAACGGGTCCCTATCCCACGAACAAATGACATTGAAAACCGTGTGCCCGTAGTCCAACGCAGTGTAGATAGTTATACCAAGTGGAAGTGAAACGCATCATATGTTAGCGCGCCGCCAATAGGTACATCCAGCCCAATGGTCAGGGTCACCAGCTGACCCATATTGTGAGGGAGGGTACACAGCTGGGCAGATGTGTCCATAACAAAAAACACAATAAATGTAAATATCTAGTGACCGTATGACCGAATTATATCCCACAATGCATGTAATAGTCACATACAATAGGTATGTCCATATTTCACATACCAAATGTGACAGGAAATAGAATAAGCATGTAAACAAAATAGAAGGCGCATATAAACTGCTACAACAATAAGGCAACATGTAGGCTGAAAGGAACAGTATTATCTGTAGCATTGACTGTGGGTATGTGTTGTCCAGTACATTCGAATATGTGTGCGGAATATATCCAATCTTGGACATAGGAAAAGGTGGCATCCTACCAATGATTAGAACAGTCGGCCAAAATCCGCACATCAGCGGTCCAAGCCGAACTTGTCAGGATGTGTCACAGTTGAACGGGTATTACCCAGCTATACCAACCATGTCATGAAAGTTAAGTATGGGCGTGTACCTATGTGCATTTGTATAGCATGTGGAAAGTCAAACATGGCAGAATAGTCCACACAACCATACAGGTACCTGACATATGTAGGGTATGCAATGTGTTACCTTGACCATGTCATGGGCCATCAACCAAAGCAGTGATGGATGGAGTGTCAGGAATATGTGTGTGGGGGGATGGGTAATGGTATAATCCGCCAAGGTGACACTGTGTCGTATACAGAATAGGTGAACCGGAGGTGTATGAGGGAGCAGCGGGTGAAGCAGAAAGAAACACAAAAACATGTATACACATCTGCAATACAACCAGACAGGCCATACTGTGGAACACAATCCCACAAACATATGAATATTAAAATGTGTAATACAAATGTACAGACATGTCACCAGCACATACCCACAGATTGGTCCTGATGGAACTGGCCATATCAAATGCAACACACCTGGATGCATAATGGGCTACCCTGCATCCCCTCCACAGCACACAACCCACCCCCATACCTGAACATCCACCAAATCCAGCCATACTTGGCCTACTAGTTTGATGCAGCCACATCTATGCATAGTGACCACTATGCATATGTAGTAGGTAGTGTCACCCTAGGCAGTTTCAGGATTGCAAACTATGTATCCCTTGCATGTAAAACCCCCAGCACATTTTCGTAACGCCAGAAGAATGTTCGGTATTGGTCTTGTTAAATTTTTGGGATATCCCTCATGGGATAAGTAACCTGTGTAAACATTACAATGGGTATGAAGACACGATGTCCAGTCCTGTATATATCTGGATACAAGTTGGAATGTGCAGTAGTGGTGCATGAGACTGTTCTGCCCTAGATGGTCATGCAGAACCTACTACCCAGGATCAAACACCTGACCGTGATGTGACGCACGTGTCCCGACACGAATAAGCGAGAGAATATATTGCACACATTCGCATAGTGTCACATGGTATAAGGGTAATGAAGGCACTGACTTAAACAGGATACCCATTGATCCACTGTGTGAGGGACAATTAATGTGTGTGTAGGTGTGACCTGACCAACAATGATACAATGCCAAATGTACTATGATTGTAGGAAATAACTATGTACCATACTGCATGTAACAGTTGCCTAAAGCGGTCACGTCAGGATAGAATAAACGTAATTCATACAAGAAACAGGCAAACAACAAAAGTGCCAAAGGTACAGGCTTACAGCTAGGAAACAAATAAATGTTCCAAACCTGCATTGACCGTGGCTATGTGTTGGCCCAAACAATCTGGTGTCCCCAGTAGGGTTACCATCTGTCCCACTTTGCGAGGGACAGTCCCTCTTTGGAAAGTTGTGTCCTGACAAAATATATTAAAAATGACAAATGTCCTGAGATTGTAGGACATAATTATGTCCCATATGTTATGTAATAGTTGCATAAAATAATTATTTCTGTATCTAAAATTCCTAAATGTTACAAGAAACAGAATAAGCAACTAAACCGCCACAACAATAGGCTTTTATGTAGGCAAATAAGTAAAGTTCTATCCTTTGTACTGACTGTGGGTATGTGTCAGCCTGTAAAATCTGATGTGTGTTCCGAAAATGTCCCATCTTGGCCATTTGAAAAGGTGGCAACCCTAGTCCCCAGAATACATCCCAACCTGTACATATGACAATGTCAACGCTACCAATGGTCAGAGCATTCGCACAATAACTGGCCAGCCTCTTAACCACTCACAAAGCCAGTGACCTTTGGAGGAAAGGTGTTGAATGAGAATGACTACTTACAACAATGAAGAGTAATAGATGCATTTAACTGCAGACAATTACTAGTATTACGAATCTGTCAACACGTTCCAAGTTAATAGTACTAATATGGTAGAAGTGTCCGTGATTGTCCCTGAGTTGTCATAACCTTGTTCCTGTCACTGTAGAAACGAGTCCCCGAGTATCACAGAAGTCCGTACACATAAATACACCAATCAGCTGTCACATCTGTTGACAGGACTATTGCATACCTGCATATTGAAAGGGGTTAAAAAAACCC